>NC_060239.1:3598101-3913252 GCF_021155785.1 Neodiprion fabricii
GAGGAAAAACAAAAAGAGATAAAGAGAGAGACAAAAGGAAGAAACGTGATATTTATGCACGTCGACAGGGAAGTTAGGCATTAAACACCGAACAATTTCACGAGTTCGTTGTCAATTATTCGCAATTATTCGAAACAAAGATTTTCAAATTCATATATATATATATACAATCACTGATTCACGATGAAATGACTTCTGTTCTCTTAAAATTTCTGCACAAACAGAATTCACGTGAAAATTGCACGAATTATACTTCCGAACTTTAAACCAGTCAACAATGCCGGAGCAAGAATATTTCTAGTATATATCCAAATACCCCAAAATAGCGTCACAAAAATTTTTCCAAAACGATTGTCACAGCGGGCATACGAATACATGTAACACACACACACACACACACCAGATACATCTACGACGATACATTCGACTTATCGTTATCTACCTGTTATGACTCATTGTCAGTTATAACGAGCATTAGGTGAGACCGCCTGTTTATCCTAGGATTAAATCGCGCCTCCCCCGCTACTACGGCTGTTAGTGTATAATATATAACCGTGATAAATACGTACACACTACCGACTCACTCTCACGACTTTGTTACGCTAACTTAAATAATTCACTTGACATTCGTGCGGTCGCGTTGTTGTCGCCAGAGTGTGACAGGCCGAATGACGTCGAGGAAAACTGAGTGAAATTCGAAACTTTCGTAGTGTATAAACAACGCGTTCTTCACAAATCGACTCTTACGCGCGTCCGGGAGTTGAGGATTAAAAGAGCGATAAAAAGAGGAGAAAAAGAGATACTGTTCGTGTAACGTTACGTAAAGAAAGACCTCTCATCATCCAGCGGATTTCCGATAAGTCTCTGTTATAAACCGTCTTCCGTGATTCCGTAATTGACCGGCAAGACCGGAATCCAACCCGTATTCCAGCATCAATGTTTATTCCGCTCTTGTTACTCCACACTTTTACGCAGTCAAAAGTTTGCATGGACGATCGGTGTCGACGATATTTATCGCATACAAAAAACGCCGCATGAGTCTCGTATATATTACGTATATCAGATACTCTTGGGCAGAGCATGGTTCTCGGGTTCTTCCATTCATTTCAACGACACACAAAGTGTTTCAGTCCATGGCATCGTCGGCGACTGACGTTCTCCTCGCTCTCCTCAAAGCCAGGTAGGCTTTGCCTCTCCTTGCATACAGAAGCATAAATGTGCACTACGGCAAAGAAGATATGTAGGCAGCCGTGCACGTATCGGGTCTTTCCCCTAGTACTTACTTACACTCGCAATTCCATCGGCAATGACACGAGAGCCCGCGAAGCATAACAACTACCAGAGGACATTTATCTGGCCGTTGAAGCGTGCCTTTACGCAGAGAGAAGTACAGATTGCGAGGGTCTATCCGTTTCTAGGACGTGTAATGTAAATCTTATTTGAACGTGCGACAAACGATGCTTGCGTATTACTGACTCCTAACGGCGCACTGCAAGTTTCACCTTTCGACCTGCAGGGTTCAAGCTCACCAGAGGCTCGGACGATCATTTTCAAGATCTGTTAACCCTACGCCTGAGCGAGTTTCATAAAATTTACGTTTTTTCATATCATTTCTTTACAAACATGTAACGCATCTTCGATTGATTTAAAAGCACGAGAAGAACTGAGCTTTCGTTACGCACCTATGATTGTAACTATGCAGCCATTCGGCAACCTGAGTTCCGCTGTTGTTGCTTATTGTGCAACACTCGGGGATATTTGTTATACAGATACAGTAGCTTCGGTTATTTTTAACTTTTACAGTTTCTTCTTTTCGCTCGGTCGTTTTCACCGCTAGACCTTTCCACCTCGTCTTATTTAATACTGTTATTAGCCAAGTGCACGGTCCGGTGACACTTGTAAGACCCCCTCGAGACAGCCGCGACTCGCGAGTGATCGTCGACAGGGTGAGTGGAAAAAAATGAATAAATAATCCAAAAAGCTGTTGTCTTCTCCCTGCATACGACAGACGTAGAAAAAATATCCGAGAGTCGGCGGAATGGAAAATTCGTAATATTCTCAGCCGAGGAAGTGACTTGGATATTATTAAATCTTGCACGTATAGAATTATTATTACGATCAGCGAATAAATACAAAACTTTGGAAGAAAATATTTCAAATTCGCTTGCACCGATTCGGCTCGTCTCCGAGACGTATTTCACGTTATTTTCTTCAGGTTCGTAATAAACCATCGTAATCAAAGGATTGATCGTTAAAACTTGGTCCGACGTTACAAAAGGGTTTCTTTCCACCATGATTGTCGGGGGCGGGGGAGATTCTAAGGATGATTAAAAGTTGGGCCTTCCCGTCTGTCAAAGTCGACTCTCGTGTAAGCGAAGTGGTCTCGCCTAAAGGGACGTCTTATAAGGTGGTCTCGAAAGACGTTTTTGAATGAAAGTTATAACAGAGGCTCGCGATACGTACGTAGATAACGAGTTGAAGACGGTGGGTCCGAGGCATCGCATAATTCGCGCGTCAAGAAACATCGCTTCAGACGGGTTATAATTAGGTATTTAAATACACGTATGTACGAGAAAAGCCCATTATATATCTATACATACGTATATTGTATTTTCGCTTGAGAATTATACGGTTCTGGGCCTACGTACGGTAGCCCACGCACATGTACGTACGTACGTAAAATACCATGACGACCAATACGATATTCGTATGCGGGGGGGTTTGCGTTTTGCATAATCATTATACTGCAGCCCGCCTGTGTGGCATGAATAATGCGAATTTCTATACTTGACGCTTCTTGTTTTAACTTAACCTACCTGAAAAGACGGTCGCGGTATTACACGTCCATATACGGAAATTATAATTATTCCGCAGAATGCAATCGGGCACGCGTAGCCTCATTTTCCGCCAATCGAAACAACATGCACCGATCTTGAGTCTCGAGAATTTTTAATCGCTATTGAAAAACCGCGAAATCTGTTCTCCCTGCAGACAAGGCTTACAGAAAAAATAAGCTCCAAAGTTTCGTCGAAATTCCCGTCGTTCACAGTCCGGTATTAAAAAAAAAAAAGAGAAAAAGAAATCTAAACGTCAGAAATAAAAAAAAGAAAAAACGATCGACGCCACTTTATCGTCGACAAATATTTGGCGGAGAATTGTAAAATTGGTACTGCCAGACCTGTAATTTTTCAAACACCGTCTCATTGTTGCGGTAAAACCGCACGAGTTATCTGAGAGCGGATTGCATTGCTGGCAAAAAAGCGCAGCAAGCTAGCAGTTGCTAATTAGCCGAATATCTTATTCATGCGCCGCGTTGTTTCCCACCATTTGTATTCTTAGATGATAATTATGACGTCAGTCAGATGCACAAGTAGCAGTAAAAGTTGATATTTAAAAACACACCGTATCGGTATAAATCCCACGGTTTTACTATACTATAATCGTCGAAATATAGAATCCTTGTACCTGAGAAAAACTGAGAACAAAACAACCGATAAACCGACAGAATAAAATGCAAAATTCGAAAGGTAATTGTACAAGTAAAATAATTTGTGGGTATAAAAATTGGAAATTACCGCCGAGCGTAGCGCAAGAATCGAAAGCTGAATTCCTTTATGGAAAAACGCGCATCTTCTACTTGCAATATACGTATACATATATTGTAACGTAGGTACGTACCTCATATCCACATTACCGTAAGAAATATGTTGCAACATTCTCATAGCGTATCGGTGTACATATATATTGTGTATACAATATGTAACGTACGTTAGTTATGCCCAGAAATAATAATATGCTTCAAGTATGCATGCCATCAAGTTGGGAAACGACTTAATAATGCCATGGTGTAGTACGCGTGTAAGCAATTACATTATACCTATAAACCTCGTGCAAAGGGTTAGGCTTGGAAAAAAAGAAAAAAACTGCAGAAAGTGTAAAAACGGATCGTTATAATAGCGTCTTGAAATAATTTCAGTGAAAAGAAATCCGTAAATTGGTGAAATCTATCTACCGCGTGTAACAATTGGGATGACGACAAACAATGACGCAGTTCATTTCGCACCTAGAATGCAATTTATGGGGTATTATAAACGCGATTGATTCAATTGCATCTGAGAAGCAGGGTGATAAGCACGTGACTTTCAAAGTCGCGGAAAAACTCATCAGCAAGGCACGTGCTTGGATTGCCACGTGGGGTTTAATTAGTCGATACATGTATAACTGCAGAAGCAGACTCGGTGCTAAGCCTCGAACGTTAAATTATACGTAGCTTTGGCCGCGCAAATTGGAGTGAAAATTAAGCCAGTGACGTCAGCAGCAAATCACAGCATTTCTGTGAATGAGCTGAACAAATTGAAACGAAAAAAAAAAAACACTACCCGTGATTGTCTTTTTCACACGATAACAATAATAGAAATGAAGAATATTTTTAATCTGATAAGATTAACGTTACAAAGTACAGAAAATTCGGAAACTATACGATAAGAGTTAAACGAGCGAACGTGAAAATTTGAGAATCATGAAATTTGCATGTGAAATGGAACGACACCTGAGATACTATAGCGAATTCTCGAAAGATGAGGTTACGATTTTGCGAATCACTGCACGAAAAAGATAATAAACAAGGCTGAAAAACGTTTCATTTCCATTACGTGTATATCAATATACAGAGAGGTGTGTAATACAGGCAAAGTATTTTTTGTCATCGTCGTCAATTCGTACGATAGATGAAAAATAATCTGTATCAACGATAAAGAACGCGGCCAATTAGTAATATTTATCTGTACAAATGAGTGTAGAGGCAAGAACGCGACAGAATGCACGTACACACATTTTACCTATTCCCACATATCGGGTGTCGCAATCGCCGAGGAGAGACTGGCGCTGTCTGCTTCCTCCCACCACCACCAACAGCAGCAGCAGCAAAACCGACTACTCGGTCTACCTTCGCTCGAATGAATCACGCAGCCCCGGGACTTACGAATGGTCTGCCCCGAACACAGATGCAAAATTCTATTACGACAAACGCACAAACACACACGCGCGCATGCGGTGCCTGAGAAAAGTCACTCACGATATTCGTTTACATCTGTAAAACGCGCAAATTGTATTATAAATCATGCTAAAGCGATGAGATGTGTGAATAATACATTTATATAGATTATGATCTGGTTAATGCAAATAATTAGTTCCTAAGTATATGTTTTATATACATGTATATACATGTATATACGTTGTAACATCCATCACCGTGTGTTACTTATATCGTGTATACAAATGATGAATAAATATATATATGTATAATGTATAGGCCCAACCGGTTATTCTGAACGGGTTTATAGCAATCGGAGAGAAGGTATAACTCGTTGTGCCCTGAACCCACGCATCGATATACATTGTACAGGACGATTCAGGGATGATAATAAGGATGTGATGAAATTTTGCAAGTTCAATTGATCGTCGTGATTAGTCTGCGAATAAAGTTATTTTACGACATTCTTTTCCAAGCTCGGCATTATCGGGTATATAACGTAAATTGATAAGAAATTGAGTGAGATGGTAAGAGGTGATTAATTGAACGAAATGTTCTGGGAATCTCGGAGTCGACGCGATAATAGGCAATCGATTCGTCGAAATAATATTACACATCCGGCTATTGCGATTATCACGCGGAAGGAGGAATTAATCGAAAGCGATTTTAACTATCCTTTTTATTCTCATTCCCCGACACTTCTTTCATCAATTTTATTACGATCGGCTTCTTCTATTGCATTAAGTACTTGCAGTATTTTTACCTTTTTATTCCCGTTCTTTTTATTTTTCTTCTTCATTCAGCGTTGTTTTCTTCAAATATTCAACGATTTCTACAAACGTGCAATGTAAGTATATAATTATAAGTTGCCCGGATTTCAGCAGCGTCACGATTCTCATTTATAATCTAATTCGACGAGACCGATTGAACCTAATTGCAAACGGCATTTATCATCGTTTCTATATAGATAGACGCGCTTTTTATATACCGCAGGATTGAAAAGCCACTTCACACTGCTGCTACGATTCGTCTTTACGTAACATTCGGAAAAATTCAACATTGTGTCGTAGCGTAGGTATATTGTATATTATTTCGCGGGCGTTTTTTTTTTTTTTTTTTTTTTAGAACCGGATAAAATTTTTTTATACATGCTCGCAGTACGACTCTCAAAGAATTCTCGCGACATCTCGCGTGACGGAGAGAAAAATTTTAATCTTATTTAACAGGCTAGGAGATAAATTATTGAAATGAAATAAAATAGAACGATGTGGAACATATGAATTTTGAAGCTTCTTTTCAACATCGCAATTTCAATCTCTAATCACATTTTTCCATACGCTGAACGATCTTCGTAAAATCGTTTCAAGGGGGGCGGAGGTGATGAAAACGATTTCGAACAAAGTTCAAAAAGATCAAATAGAAAGAACTACCCGGCAGAGAGTCTCTCTGTAAGATAAATTCTTAAATGACACAGTGATTCGGTGATTATTCACGGAGTGAATAAAATTGAATAGAAAAATTTCCAAAGCCGGTTTCTTGATTTCGACACTTTATCCCGTCACGATGCGGTTCGCATTTTCTGTACGATGTAGGACGCGTTCGTTTCTATAGAACTCTTTGCTCTACCGCATGGCAGCGAGCACAGCCGAGATAAATATTGCGAATGATCCTGTTGCGCGAAGTCTTTTCACAGAATGTGCAACAAAGTGCGGAATAGATAGGTTGACGAAAGAAGAAGAGAAAGGTACGTTTTGTCCTCCCAAGGGCGCCGCCAACCCGATGAAAAAAAAAAGCGGTGATTCACCACCGGAACATCCGGACAAGCTATCGCGCTCTCTCTCTCTCTCTCTCTCTCTTTCTTCCTTTTTCTCACGAGAGAGAGGAAAATAGAGATGCAGGCCCCCGCAGCATCCGTCTTAAGATCCTTTCTTAGTACGGCCGAGATTTGTGAATACCGGAGAGAATAAAATCAAGAGACGACCTGCGCGTGAGTCTGAATATTCAGGAAATCAATTCACAGTATATTCAGATTGATTATTTCAATTGAAAATGTGTGATAAATCGGTATAAGAAAAAGCCTCTCACGTAATACCGAAGTCAATTTTGTTATTATTTAGGAAAACTGATAATTACTTGCTGCGGTCATAATTCAGAGGGTAAAATTTGCTATTCACTTCACCATTAATGATCGTCAAAATTCAAAATGATTCTCGCGAAAACAAAATAAAAAGAAGAAAACTATAAAATGATAGAAATAAAATGCAGAATTTGAACAGTTGTATCGGTACAATAATTTGTTGGTATAAAAATTCGAAATTACTTTCCAATCGGGATTTCAATCATCGTGATTCATGCTGACGAAAAAACCGTCATTTCGCGATTTCGGAACTGTTTGAAATTTTTCAAACCAAAACATACTGATATTTTTCAATCTCAGTTCCGTTAAAATCAATGCGACGGTAAAAACAAAAATAAATACAATAAAACAATGTTAATTTGTTACCGACTTCAACCACGTGTATTCTCGATAGTTCGAAATGCGGAAAAAGACGAGTCTGACATCTCTGAACGTTATACTCGAAGTATGATAATAATTGGACGTCGGTGCAGCGATCGCGAAGCATCGAGCGTGGGTGTGTCAAGGTAGGTGCTAATCGTAAGTCAGTGTTCTCCATAGCCGTTCCATACTCTTCCATTCACGAGAGCCAACGACCATCATCCTTCGCATATACTGTTATAAATTATTGCAACATCTACACGCGTATATAGACATGTACGGAGATTAAGTAACGGCAAAAAAAAAAAAAAAAATGACGTGCGACGAGAGATTTCAACGTTCGTTTCGACGACGTCATTGGACATTGCGAAGAGGAGAAAATAAATGTCGAAGAAAGGTGATGACTGTCTATTTTATAGGACCGATCTTCTTCCTCCTTCTCGTTCTCCTTGTTCTTCGCGCTCTCTTGGTCCCGATAAAAGTTTAATTTCATCGCAATATCATCGGTGAGCGGTAGCGCCGTGCGATGCTTTTAATTCTACTAGATCATCCGTAACGACGGGGATATCGGCTCGGTCTCGTTCTCTGTACAGGAGGAGTTCCTTAACCCCGTGAGGTTGTTTCACGGCCGGCGGTGCGGCATCGGTAACGTTGTTGGTAAAATACCCGCGAGATTCTTCTTCAACGTCCTATCGGGCATTGGAAAAGCCCGTACGAAACACTCCCTCGGACGTCTATAAATAGGAGAAATGTGTTTATAGATACCGGGGCTACCAATCACGCGTATAAGTAATCGTTGATTACCGAGGCGGCGAACCCTTCTGGCTCATTGTTATTCCTCGTCGTCACGTCGCGTCGGGGCAAAGTTATTTTGTCTGACCGAACGTCGCGACACGGGTTCGGATGTAAATCACGGAATGTTATTAACTAACTAAGCGTGAATTGAAACGATAAAAAGTGCGAGACATGGATTACGCGTAGAGAGTAGTCTAAGCGTATCTGTAAGACCGGCCGTTTCATCCGAACTCCTCGTGTTCTAAATCGAGTTTCTTTTATTTAAATATATTCAATGTCAACTTGCTGCGCGTGCTCTCTGCGACGCTACATTTGTTACACCGTCATAATCTTTTCCCGTTCCGGTTCATACACGTATATCGCACGTATGGATACGAGGCATTCCACACCAAACCGACCAACGTACGACCCTCGACATCGACCATTTTTTTTATTCTCAAGCACGGCGTGTCGGGCATAAAGTAATTTTTTAACCAAACAATTTCACTTCGTTTCAACCGAGTTCTTTTCTTCTCAAATAACGCGGCATGAATAAATACGTAAATGAAAGTAAAGTCGGGAACCTATAATCAAATTGAATTGAAGAATCTCACAGTATAGTTACATATATAGGTTAATCGCGACATTTTCGTGATTCGATAATATCTAGATCAAATTATACCCGAATACACGACGAGGACGCCCTGACTCTTGGTAATCTCTTTTCGGTCTTACGCCCGTACCTACGAGGTAATATAACAACCTTCTATACACACATAAAGACATACACACACATCCTACATGGTACGTAAGATAATTCAGTTTGGCCACACGATGGATAATTGGAGGTATATTTTTCCCCTGCGTTTCACACGCAAGTCTACATGCATACATGTGTAAGACGTGTACGAACAGTTCTGAAGTGATTTAAACACGGGGGTGTAGGTTTCCATCGACGAATTTCACGTGCGCGTGTATAAATATACATATATATGTATACATATACACACGAACGCCCGCATGCGAGAAACCAAACTCGTGGGGCTTCTCAAGCGGATTTTCATTTCGATATAACGACGAAGAGTTTCACCTTCCTCAAAAAAAAAAAAGAAAAAAAAAAGGACAGGGAAAAAAAACGTGAGTATAATCGCACGTGCAGCTTACGACATCGATTATTATTATCAGAGGGAAGACGTGGCGTAGGCGTAAAAAAAAAACTTGAATCGTTGATTCGTAGAAGGACGAGAATGTCGAATTTTCATGTGAGAATTTAAAAAAGTGGAAAGTTTAAGTAGAGAAAATTGAAAACACAAGTAAGTCGAAATACAGAAAGACAAAGTATAGAAAGATCAAAACATGGAACAGCAAAATCGAGAATCTGTATACGATTCTAGTATATTATCGAGAGAAATTCTGACGATTCTATACAGTTTTCTTTCAAAGTTTTTAAATTCTATGTATTAAGATTTCTTTCTTTTAGAAATTCTACACCGCGGCCCTTCGAATTTTTTACCTTTCTATATTTTCACCCTCACTCGGTATAACCTACGCATATTACAGTTGTATCATAATCATCCGATACGGCATGTTAATTAGCAAATTGCTAATGAAACGTGAAGAAGGATTGTCTGTCGTGCCGTCGCTGAGTAGCCGCGTGATGAGCGGTTACCCGGGCTTTTTTCTTTTAACACCGGCGTGAAACGGTGAGAACGGGCCTCTTGAGATTCAGAGGATTCAGAGACCTTTGACCTACGACCTGCATTGACCGGGGATCGTTTATTGGCTGAGGAGATCGAGATCGAGATCGAGAGGAACGAATCCTGACCGCGGTTCGACAGGCAAAAAGTAGTAAGCATTCTTATCCCCTTGTCGATGGTAAAGAGAGGGGGAGAAAAAAGAAGAAGAAAAAAAAGAAGAACGTCGACGGTACGAAGGATCTGCACAACGTTAGATACGTACCTGTAATACAAAATATAAGCATACATACATAGGTAAAGATTTCTCGTGATTGGAGTTTAAATTGTGCGTTATTCGGTGGTTAAAAAAGAAAACCGAATAAATTCGTCAATCGTTTATTCAAATGGTTCTCGAAAATCGAATAATAAAGTGTAACCGCAGTGTGGATAAGCAAATTATTCCGACGTTGCAAAACGAAAGCGTAGAATAAGGGAACGAAAGGAATTTTGAATATACGTGCCTCAGGTTTTTACTGACTGAAGTAAGCAGGGACGGTTTTTATTTTTGAATTTATAGCCAATTTCGAGTTCTCAAATTTTGCGTAAGGTTAAGGAAAATTAAGTTTCTATTCTCGCTACACAAAATTTCTTCAACGGAAAAAAGAACGAAGTTGGAAAATTCTGCGAGTTATAATTCGTTCATCTCAGTTCCACGTTCGAAGATTTTTTTTTGTCCCTTCCATACCGTTTCACACACTCTGATTGGCTCATAATTTTACAAAATACCGATCAACATTCTATTAATCGAAAATCTCGATTTCTTGAATATCAAGCAGAGATGCGCACGGTATGATAATAAAATAAAATCGGCACGAGCGGGCTTTAATGTACAAATTATACGCAGACGCAGTATACATATTTACCTTCGTAAAAGTTACTGTATAAAAAAATTAATAAAAAAAAAAAAAGAAACTAATCGATATTGATATGTAAATTTTTTGGCGAAAGCAACCCAAGAAATACATGTGTTATACTCGCTGCAGGTATATACGGTATTCCAAAGCGAAGTGAAAACTAGGTTTGAGGTCAAGTTTAGTCACAAAAATTATTACAAGTTTCACTCATACAACCTGCAGCTCATGTTTCTCGATGTAAGAATGACACACGCCGATCACTTACCCGCAAACCGACGCGGTGCTGAAAATATACGGCAATATACCCGTGAATATACAACGCGGATGAAATTAGACGGTAAAGTATATCCGGTTCAACCGATGCTGCGCCCAAAGTACCGTTTTCCGCATTGGTAAAGAGGCACAATGCCGATTTAAATTAGATATTCCGACATGCCCGAAGCCGGATTAAATTGCCTGAATCTAATCGTGAGGTTTCGGTTTTGAAGATTCGTCGGTAATCCTGACGCCGATCGAAATCTGCACGGTAAAGTTTAAGTATTTAACATTATGGCGGTCCTTATAGTTGGGTTGTATTTGAATTTTTATGCTCTCAGGGGCTTGAACGCTTTCAAATTGACCAAAAAAAAATAATTCCATGAAAATTTGTACTCTGTAGATAAACTCTAAGATAGTCCGTTTTGCGATCGAAGTATCTTGTGGAATTAAAATGGGAAAAACCGTTTTTGCCTTATTGAAATATTACAAGTCATTGGCGAATATACCAACAATATTTAACGGAAAATACATGTTTTCGTAAAGAATTGAACGGTCTAAAAAAAATCGCTGATAGATAAAATTCGTAAATGAAAACGTTCGCATGTTGATTAACGTTCAAAGTTTAATTCGTATAAAATTATCATTCCGTCAAGCACGGTTACGAAATAAAAAACTGTATCACATAAAATATATCACAATGTTTGTCAACGGCTTTGTACTTTTTCCCACGTTATTTCCATAAGACGATAACATTAGAGTTGATACAGAGAGTTTAAATTTTCAAGAATTTTCTTGTCCACCAATCTGAAAGCGTTTGAGCCCCTGGGAGTATAAAAATTCAAAAACGATACCATCAGGAACCACCCTAATCCAACGTACAACGCTACGAGGGTATATTTTCCTATCACAAATCGTAAATTGACGGGATTATCGTTGTATCGAGACAATTTTCAGCCCCCTGTCACGGCTTCGTTCCGTTTACACGGTGGGCAGTATTTTTCACGATACCTCGTACATGTGGCACATAACACGTATGTTTGTAGATCGCGTCGACGCGGGATATCCGCTAGCTGGTAGTGTATATCCTTCGCGGCATGTTTCCGACAAAACGGTAACGCTAAGTGATTTCTAACTGTAGGCTGCAGAAGTTGACGCGAGACTCGCGGAGAGTATCTGCAGGAGCAAATCAACGCAAGAGCGGGTAACTGTTTATAATCGAATTACCGTCACCCGTTTGACCAATGCACGGACAGAGACGCAGTGTGTAACATACTGTTACAGTTAAACGCGGTGTAACTTGTCAGCTGCGTTGCAGCTGCTGCATCGCATACGGATGCGTGAGTTTGTCGCTGTAAGACATATCGCACCAGCACTTGAAACCTGAGTGATTTTTAAAGCGGCTTGATTCACACCGCAGAATGATTATTGTAAAATCGTTAAAAGGGATTTTTGTTCCATTTTTCTAACGTACATACATTCGAGTATGTACACCGAAAATTTCACGTAAATTTGACAAATAGTCTCGAAGTTAAGCGCATATTTGCAAAGAAGCCGCGGAGCGTCTGAAAGTGCTTTGTGAAACTTTGAAAGCTTTTTTCTCAAAAAAACTATGTTTTCAAATTCGGTGAGCAAGATTTCTCGGAAACTCAAATTTTTACACAAGTTTCATGAATATATTTTTCATTTTACAAACAAATTGGGGCATAATTTTTTATTGCGAAGCCGACGTTTTATTAAAAATTAATACTATGCTTGCTCCTTCGATTACAAACGTTGCAATACCTTATATTAACTGAATCGTTTTTGTTTTTGTTTTTTTTTTTTTTATTTCGTACGATGCAGCCAAAAATGATTATTATCATATAATCGATGCAAAAAGAGAGATTTCGGTTTTTTTATTAAAAATTTTTTTTTTTTGTGTCGAAGATGTTTAACATAGGCGAACATTTTTCTCGACGCGACTAACATTGACACTGTAACACTTGTTCTTGCAACAGGTAATCCCACAAGATTCTGACGTCATCGAAGCGGCGTAATCAACCTGACGCGTATAAATTGCACGCGTCATTCAAGATACGGCGAGTAAAAAGCCTGCCGCACCACCAATTACGCAAAGTGTGATTGGACGTGTGACGTACATGACGCCGCGAAGTGTACGACGCACGTGGGTGTTCAACGGAATGACACCATGAAAGATCCGTGATCTCACGTTCGCCCGCGTAAATCATGTCTCGATAGCGCAAAAAATTATTTTTTTTTTCAGCTACTTGAAACATTTTTGATAAATATTATGTTTTCGAGTGCGCTGAATCAAAAAATTGCCTCCATTTCCCTCCATCACGTACAGTATTCTTGCAAAATGAAAGGTGTTTGCATAAGTTAAGCATAACAATAATGAAAATACCATCACTTTATTACGATGAACAATATTTCTTGTAAAATTAAAGAAAGAATTTCTTTATGAAATATATTCAACAGTCCGTGTTCATTCTTTTTGCTTATAAAATCTTTGCTTCTTCTGTTTCATACTTTTCCGAATACTTTCCCGAGGATTTTTAAAAGTCAAGAATAAGATACCAGATTTCGAATCAAACGAGAGTTTTATTCTGTACGAAACTACAAGCACGAGTTTCAAGAAATAAAAAAACCCGACGCGATTGAACTTTCAGAGTATTTTTCCCGGTTTCAGCGAGTGAAAATCTACAAGAAACAGATTTTAACGTCTAAAATTGCAAATTTTCCCTCGCCTCATATTCCGCAGCGTTACCGCAGAGGGTTGATTGCGCAGTCGGGATGAGTCCTGTCTCTAACTCCTGTTAGGGATTTATCGAATGGACTGCCCGAGTCGAGGTACTTATACAAAGCACGACGGCTGTGCAGGATCGATGTATAAGGAGATCTTCGTAAGAGATCAGCAAAGCCAGACTGGACTGTCCGTCGTCTCTGATCTCCCCCAGGTTGGCCGGCCATGGACCCGTTATTCAGCCGTGATCTCGATTCTCAACCCCCTTACATTCGATTGATCGACATTGAATATCGCCGTGTGCTACACGTGACGCGGACATCGCTGAAACCGTCGGCAAATTTATTCTTTCTACCGACAGTACGTACGTGCGATTTGTAGAAAAATATTCGATACAAGAAAAGCCACGATTTTATCCCTGGGAGAAAATATCGTTGAATCCGGTAAAAGACCGTCAAGACGGTTGAGCGAATACAACAAATTTTACCGCGAGTGTACAAAAAAATGGGACGGGGTTGAAGTTTCGAAAATCAGAATTACCAGGATTTCAAACGTAAAAATATCGAAAATCCGAAACAAAGAAAGACCGAAATAACTCGCGTTTATTTATTTAGTACCTCGTGTGGAACGAAGTCGAAAGTCAGTCAGTCAGAGTTCGAAGCCAAACATGTTAAACTTTAGGGAAATAAAAAAAAATGCAGTTTAGTTTCATCCTGATATATCGGGGTTCAAACCATATCGCAAAGTTTTAATTTTCGAACTTGACCGCCTTATTCGAATGAACATTAGAACTTTTTGCTTTTAATTCTGGCTGCTAGCTTCAGCCTCGTTCACGTGGACCCGTGTCCTACGGGATTTGTAAGTCCAACTGAAACAGTATCCGAACCCACGTTTTGCAGAGGTTGAAGAAAGGCCAATGCTGCGGCGTCTCGAAGCGTTGGGCAAGTTTAATTAATCCGTAAATAAACGACTGGATAACGTATTGTTCGCCATATAGAAGCCAGCCATGCAGCGTGCCTAGCCCAGCCTTTACACAACACAATTGACGCATGGTAGGTCATTATAACAGGTTAAATACGGTTCGCGTTTTGTCCCAATTAATTAACAAAGTGCCGAGGCTTCGTTGTTCCCGCTGCAGGGTGCAGCTCTCGCAAAGCGAGGAAAAATATAGGCGAGACCTATATTCCAAGATCGCCGCGCCCCTTTTGATATGCCCCGAGGTGATTTTAACAAACCGTTGATATTACGACAGCAGTAAAAGATAAGCGAGGAATCCGCCGCGCGACGCATGCCGGATGGCTGGTAATATAAACCCAGATTTCAAATCCCCGACATTTTATGTTCCGTGGTATCCGGTAAAGAATCCCTAACAAATTCAAGGACATTCGTTCGGGAACGATAAACGTGCACGGTATGTGAACGCGGAGGTCAGAGGGCACTGTACGTAATCGACGCGATTCCTGTTAGTAAGGAAAAAAAAATAAAAAACGCGATTCGAGGCTGAAATCCACTTTTTAAAAACAGTTACTCGGTGAACAAAAAAAAAATAAAAAATATCCAGGCTTTTTAAAGACAAGCAAAATTCGAGAACGTTTCCAGGATCGCCGAAGACCGTGAAGCCGTAAAAGAAAGACGAACCATAGAAAATTCCTGGTTACCTCTACGTCGCTGATTCGGTTGAATCTGTCACGTGAATTTGCCCTCCCAGCAACTCCGGCTAATCTCGAATTCCTCCCCTTCTATCCGAAGTCACGAAAGTCACCCCAACAGTTAGTCGTAACCCAGATTATACGGGGCGGTTCTTCCAGCGACCGATGGTACCGCCAACCAGCCAGACAAACCGCAGCAAAGCTCAGCAGCTATCTTTTATTGCGGTTAAGGTTGGTTAAATCTATCCCTGTTTCGTGCATATGTACCGTAAGAATGTGTGCGCATATACGACTTTTGCGCCTATTTTTATCGCCGAACCCTACTTAATGCACTGCAGGTCGTGGAAGACTCTCGTCGTACCTGAAACTGCTCGCTTTCTCAGACATTCGTACAATTTTTTCAGTCTCGTTGTTTCTACATATCTCCGTTATGTGAACAGAAATTATTGAACGAGTAGTCGCAAAGGCTGATTCCCTCCAATTTTTGTTTCGCTTCTTATTTCGTTTCATGGATTTATTTTCTCGCGGATGTCTTTTTACAGTGGCCTTGTACAGACCTCATTAAGCTGTACCTACTATAACTACGTTGTTAATCGAGAAAATAGAACAAGAAGTGAAAGAAGCATTAAGAATCGTGTTTGCGAATATGGTGTTATTGTAATATACTTCCAACGCGCCATACGTGTTTCAAAGTGTTTTTCTTTTTCTTTTTTTTTGTTTATGAAAATGTACAACACGTGTATATAACGGTCCATGTTATGCAACATTTTATATGCAACACGCAGTAATATCGAGCACCTGATTAATCAAAGTTTACGTAAAGTAAAACGTGCTATTGAAAAACAAACACGTAAAAGTGAAATACTAATAATAATAATAAACATCACCGTATGTACAACGATTGTTTAGATGATTCGATAACAATACCGGATATCATTATCACACGGATGCACATTATGTGCAACATAATGCGCCAGATTGTAAGTACCAACAATTGCGCAACATCGACACTGACAAAAACAGCAGAGGTGGTCTTTTATTCACGATGCACGATACATCCGGAGAATAAGACAAATAATTAAGAATGACAAAGGAGCTGTAATAATGAGCCGAGATTGCGTCGAAGAATCACGAATGTTCAGGGTTTATTTATCAGGCTGAAGTTAGTAACGGAACCTCAGATTAAAAAAAATCATCATCATCGTCATTGTTAAGTTTAAAAATGACTTTCAGCGAGTTGACTTTTAAAAATGAAATTACGTTTCTCGGAGATTCCCACATATATGCGAAGTAGCGATTTTTCTTAAAGAACACACGCATCGTTGCAGTAACGTTTCTAACTTCGTTCCAATGTTTATTTTCGACCGAGGTTTCAAAAATTCTTCACTCGACGTTGCTGGCCGCGTATTTCCGGCTACTCGTGTCACTCGTCGTGACTACAGATTGGAAGTTAGTCAGTCACTCAGTCAGTAAGTAAGTCAGTCAGTCAGTCAGTCAGTCAGTGAGCCGTGGGGGGTTGTCGTCTTATTATCTTTCGGCAAAGTGTTCGTAGCTATGCCGCGTGTCTATGCAACTGTATAAATATACCCAGAGTCAAAAACCGGGGTGTGGTGACACCGACGATCTGCAGGAATCGACCCACCCGGGGATGTTTGTGCCTGGCGCATCGCTGCTCGCGAACCTTTCTTCTACCTCCGTTTCTTGACGTCGTTTATTAAATTACGAACGACAGAAGTACGAGGTATTAGGCTAGAACCGATGATGGAACCGCACGATAGGCCGCGGCCTTAAAATTCGAGGCGAGTGTCCTTGTCGGAGTTCAAAGTTGAACCGTGCAAAAAAATCGATTATCCCTCAGAGGTTTGGCTGCGAAATTATTCGATCCCAATCGAAATTCGATTTAAAACGAATTTCGCGTACTTGCAATGATCGTTCGTTCACAGCTACCGATGAATCATTTAATGAGTATAAGAGAGAGAAAGATAGAAAGAAAGAGAGAGAGAGAGAGAGAGAGAGAGTGAAATCTTCACCATTCGTTGCTGTAACGTGACTCAAGAAATGTGTACACTTTTTCTTCTTTCTATAAATATACTTTTTCCTTGCTTAAATTCTTTCCTTTCATCTTTTTAGAATTTTCTTAAACGACAAAGATAGACACCCGGAAATTTATACAACAAAGATTTATACATGCATATGCAAATATTGTAAAACATATATCCGCATGGTTGAGGCGGCCAATAAACTGTCCGGATATAGATAGGTCACGTGTATTATAGTTATAGAGTAAGATTCTATGTAGCCAGCATCGCAGGAGGAGAAAACGGGGCCGCAGGATGTGACTGATTGGCAAGTAGGTATGCGCATTGCGTTACAGTATATCCAGCGTTGCACGCTTTGCAAAGTGCAGTCGTAAAATATTCCTGATAGATGAAAAAAAAAAAAAGACAAAAAACCAAATCGATCAACGACAAAATTACCTCCAAGATCAGTATCGATTTTCTGGTATGTAACATAAATGAGGAAAAAGGATCTACGATACCGTAAGTCAAGATAAAAACGAAGAAAAGAATGAAAAAGATCAAAATCATTTTCAGTTCCTGATACGTACGCGTATTGTATACCTACGTTCTAATAATCGGCGCCCTTGATGATCGTTATTATATTTCCTGCCTAGATAATCAAGCAAGCATAGATATACTTGTGAACTATAGACGGTGAGACGCAGAGGCAACAAAACGTGTCGATGTCAGCATGGCGGAGCAGCCGTTTGCGTTGAGGAGAATCGGTAGTGATTGCCCGTGTTATACATTAACATTGGTATACTCCGTACAGGCATAATCGTTGTTTGCTTCGAGTGTGTTTAATTACAGGTGAACAGCTGACGTGACTCACGCGGGTTCCCTCTTACTCCCAACAGCACCAGCGTCGATCCGTGTGCGCAGGTATCGTATGTGTGCATGTGTAACGTACGTGTATACCCAGTCACCGGATCCGACTTCCCTGCAAACCGCATCCAAAGCCAAAGAGCCATAGCCACAGCCGTAGCCATAGCCGTAGTCATAGCCCAGCGCTGATTTCTGTCACGCTTCACGATCACGAACAAAATAGGAACGAGTTCTCTCTTTATGTTCACCGAAACGCCCAGCAGCATTTGCTGCTGGTGCTGCTGTTGCCGCACAGTCGGGAACCTGGCGAATTGAAACACACCGATTACACCTGTATAATAACCGATCCTGCCGTCGAGTAATGGTGCGGGATGTTTTATTCCTCCGAATTAGGTTACGCAATCACTTTTAGGAGTTTTGCGTCTGTGCGGCTGTGCGATCGTTTCACCGTACAGCCATTGGGTACTGCGTTATGCCTACCTCATCGTTGTGTGGTAAAAACACACTTTGGAACTAGTCTTCCGTATACCCTGGTACAGGTATTAAAATGAAAAGCGGAAACGAGTGTCGGGCGTTACAAGTCGAGACGTAGGAAAGATGGAGGAACGTTACCTCTTAACTACTTCCACTCGTCCCAGCCACATTAATTCTCGGCCAATGACGAGGCTCTATTCGTAAACTTTCAGAAATCATCGGAAACTAATAACCGTAGCACTGCAGCATATTTCTTTCTTACGCACGGATGATTTCCGGCAGCTGGAATCCGTGGAATGAAAATGCACGCGGTGAAAAAACGCGTTGGTTGCTTTCGTTGCGAGACTAAAGGCAACAAACTTTTCTCACCATCTTTATGGAGAGGCTGTAGTGTGTACGATACACGTATGATAGAGATGAGAAGTAGCTCGTATGGGTATTACATCTAAAAAAATTATCCACGAAAGAGCAGGAAATGGCCGTTAGAATGGCGCTAATAAGCAACAATTAAGCGAAACAATCTGATTGGCGTTCGGCAATCAGAGTTCAATGGGATTCGATCCGATCGATGATTTGTGGAACGTTTACCGCATCACCGCCATCTTAAAACACTTTTTATACACGGATATGGTCCTCCTCGCCTCCACCCCCACCATAGTTTACGAGGTACCTGATCTCCTCGTAATTCGTTTTTCGAACGTATCGAGAAGGTACGGGAAGGATGTTTGATCGATAGTGTAGTACGGAATGCCGAGCGATCGGTACGGTCTTATATACCGGAGACCGCACCCAGCAGCGTGCCGCGGGAAGGAGCGAAACAGGTAAAAAGGCTATAGAAGGCTATTAGATAAAAATGATGGACCAAAAAAGGAGGCTCGCGATTGGAGAACGGGGGGCGAGTTCAAGGTTGTCTGGTAACCTTGCAGAGGAACCGGCTCTTCGTGTCTTTACAACCACCATCGCTTCCAGCACATTCGAATAACGTATTTTCTGTGCCCCGCGTTCACCGTCGATACCAATAAAAATTGATCATACTCTATTTTCGGCATCATTATGCATTGCCGTGTACCTGTTACACGACCATTACTACGCAAACACGTGTAATACGTATATGCAGGTCTATTTTATCGTAAACTTTTCCCAAACGCACCGTCGTTCCGTTCCGTCCATACATCTCCTAATTCTCATTCTTTTTCGACTTTACGTATCTTCCAGTTATAACCCTCGAACGCATCAAATCGCAGGACTCTTTTTTCTATATGGTGTACTACATGCTGACAAATCTCTGAAAGACTCACGTCGATATCGCTGTAAAGAAATCTTTGACCCGGCCGCTGACGGTTCGCCAACAGAGTTCGACGAACTCCAAAAATTTTTTTCCCTCTGCGTCCTAATCTTTCTTTTTCCTTGCTTCGTTTTCTATTCTTTTTTTCCGCTTGTCCAACGCTGCACTTTTAAAGCAGGTTGGGCTCACTGCCAATTGGTTTTAACACGTTACACGAACTTGTTACGTAGGATATTATAGAGATTTCCTTCTTTGAGTATTGGATTGCATTGCTTTTTTTTATTTTCTGTTGACAAATCCTTTATCCATGTCGATGCATACATATATATATATATAATATCTTGTATAAGTAACGAGATGTGTTCCCCACCCAATGCAGGCGAATAAAGGAAATGATTGAATAAAAAAAGGAGGTAGAATAGCAAAGTGCAATAATTGAAAACCCGATACAACTATGCCTATACCTCTCCATCCGTCTATACGTTTGTCCGTCTATCAATACGCAGCAACGCTTAACTCGGTGATTGCGTGCTTACGTAAATCGAACGGTCAAATGGATGACAAAAAGCAAGGCTCGAACCGGCAGTCAGTCGGGACTGCCCTACCCTTTTCAGCGTTATTATTCCTGCCCGATCCCTTTGAACTGCGGATAAAAAAATAAATCTCATGTGAATGTATAGACAAACGTACAGGTGTATCTATACGTACGTGTGAGAAACAGGTAACCAGGGATATTCCACTGGCGTAACGAAGGTGACAGGTTGATACGACTACCAAGGACGAATGGATGCTGTATACGCAAAAGTATTTATGCATACATACACAAATGTAAAACGTTGCGTTACGTAGAGAAGTGATCGTTGAAAAACGTTTAGTCTATGATGTAAAAAGTTACCTCACAATTTTTTTCCCTCCCCACAAAAACCAAATTTACCGCATGTTCTCTTTACTTATTATATTATTATAGTATACTTGAACAATGATTTTGATGATTACGATGATAATAATAATAATAGAAGTGATAACGCGATACGTAGAATATAGGCAGAGAAGGACGTGAAATTTCTGGCAATATTTCTATGAAACACCATCCGATGCACAAATTTGCAGGTATTGCGAAACGTAATTCGGGGAGACGCGTAAAATACGTAGAAAAATTATATGTTTAGGGAGTGAAATTGAGCTGAAGAAACGAGTAAATTTGTACCAATTCCGTCCGTGCCTATTGCATGAGTAAAATTTAGATACATGCGTGTGGCAATCCGTACAACAACCGACAATTTCAAAACCTTTTTGCAGATATATAAGCAGCTTCCCAGTCGCGGTCGTCATCGTCATTACACACCCTCGTAAAGGCGTAATGGCGCAACGTGCTCACTTATAATATTTTACAGTATAATCTTAAACTCTTCAATAATAGGCGCGCGGTACGTCGTACAATTGGAGTCACCGCTAACTCGGGTGATAAAAAACTTGGAGATACGCGTATATTAAATTGTATAAAAAAAAATGTACTATTTTTTTTGCAATTAAAGTCGAAAACATTGTTTGGACTCAAGAAAAAAAATGCTGTACTAGTTTCAGCACTCAATATGAATATTGTGGATTTTCTATTTCCCGTTTAAATAACGTGGGATTTTTCTTTTTTTTTTTTTTTTTTACTTTGGAATTTTATAACTCGTCAACGCATTAGTCTATCGATAAGACTAGAACGTGTTTTTGTTGGGAATTCGACGTACTACAAAAAAGGTCTCCCATCATTTTATCATAAATCTACTCCTTCAAAAGTTATTTAAAGTCCTGTGAATAATTTTTCACCTGAAATAACTTTTGAACGAGTAGATTTACAGAAATCAGGCAGCGATGCAAACCGTTTTAAAAATTTCTTTCGTGTAATGTGTTTTGAAATATCTTAAAAGATCATCCCTGCCGCATAGTAGAAAAAAAAAAAAACCTAAACGGTGAAAATTGATCAGTTTTAATACCTAGTAATAAAAATTTTTGTCACTCGATGCTCTGCCTCTCCTTTGCAACTCGGGACTTTTGCAATACTCGTGAATATTTTTAACGGTGCAAATTGCTCTAACTACACACACGCACGCACGTAAGTTATTATCCGTACATACACCTATACAAAAATTCTGCGATGTCTCATATCCTCGAGTAACTAAACCGCTCACTTGCCGTTCGCAGATCTACAAACCACGGGGCGATTCCGCCCATCAATCATCGTTAATTCCCTCGTCCCACATGATTATAAAGCAGGGAGGGGAAAAAATAGGGAGAAGAATTTCGCGATTTCATCACCGCGAAACGCTTCCGCAACGTGTAAAGAAAAATCACTCGCAACAATGTTGTATTATTTTTTTCTCCATTCTGAATCAAATTTAACATTCGTCTTCTTGGTGGATATTATCGTCATCGTCGTCGTCAAAACGGTACAACAGAAAAAGAAGAGGAGAAGGAGGAGGAGGAGAGCCACCCACAACACAGCTCCGAAATCAGCTGCTGTTGAAAAAAAAACCAGCATCGACAGATGCAGCACGTCGAAAAGATTGGCAACAGGTGGCGGATGATGAGAAATTTTGTACCTGCGGACCCTCTATGCATATATACATTTATATAAGAAACACCGAGTCGAAAAACGAGATGAAACGCGTAGTTGTAACAGCCAACAGCATTCGGTAGCAAACGTAAAATCTTTCGAAGATCTGAAGGTATAAAAAAATAAAAAAACGAACGCGTAATCAATCAATCATTTTCCCGTATGGGTATAATTACTCTTTAATTTTGTACTACGTACTGTATACATGTAAGGTATACCACTCCAACTTATCTTAATTCACACCCTTAGAGCCGGCAAAATGAAATAAACACTTCTTTCTACTCTCAAACTTAATTCTCTCATGCTTTTTAAATCCCCAACTCAATTATTACTCGCGAGTTAGTGCGTGAAAAAATTAGTGCTCCTCGTACCGAAACGACGAAAGAATGTTGGCCAACAGGATCCTCTTCAAATCTACTGTCCATACTATTCGGGTATATATATATATATATATATATATATATATATATACAATAATAATGTAATGAAAAATATGTATAGTATTTTGTAGGGGAATTCCCGCGGTGGAGATTCGTGCGTGACTATATTCTCGGCAGATGATAATATAGAAATAAGAGAAACAACGTTCTTGTTTTTTTATATATATATAATCCTACAGGGTATCACCGACCGACGTACGTGATTTTTGTATTTTAATCTGAGGTATGGCAGCAATGGTTCGACGATCCTCCGCACGAACCTGACATTCGACATTGCGGTAGATAATTTCTTCTACATAATCCGTTGTGTCACAGCGCGTGTAATATTTTATAAATCAAGAACAGAAAAAAAGAATTACATCTGTTTCTCTCGTTCCTTCTAATACACCGGAATCGTGCTATTATATATATATCATGGTTCGAAGAGATAGAATAATATCGTGCCTGCGAGTACTCTCGAATATCGATGAAACGGAAGTGAAACGAACGAAACGAAACGAAACGAAACGCCAACGATAAGTAGGTAGGTTATAACTACGTATACCTTTACCAGCTACTACGCTATCTCTTACATATATATATATATATATATATATATATATATATATATATATATATATATATATATATAATATACATATATATAATATATATATAGGTACCTTATTGCCAACGAACGAATATCGCGCGATAGCGAAAGCTGTTCAACGTCGTTGTTAGACCTATACACATGAAATCTGACTAACTTGGTGAATATATAATATAATTGATTCCACCTCGTAGGTAGTTATCCAGAATGAGTTAAGCATGAAAGTACACAATACAATATAATACCTACTACTGACGGAGAACTGCAGATTCATGATCACTCCGATCGATGCGCAGCGGTAATAAAAATTAGTTAAACGTATACGGACATTAAATCGCGTCGATTATTATACTCTAAGGGTATACTAAATGCCTGCAACGTGTCTTTATACAGGTACACGTATACACGTGTAAATACACGTAGGATGAGATTATTTTACAATATTAAAAGATCGAGCTGCGCGTATCGCAATATAGTGAGGGTGTATCTAATCTTATACACACCGTGAATTATATGCCAGTGGTTTATAATACTGTGGGTGTATAAATAGTTGTTAACATTAATGTACCTTAGCGAGCAGCTGATATCTTGCGATATCATCGCGATCCAATCCTTTTGCTGCTGCTGCTGCTGCTGCTGCAGCCGCGACGACGCGACGGTAAGTTTCTACTACGTGAATTTTTCAGAGCGTGTCGAAATGCGTTGTGCTTTATCCCTCTTCTTTTATCCATCGATACATACAAATTTATACATATATAAACATAAACACATAAACACGTACACTTTACGGTATGCGATATATCATAATAGCCGCATGAGTAAATTCTACCCTGCACTGCATGAGCCACTGTCCGTTAGTTTTATTATACCGTGGCTAATTTTCCGTTCATGGAGAATATACGTTATGTGTATAATGTAATTACATAGATATATAGCTAGAATATACATTTGTAGAGAAGGCACTAGATTTGAGAAAGGCCTGAGATATTGTAAGCTTTTACTGTCAAAGAAAATACCGCAGAGGCGAGTCGAGTCAGCAGCCTTTAATGCGCGACGCGACACGTATTATATATATACGTATAAATAATAATATACATATATATGTACGTATAATGATTCGATCGTTACAACTTTCTTGCATGCCCGGCTAATTATAACGCAAGATCCATTTGTATCGTACGTACGTTTCTATACATTATACTGTCTTCGAGGAATGAAAAAATTGTTCGTTTTTTATTTTTTTTTAAATTTATTTATTTATTTCTTTATTTTTTTGCACCAAAGTTACGTTTTAATCAAGTTGCTTCTCTCCGACTTTTACCTGGATAATTCGTTCTTCATTTTAACTTCTCATTTTTTTTTTTTACTCTTCTACCTTTCGGTACAATTCAAGTATAAGTGAAATTTTCACCCGTATCTACAACGTTGTACGTTATATTTGGAAGCTATAATGGAGCAACCGGAAGAAATAAAACGGATGTTATGCATTCGTGTGAAGCTGCGTTCGGTGTGAAAAAAAATCGGCAAATACCGTATTGAGAGGAAATCGTGTACTCTATAACATACGTGATGATATACATCATATGTGACTGTACGATTTTGTTCAAATTTATGAATGAAATTTATAAAAATATCCAAAATTTCATCGTATTAAATGAAAATCAAGTTCGTGGATCAGTACAAAAAAATCGAGTTAGGGTACGCATGTTGTAATTAATTTTTCATTTCTTCCTAGTGTATCACAAGGTTTCAGAATTTCATTAATCATTCTTCTTGTCAGCCGCCATGCGTATATGATACATGCGCCGTGATGATATCACCCAATAATCACATCCCGGATCGAATAAGCGATTCAACGAGACCGAAAAGAAGAAATCGAAGAGCGTTTTATCCGTATTTAATGTTGAAAAAAAATTGAAAAAAAGAAATAGTTGCACAAACATAAATATTTTTCAATGTATGTACTATAATAGCCAGGTTATAAATGCGGAAATGTCTGTACTGAATAATATTATACTCGTATACATACACCAGGCACGTATAAATGTAGGTTCACGCAATAGTCTAAATTATAATCAACGTGCGAGCCTTAAAAAGTTTGACCTTTGTGTCCTGACAAGGTCTTCCCCGCATCGTTAGATCGCGAAATCATCGCCGTTGGATGAGCCTACAAAAAGATGATCGCGAATTGGTTGGTTGATTAAAAAAAAGAACCTTGAAAAATGAGATTGATAAAATGTCGGTGATATATTTACGAAAAGAAATCTCAACCTAATTAAGCCCATAATTAAGCCAATAATAAATCGCGTCGCTGTTATGGATATTTTTGTTTTTTTTGTTTTCATAATTACAGGACGTGCATAAAACATGGAGAAAAAAAAATTGCACCTCTTTAATTATACGCAAGTATTTCCCAAGATTCATATATTATATATGAGGCATTCCACCCCAATCCGACTTACGTCTGATCCTCATTATCGGCGATTTGGTGTAGAATGCCTTATTTTTTTTTTTCTAGTTGATTCTCCATCCTCTTCTTCATTTTTACAATTCCTTCGCATAAATTACTTTTAATTATGTGTACATATATACATATATGTATATATATATGAAATGTTTAAAAAAAAAAAAACCGGCAGTCGTCTCGCGAATCCGCGTCGCAGGAATGGAAAAACGGATATGCAAGGAGGTAAAAGTGCAGTGTAAATATAAGTATAATTCACGACGACGACGTTAGCCACAATATAAAACGGTTTACCGGAGCGTGGACCCTCCGTGCATCCGTTTCCGCAGGATACACGAACGCGTCGTGTTTTTCGATTTCTGGTAGGCATGACACGTGTGTTAAACACGCGCGCAACGGACGCATACCTGTAAAGCGAATTTGGGATAGGCCCGAAGCAAATTACGACCGCGAATCATTGCATCTTTGTATAAAACGTGTATACAATGGCTGACAAATGCCCCGGTTAACAATTGGGCCGCGTTGTAATTAAACCACCGTTCAAGGGTTGCGAATGTTCGCGCCACGTACTAAAACACCGCAATCTTATTACAAAGATGTGGAATCTCGAGTAAGTACATCATCGTCATCAGGTTAGATTACAAAATATGTACGTACAATACAGACCTAAGAAACTAGAATATGGAAAATAGAAACTGCATTTTTCCACCTCAAACCTCATGCTTTACGTAGAAAACCAAATAGAGAATGAAGACGATTAAAATTAAAAAAACAAAAACGTGTATTTACATATTAATCCAGGCCCTACTCATCATCATCATCATCATCATCATCATCATCATCATCATCATGGTCATCATCGTCTATTCGTGTAACGTCCAATATACCGTAGGTACACGTCACGTACCTACCACCTATGCAGGTATGTACGATGATGAGCAGCTTTAATGCACGCTCCTCAGCGCTGCATCTCTATGTACGCTGTACGGACGCACATTATGTTATGCATATATGTATATGTATATTAACCCGCATGAAAAGTGGTCGAGACTTCGCATGCCCTTTTTCGTTGCGACTCAACTGCAAGTGCATACATACGTATACCTGAATAAAGGAGCGCAGGGGCACCACCATCACCACCATCACCATCCACCGAGGAGTTCATCGTCTAACCATAAACGCATATAAACGGGTTCCGCAAAAGTAGACGACCTCCAGAAAACACCTCGTCGTCGTCTCTGCGCGTATGGGCGGAGAGCTTTTCGCGTACCTATTTCATACAACCCCGCCAGAATTACGAAGACGACGACGATGATGATGATGATGATCGCGTTACTCGATATTACAATATACAATAAATTCTGCAAAACTTGCACACGTGTAATCAGTTTTCCATAGGATATAAATCCAAATACTTTAGTCAATGATATTAGAAAACGAGATATCGTTTACACATAATGACTAAAGATAAATGAAATATAGATGAGAAAAATTAAACTTAGAAACAAAAAATTGTATGACATAATAACGAGATAAATGTACACGTGGTAACTCTTAACAAGCCGTATTAATAAAGAAAGAATAAAAGTTTGAAAGAGCGAAGTTTCGTCTTGCAAAATTCTTTTGCCGTAGGTACGTTTATCATTGATTACGTTGATGTGCAAAACTTTCAGGTATTATCACTTACCACTTGCACGATGCGGGTTAGAATGACGGTTAAACGTCAACGTGCTTATTATACGGGTTTTGTCTTTTTATG
The DNA here is from genome assembly GCF_021155785.1 of Neodiprion fabricii. NCBI lineage: Eukaryota > Metazoa > Arthropoda > Insecta > Hymenoptera > Diprionidae > Neodiprion > Neodiprion fabricii. The sequence goes on from NC_060239.1 coordinate 3,626,146, forward strand.
CGCTTGTGTATACCTATTATAAAATGTATAATATAAGCTTGTACCGCGGCTACGAAATGAAAGTTAGTCGCAATACTTACTCACAAAGTTTAACTAACTAATTGTAAGTAGGCAAACAATTCGGCACGTGGTTACTTGAACGTGGGGACAAATGGCAACGTTATTTTAAAACTTTCTTTTTTTATGCACATTTTTAAGATTGGAATACACGGTGTACGCCTTATACGGATAAAAAGAGTATTAAAAATTTCTAGATCGAATTGTCCTTTGACCCTGCAAAAACTGAGCGTAACTTTTCAAATTCTTTCGTTTTTTTTTTTGCTATGTTTTTCTGCTTTTTTTCTCTCTCCTTTTCGAAAAAAGCGAAAGTCCCACTATAGCTGCGCCTCGACGTCTAACTATAAATGTTTCTACGTGTGCCAACAGCGATGCTTAATATTATACGTATGCTCGTTGAGGTAAGATTAATTTTCAAGATAGAAAAACGGTATTCCAAATTAGCCGAGGCATGTATTACCTAGGCATAGATTGAAGTTAGGTAGGTATGCGTATAATGTGTACCTATATTTACTCAACTACCGTATACTTTCGTGAAAAGTAGAATAATAAGATTCGGTTTTTCGAAAGCTGAATTGCGCCGAGCCAACCAAACGACCAAATTAGGAAACCGTAAAAATTGAATTTTTTCTTATATTTAAATTCAACCTTCGCAGCGTATCGCGCACGTTATAAAATATGTCGGGTGGGGTTGAAAAATTAGAATGGCCGATTTATAGAATGGTCAAAATATCGATTTTTCAAAAGCGGGAAAACGATATAATTCGTACAATATAAGAAAATGTGGAAAGTCCACGAATAGAAAGTTGAAAATATACAAATTCCAAAATTATAGAATGAGGTTAAAACATAGAAGGGCAAAATTTATAATCTCTATACGATTCTACATTTTGGAATTCTATGTATATTCCGATCTCTCTATTCTTCTCGATACTTTTAACATTTTTGAAAATCTATAAATTAGAATTTTCGCTTCATTGAAAATTCGATACTGTGCCCCTTCTATTTCTTCACCCCAACCCAATATCTCTATAAAAAAAAAAAAGATCACGCGCAATAAAATACCTCATCAAATTTTTCAAAAATATGCACAAGTATATTTATATAATATTTTCCATCGAATCATCGAATAAGTTACAAACTTCACTTATAATCACGTATGCAAATCATCGTCGAACCGATCGTTCCTACTTTTCATTTTATCTTCGTTTCTCCTGTTTTTTTTCCTTCTTCCTTTTTACCAATCAAGCCGATTTTAACCTATCGAAGAAAAAAAAAATCGTACTCGTTACGTAACAGTTAATGATTCGCTTCGCTCCGCTTAATTATTTACCTCGGCAAGTATATATTTTTTTTACTGTGTGGGTAGATATACCGCATCATATTCTTTCGATTCGCCTTAAAAATTTCGATACACGGCGGGAGAAGAAAAAAAAAAAAACAAAAAAAAAAAAAATACGAAAACGACTTCGTACGAAAATTGACCGGTAACCTGAGAACGTCGGTTTGCTACAAGGTTGCGGAGTCGATAATGGGTGGTTAGAAAGGGAATGAATAAAAATAAAAGAAATATGAGCAAAGCGAAGAATAAAATGGAAAGAGATAAATAATAATAATAACAACAATAATTATAATTATAACAACAACAACAAACAAGAAAAAGAAAACAATTCAACCCAACGACGAGTTCGCGTGGGCGGAAGTTAACGGTTCACTCTCCTCTCTCCATAAATATATTCTACGTATATATTTGTATGTCCATTATATATACACATACATATATATGTATATATATTATATTTTATACAACAGTTCGTGTCAATTTGTAATTATATGTATAGTGAAAGACTGTGTTGCACAGCGTGCAGGCGTAGGCGAGGCTTAATAATAATAATAACCTGTGCACACAATATTCGTATTGTAACTTTTCACGACGTCCGAATAGAAATTTAATTTCCTATTATACACATAGATATGGTACACATGTGAATTCGTAAAAAAAGAAAGATAAATTGGTTGTAATGTTTATTCGATTCTTTTTTATCAAATATTTTTCAATAATACACGAGTACGTATCGTATCTACAAGATGAATAAGACAGAATTTCGTTGATAAATTAGAATTTTCTCACGCGATACGAATTATGGATAATTGTTGAATTCTCATAGCACATCCGTGCGATAAATCCGATCTCCTCGCATATATTTCGCATCCGTAAATAATGTATACGTGATAATAAGTCTGCAGTCATGCAGGTGTAGAGATCGTATTTAATAAATAAGGCCAATTAAATTTATACTGAGAATCAAATCGAATACCGGAAGTGTTTAATTGCAAACGAGCAATATTTTTCTGTGTGTCAGGTATGAAGGTACATGCACAGGCGTGTGCGTGCAATAAACGTAAGTAGAGAACGCGAAGTATTATATGCGGCACATCTATTATATATATATGTGTGTGTGTGTGTGGATAGGGTTGGATGCATTAATCAGTTCGCGTCTACTGTCGCTTTGCAGGAATTACAGGAATTACAATAGAGTAGATACTCGGCACGTATTATAGTCGGAAGCTCTACGACCGGAACATTTTACCCGTTAATAATAATTACAAGTTTCTACGCACACACACACACATACACATATTTATAAATTTATACATTTATAAGCAGCTGCGGTCTTCTCAATAATTTCAAGTTAAATATATACAATACGTATAATACACATTGCGCGGTTTGCAGGCTCCTGTTTTTTTTTTTTTTTTGTAATCTTCCTTAATCACACGAGATACGTGTATACCTACGACGATGTATAAAACATGGGCATTTTAATTATCGGTGGAATTTACGCACGGTAGGTAAATAATAATTTTATCGTTGCGGTGATATTTTTACGATGCGTGTAGTTATAACGAGATCAATTTCGCCGTACGTTGTCGATTAGGATAAAAAAATGAAATTTAAAATTTGACTGTTAAACTGTTGTATACAATACTAATATAATAATAGAGCAAACACAAGTTCGATGTAAACTCCGCATCTCCGTGATAAAAATCGTTCGTCAAATTGCAAAATACACACCGATACTATTTTCCAAATTTTCGAAAAAAAAAAAAAATCAACAGCAGTAATTTGTGTACTTTGCTCAACTGAATGATTGTAAAATGAATCTTTATTTCCAAGTTTATTGAAATTTTCTTCTACAACACCGATAGAATTATCTTTCTTTTTTCGTTGTTGTTAATATTGTTTCTTTTCCGATACACGACGAGGCGCCGGAGGGACAAAAACGATCAATGAAACCGCTGGATGGCGTTTATAATATATGCCAGTCGGTCAATCGGTGGCTAATAGCTCACCGCTGAAATGAAGCTATCGAGATCGGTACCGTTACGTTATAATCCTTTGGTCGAGTAACCTCCGTTCCTACTGCTGCTCCAGGCTTAGCTAGTGCCAACCTTACGTGTTCTATAAATGCCTGCCTGTGCCTAAAACTGACTTACAATTAGCTATACTGCACCACCGATCGTTAAAAGAGATTACTAATTTTTCTATCGCCCGCAGTAATTGCCTATAACATACATGTACAATGGATGTACACGCGTGACATCGTATCCTGAAAGCAAATCCTTTGAGATGAAATTTTCTTCTTTTTGCTCCTAATTCTTTGTCTTCTTTCTTTCGGTTCTCTAATTATTTTCCTTTTTTTTTTTTAGATTCATTTGGTGAATTGAAAAGAAACGAGCGCGTCTGTGTGACAGAGAGGGAGAGAGAGAGAGAGAAAGAAAGAGTATAAAGTACACCGTGATGATTGTAATGAGAGAAATTAAATTCCCGTGAAGATTGGTCGGTTTTTTTTTTTTTTTTTTTTACAATACCTGTTTCACATATTTAATCTTCGATTACTCAAATGAATGAGTGGGACAACGATTATCTACCGAATCGATTTAGGTCCATCGCTTCACTTGTGTCTATTACCCATTTATCGTTTTGAAATTACTCATTTAACCTACTCTACATATTCTCTGATTTGATTCAATCAGTTCGTTCTTTCTTTTTCCTTTTCCTTTTTTTTTTTTATTTGTCGGCAATGTAACAGCTGAATTAATCATGATTCAAGCAGATCGTAACCTCACGAAATGAATAAATAAATACATACATGAATATATAACTTGCGTCAGTCGATTTTTTGTTTAAAAAAAAAAAATTTGAAAATGTACAACAGGTATTGTAGCATGTATTTTGTGGCAGAAAGAAAAAAACAACAACAAAAACGAAGGTTATAAAAAGACAAAAATGGAGATGCTTTGACGCAATACACTGTTGTCCGTGTATATCGTATACAAATAATAACTGCACTATAATAATACGTAAGTATATATAAGCCTCGAACGAACAAAGGAAGGTCTTTTATCTCGAAATCACCGGCATTATATCTGTCATCTGGCCCAGCTGGATTCTGAATAATTACTTCAATTGTGTAATTGTCGTAGAGACAGTAGTAGATAATTAAGACATATGCAATGTATATATAATAAACAGTGGATATTATACATAATATGTTAGACCTTACATAAATATATTTTCGCAAGTTATTGTAACCGGAATCAGAGAAAAAAAATACAATAAAAATAACGCGTCAAGCAGATGATACGAGGAATTTTATCGAAATCTATAATCACTATAACTTAGGCATTTTATTATTCTCTACGTAATTCTTGGATTCCTTACGTGTCAATCAAATGGCGAGTAAAAAAGCTCTCGATGCGACACCGCTTAAAAAATCGCACGGCGGTTTTTTTCACGAACTTCAACGTTACGTTATAAACTATGGTTTCACGAAGTGGGAGATCGAAAAAGAATAAATTTTTTTTTTTTGGAAGGCGGTCTAATGATACACGCATACACATGACATTCGTACATAGAGAAAGAGAGAGAGAGAGAGAGAGAGACGCTTGAGTGGGTCGTTGACGTTTTAAAATAATGTTACATGCATACAAGTAGGTACATATTACCTACAAAATCCACGCATAGGCTAACCTATCATTCTCTTCGCAGGTACATAATATAATGATATTCGCGTTTCTGTATCCGTATATCGCACACCTACGCGCAAATTATATGCAAGACCTCCCCGCCCCCAAAACTCCTCCTCTTCCGCGTGGCGTGGTCATTCATTCAAGGAAACTTCTGTCGTACACACATTACACGCATCGTATAGACGTGCTTAACGCTTGTTCACTTGGCCAGAAAACGACAGACGTCGTTTAATATAACAAATAAAGATCAAATACCACCGCATCTAAGTGTAAGCCTGTCGAAATTTTTATGCGACACATCAATTCACAGCAGTGTTTGAAACGTTTTTGTAACTTTTATAAATAAAGGTTTAAATAGACGTTCGACGTTAATTTTACTGTGCGTAAAAATTAAACTAGTAAAATCTATCGAGGGATATTTGGTCGAAACGTTCTTGCTGATTAAATAGTGAATCATGAATCGTTGTAAAACTATAAAGTTTAAAAAATAAAAAAATAGGTCGCACAGGTCGCGATGTAGAAATCGTGATTAACCGATCTTTCGCGTCACTCCGTGTGAGTAAGAGGGTCGTCTCGTACTCCGAGTAAGCAAGACTCACAAATATTGTACCTCGGTTAGACATTATTATGTACCGTATATGAAAACAACGTATTCTGGGTATTTTAAGCTTGCTGCTGCTGTTGCTGTTCCACGATGCTAATTAAAACGAAAATTAAAACGGTCACCGAAAGAGTATATATATACATATACATATACCTACATGATAACTTTCCGTACACACGGACGTCTATATACGTAGAGTATCACGGTCCTTAAACTTTTGTTATGATATACGTTAACCCTTTCAGTCGCAGTGGAATGCTTAGCGTCCCACCTCAAAAATTTCCACATCCTAGCCCTAATCACAGTTAATTCACAACTTCAAAATAATTCGTCGCTACTTCGTAAAGCACCAAGTTTTGGCAAGGATCGTCGAATTTTGATAGTTTTTTTTTTTTTTTTTTTAATCACTCTTTATACCAGTTTTCGTCTTGTCGCTATTTCTCGGTCATGTTACTAAGAGAAAAAAGATAATCAGGGGAAAATAAACAGGGGAAAAAGTTAATTTGAAACGTACCCGTACGCGTACTATCTATTACAATATATATGTAAGTAGGACGTCTGGTGCAGAGGAGTACAATTCGAGTGATAAACGAGGCTGTCTTACGATGCTGACGTGAAACTGACGTATCCGGTGCTAGTATACGTATACATGGCCTTCGATGCATTTTCCATGTCACACCCCGTGTACAATATTATACATACGTCATTCCGCGATCTGAGTTTAATGTCGCCTTATTAATCAAACACATTGCGGAATTACGATTATAAACGCCTAAAAATTACACCCTTTCTTTTTCTTCTTCCACTTTCTTGAACGTCTCTTCTTTAATTTCTGTCAACAAATTTTCTATGTAATACGACATACAAGTCAGCGGCACGATTACAAGATTATTAAATTACAGGTATTAATTATAAATCCGAGGGCGACAGCTTTTTTGTTTTTTTTTTTTTTTTTAGTTCAATTATATATTTGCATGTAACGAGATTACAGCGTTAGCGAGACACATTTTTGTCAAAGTATTATTACGCGTGTGAGATGTCAGGAAGTGATCTCCGCGCCTTGTAGGTACAATAAATAAAACGCTAAATGTCCGTATAACGTAGTTTCATAAGCGAAATTAATTGGGCGTCTGTCGAGAGAAATGAACAGGATACTTGGGCCTTCCGTCCTGTTCGTGTGCCCAACTACATCACGTGAACCCTGACACCAAGCGTCGAGATAACCGTGCAACTTGGGCTTCGCAGGTGTCACGAGCTCAAGCTCGACCGCTTCTGATATTAACGCAAGTTGTGTAAAATACACGTATTGTAATAAACACGCGGCGAGACGTGTTAATTGCCCCCCTCGTTATAAGGAGAAATTCACAAGCTGTCGCGTTGTTAGTAAAAGAAAGAGAAATTGATACGAAAGAAGCGAGACAAATTTATCACTGCCAAGCGGTGCGGAAGATCTAAATTTCTTTTAACCGAACGGGGCGGAATTCAAATTCCGAATTTGAAAAGTTCCGAAAGCGCTTAATTAAGAATTATTTGGTGCAGGTGAAAGTTGAAGTTAAGAAATAAAACTTTGAAGAAACAACAAAGTTTCGAACGGCGGGAATGCCGAAGGCTCAAAGTTCCGAAATGCAAGATTACGATTGAGGCAAAGTTACGAAAAGTAAAGTTTCCCCGCGATAAAAATTCGGCATTTTAGAGTTGATTCAACTTGCCACCTGTTTCGTATCGCATTATTGTGTACGTTACAACACGTCTGAAAATTTTACGTAGCGTACGTCCGTTTCTCGCAGCAATCAACGAAGAAATAGGAGGCGCGAGGCGTCGACAGGAACAACCAAAGGACGAGAGTTGCATACGAAAAACGAGTCGGCCGATACAAAATGAAAGAAGATAAAAAAAAAAAAAAAAAAAAAAAGGAAGGAAGGAGGAAAAAGAGAGGAAAGAATAAAGAACCGCTCGTTTCTTCGACGCGACGTTGAATTAATACCTGACCTCTCTTCCGGTCCACTAGTCACGCGACCTTTGTTAACGTTATGCGTAAATTACTTACGACATTCGGCGAAGTAAAGAATTGAAAATCGATCAATATTTTTTTCTTTCTTTCGATCTCATTCCTTCGGCGTTTACTTGATTGATTAACATACGTTTGTATTTTTTTTTTTTTTTTTTTCATTTTTTCAACAGCCAATTAAATACCTTTACAAACGAGTTCATCAAAATTCGATATTAATTAATATCAACGCGACGTTGTATAAAAGAAAAAACAAGAAATAACAAGCTGTCTGCTGAATAAAATTACAGTAATCGCAGAGTAAAATCAAACAAATAGGTACACGGGTGGATTGATTATTTTTTGTTTTTTTTTTTTTGGAATGAAAAATTTATATCCAACCTTTCGTTAATAATTTTTTATTTTTTCACGATCTTTGAACTCCTACAGCGTTTAAGTGTTCCGTATTTTGGCGAATGTAAAAGCCGGCGTTGCAGCAACGCAGGAAGCATAAAAGCCGCTTCAGTCGCTCAACTTTACTACGTGAAGTGCATCGATCAGCTCTGATTGTGCAGAGCCTTCAATTACACTGTTATACTGTATATATACATAGCTGCAATTAAATGCGACCTCGATTAACGGTGAACGATCTTTATAGAGGAGGCGTGCTATTTATTTATACAGTAATTCTCTTCTCGCCGTTATGCTTCCTTTCATTGCAACACTTGGAATGTTTGAATTAAATTGTAAAATCCGAATTATATACGCTCAAATCATTGCGCTACAGTCGGTAAAAAAAATAAAATAAAAATATCGTCCAATTATTGGTAAAGCGATACTAAAAGTGTTATTCTATTGATATCGACACATATATCAATGATAATCATGATTACAATGATAGCAATAGGTCGTACGTACAACGCGTGTATTGAAAAACGATAACTTGAAATTACTTCCAACAACGTATACAACATTCAAAACTTCGTCAAACATTTCTTATAAAAATGAAAGATATTCGATACAATAAAAAAATATGTTGTAACTACACGTGAAGAATTAATTTCAACTAAATTGTACTCAATAAAATAAACTAGATCATATGATGAAAAGTAAATTCTCATCATGAATATTACAAATCTAATAAAATAAATATTTAATAGAATGAAAAAAAATTGAGAAAATGAATTGATTTTTCCTTGATACCACAAATCAAATATTTTTATGTAAAATGTTGACATATTTATTTTAAATTCATATTATTAAAATTTCTCTATTTAAAATAATTAAAAACTTTGGTGAAAAGATGTCAGACGGTATATTGTACGTAATACAGTTATTACAGATTGTATGAAAAATGTGAGAAAATATTATACAATCGAATTGAATGAACTTGATGCGAATTGAAGAAGGTAAAAAGTGTGTTAGAAGATTCAAATCAAAGTTATACACGTGTATACATATATATAATTAAAGAAACACGGCGTCAATATAAAGATAAGAAAAGAATTTTGGCAGCGAAGCTGTTTGAAATTTCCTTGCAATTTCCACGCGTGTTGGGATAATTTTCATTGTCGTAAAAAGTTTCCTATGTATATCCATCGCGGAGTACAAGTATCAATAATATCGTTATTACACGATTCGAAAAATCCACTCGCGGTTATAAGCGCGGTTTAAATAAATCCAGATAATACAATACGCGAGCAGGAAAGATTAGATATAAAATACCGCATTAGGTACGAAGGTGTTTTGGCACTTGAAATTTCGAGTCAATTTAACATACCTGGATCGTCATTCTCACAATCATACGATCAGCAGATCAAACCAACTCCGATAGCATCAAAACCTCAAAATAGTAAGTAACCGATCGACAGTTTCGAGTTTCCCGTATGTTCGATGGTCGATTGTCATACGCCAACAACGATAAAACACTGCAGCCGCAGATTTGAAAGTAAAATTTTTCGAATGAGAACCGAGTATGCATGTATATGTGTATTACACGTATATCTATGTATCATCTAGATACGCAGTTTCGTGAACCGATGCTTGTTACTATTCGGGCAAACGATTATACGTCGAAAAATCTGTGGAGTGACTCGGTGGATTTTTATTTATACATATATATTAAATGTGTATGAGTGTTCCTTCAAGGAAAACAAATTCAACGGTAAAATTGCTTCAAATTATACACACCTAGATATGGTTCGAGTCGATACGGCATATTAAATAGAGCATGATTGCTGCACTATTCACGCAGAAATAATACGTAAAATAAGAAGGAGAGGGAGAGAAAAGACGAAAAATACGAGTAAATTTATGAAATAAAATGTAGAGAAAACAAGGAACACGCAAAAACAGTGCAACGTGTAAGCAGAGTTTTTTTTTCAATTTGCCTCATTTTGTTTATAAAATAAAGCAATAAAATGCATACAGCCAAGGATAGGAATAAGTCAACGGTGCATAACTGCGGTTTTGATCGTGAATGATCAACGTATTTCTAATTATATACAGGTCTGTGTTCCGTACCTACAATTGTTCTGATTATCATTACGTGAAATACTAGTTGGAATTGAAAAAAAAAAGAAGTGACCTGAAAACACAATACCTATAAAATTCTTCTTACACCAACCGTAAACTTTACAATCCCATAACGACAATGAGTAATTTATTTGCAAAACAAATTTTGTCGTAGAGATAGTTAGGATTTTTCATTTCAGAAATCAATGAAAATCCTACAACGTGTAATAATAGCAACACAGACAGCGTTGGTAAGCTGTGAATAAAAGAGAGTTGAAAGAAAAAAGAAAAGAAAAATTCAAGAAAATCATTGCGAATGTAGGATAAAAGATAGATGCTGCTCATAACGAGTCGAGAAAGTATATAATTTACGAATAATATCGACATGTACGGCAGAATAATCACACGCAGCACGGCTCGATCAAGATTATATTCCGAAAAACGACGAAAGCACGACTCGCGGTGGTTAAAGTAGATTCTCATGATTTTATTTTCATTTCGCATCATATATCCGGGTATAACCTGCAGCTGTGCAAGGATAAACGAGCGGAAGTTGATAACGTCAAGTGAAACTGTTCAACCTCAGCTTCACCGTGATTATAATAATAACGAAATCGAACATCAAATGCGAGAATAATTGCATAAACGGGTGTCTAAAATCATATCAGTAATAATAATTTGGAAAAAAAATAAATAAATTTGCACTGCACTCATTAATGGTGATATTTTCAAAACCTCAATTACACGTTAAAAGAGAGAGTCAACAACGTCTTGATTATTATCTTAAATTCGATTAATTTAAAATATCAACGTGTCCCCGTGTCTTGCAGAATTTCATTTTTTGTTGCATCTATATCGAACTTATCACCGGATAAAAAATTATCCTGAGAAAGTTGTACATTTTCGAATAAAGAATATTTGAGTTGAAACAAAAACGTATCATTGCAATTAAAAAAAAAAAAAAAAAAAAAAAAACTACTCCATCCTTCACGGCATCACCAGTTACGATGCTGAATCGCGTGAAAAAAATCCTCCATCCAACTTTTGTAGGACACATTTTCCAATTGAACCATTAGGTCGGCCGAAAACGTAACGCGTCATTTAAATTGGGACACTGTATAGGTTCTTCTCAAAGAGTGCACTGCACACCACGTAACCCGCTTTCTACAAAGTTCCCGTGCGCATGATTTGACGTTCGCACGATAAGAACGCTTCACGTGCAACGCGGTAAAAACAAGGCAGAAAAAAAAAGTGCCCCCCTCATCGTCGATGATCGTTGCTTCTTTAACGAACCGAATCGCGTCACTTTTTGAACCTAAATTTAAACCGAGAAAATCTTCGCAAGCGTGTAATAGTCGCAGAAGAAGAGTGCGAAAAGCAAAACATCCGTAAAGCAAAAGCCATTTCTCTCCGCCAAGGAATTTGGTGAAAATGAACGTGAAAGGAACAATCGATACATACATATATAATTATACATATAGAACATGCATATACGATACAAAAATAACACGTGCTGTAAAATCTTGCTTATTTTAAACACAGCCAATTATGTAATTTCTTTTTTTACACGGCTCGGTATTGTAAAATTATACATAAATATTATAGTGATATTTATAGAGTACTGAGAATATCATCTGTAATAAATGTAATAATAGTGCGAAACTTTGATAGATAGAGGCATGAATTTTTATGACAACCGCGCGTGCGAATCGTGTTGTACAAATAACGCATGACGCGATTATAATTTTCTCCCATAATTATTACATTATACACACATGCACACAGATGCAAATTATAACACGTACACGGAATATCGTGGGTATAAATCCACGTAATAGTGCAGCTGCAGGATACGTTCGAATACGTGTTTGGCACGTTCCTGCAGTATTTTTCGCATAAAATTAACATATATAACCACGCTTTTATTACGCAACCGGTGAGATATCTTATACAGTATTGGAGCAGGTTTGAAATTCCGAATTTGAAAAGTTCCAAAGGCGACAAAAATTCGAATTTTTTAGCGACAAAACTTGAAGTAAAGAAATCAAACTTTGACGAAACATCAAAGTTTCGAATGCATATAATAATGCACAGAGCTGAGGGTAAGATCACGCGTGTATAACATATGCACGAACAAAGGGATCGAATTTTTGCATCTGGGTCAGGTGACAAACCTGCCATACGTGCAGGCAAATGCAGCAACTTTCCATACGATGGATGCGCGAGCGAACTGCGCCCGGCATATACAATAACGTCCAAAAATTTTCTTGGCGTAATAATACGTATGCAAAGAAAAAGAAAAAAATTATTCTAGCGTGATTCTTCCATACAATTTATCGCAATAATTGCTCACGATATTCGTGATACGATTTAAATGAGGATAATTGAAAAAATTATCGTGAGCGAAGAAAAAATGTCGATAAAAAAAAAAAAGATAAAAAAAAAACTGGTTCTATTTCAATTGTTTTAAACACAACAATTTATTATACCGTTATTAAAATTTGTTACTCGTAGAATGAACGGGTCGAATGATTTCATCTCACATGAACAAATTGAAATGAACGAAAATAAAATAAAACGATACGTCACGCGGAATTAACGGGAAGAAGAATTAATAGAATATAATATCGAATAAAAATGAGATGAGTAAGAGACGATGAAGTTTATAAAAAAAAAAAAAAAAAAGTACGTAAACGATCAATCGTCGTAGAAATATTTTGTAACACGGTTCACCAACTTGTCGATAATGTACCTACTTCAATTCACAAGTTCTTTTCTCTATGATTGTATAATAAACGATGATGATGATGATGATGATATCGAGAGCTCGAGCAGTAATCGCAGTACAGTAAATCACCATCTGACCGCGGTGATGGAAGGCGATGAATAATGTACGCGTGTTTAGAATAAACAAACCTAAATTGCTAGAGAGACAATAGAATAAATTCTACGCGCCATCACGTCGCGTCTCTCTCTCTCTCTCTCTCTCTCTCTCTCTCCCTCTGTCCCTCGGTTTAGAAGTGCAACGACTGAAGGTATTTCTCTTCGGCCATATTAATTGTTTAAATTACACACGTCCTCGATTTTCCCTTTATTTTTACTTGTCTTTACTTATCATTCATTTTACGTAGTACAATTTTTTTCCATTCACCAATCTATGTTCGTCAAGCGTTTCAATATTTATTTTTCTCTGTGTAAATGTAAATATATATATAATAAAATATATATATATAATGTAAAAGTGAAATTTCAGCAGTAGCTTTTCTCTAACGGTACGTCACATTGAACGATTACGGATAGATGCGATCTTGTACACCTTCTGCAAAAATTCCGCATTGGTTAACAGCCGTGCAACGATTTGGGCGAAACCAACGATTTTGCATACACATATTACAAGTGTAAAAATCACGTACACAGACAATTCGCAGCGAGCTGTTGGATATCGCAATTCTTTTATTTTCCCTGCTTTCTTTTATTTGTTAATAAATACGATGCAATATTACAAAAATCAATTGTACAGGTATAAGATATGATATTAAAAATGATTCTCCTATTCGAATGTCGATTTTTTTTTCTTTTTTTTTTTTGATTATTTTCGGGCAAATTTACATTCAGTATATCGGAGGCTCGTCGTCGCGGTGACGAAACTGTTTCCGAAGAAGAGCGCGAAGAACGGCGTTGTAGTACTGATCAGCGGCATCATCGACAACATCGTCATCCTCACGGCCTTCGGACAGCTGCTGCTGCTGCTGCTGTTCATTCGGATCCGCGACCTCGGATATTACGCTACTGCTTTCACTCCTACGTATAATTTATGTACAACAACGACGATGAGCACGCTAATATGTTACACATTGTACGTATACCAGGGTGTTTCGGAAAACAAAAAAAAAAAAAATGTTTGCTCCGGTCAAAGAAAAGATCCTGTGAAAAGATGAAGCGTTCTACGTTATGTGGAATACGGCGCTTAGTTGATTTTTCACTTATTTTCACACTTTTTTCAATGTATGAAGAAAAAAGTTGCAGTACTTTAATTATTATTTCTATCCTGACATTTATATTCAACCCAAAGATCACGATTCGTAATACAACGATACATCATCCGGGAATCTCATTCTCCTAAATTAAAAGTTCATATTAAATTGTAATTATTTTATGAGATTGAATTAATAATGAAAAGATCGTCAGATACACTTCTCAAACATCAACCGGAGACTTGACGTGACTAGTGTGGGTCTTTTTTGTCACGTAAATTGATATAAAAAGTTTATAAAAATGTGTAAAAGTGAAGCATCAACTAATGAGCGCGATGTTCCACATGAAGTAAAACGCTCATCTTTTGACAAGAATCTTTCCTTTAACCTAAACAAACTTTTTAGGGGTGCCACGATCTAAAATCGCTAATTATTTTTTTCTGAAACACCTTGACGTATGCGTGAAGGAAATTTCATCCATTCGACGTAATGATTATTGTTGTTATTATAGAAACGTATAGTTAAGATCGTTAAATTGGTCGAAATAAAAGAACAAAGTTAATTGCCTGCCGTAAGATTGCCATTGCAAGAAAAACCCAACAAGATATGTGTAATATTATTCATGTGCATATGTTAATATATATATATTTTTTTTTCAACCCGAGGGTAAACATAATTCAACATATTTTGTGTCAAGTTTTCAGTTTCCTCATAATCAGGTTTGTTCTAATTTCAATTAAATTTTACAACCTCGTTAGCTTATATAGAAGGTGGAACAACGTTGCGAATAATAAGCATTGAATGTTGTTTCTTTGTTAGGACAGAGAAACTATTCTGTTTACTCGTCGGCTTCAGTTCCCGGCCTCCATAAGATAGAAAGAAATATAGAACATTATATAATATATCGATGACTAATCAAATTAGCCACATTACACTTCAAGTGAATAATAATAAAATTTTGTCGACACAAATTTGTTATGTATGATAAATTATACCGTCGCAGATTCGCCCACGACTTTTATTACGCCTATCCGTCATATTTTCGTTCTCTAGTCGTCTTTCCGTTGAAAGTAAGAGTCAACGCGAGGATAGAAAAACGAGATGAAAAAAAAAAAAAAAAAAAGAAGTATGCATAAGATAATGGGTGTCGAGAAAGGATCGAAGGCTGGATGACGGCCTCAACTTTTGCCACATAAGCAAACATGAATTACATGCGAAACATATACATAAGGAAGATCGCAAATGTAGATAATAAATGTGTAAGACGCGAGAGGGAAATTACTCACTGAATTGATGTGTCAATAGGTTTGTGAATTAATTATAGCTCACCTAAATTAATGCGAAATAACTAAATCAATGAGAATTAACTATGAGCAAATAACTGATTTACGAGAAATTGAGTGAAGTTTATTTAAATTAGTTTCGATTCGTGCCGGAATTATTTGTTTACGGAGAAAAAAAATATAAAAGATTGGATTGAAATTTTTCGAAACTCACTTGAATTAGAATCGATTATCGAGAATTATCGAGTAAAAAATTGAATTTTGTGAATTGAAACGAATTAGGTTCGTTCAAAGAATTTTATCTGATTAAAAAAAATTTCAGTTGAATTACTGAATTAATTTAAATTAATTTAACTCGAAAAATTATTATCTCACTCAAATCTGCATTTATTTCTCCCTCGATACGACAAGGACTATGAAATACTCAAACGCATAATAAACGATAGCATTTTTATCAGTACTTATAAGCCTGTGCACAATAATATAGCAATAGAAAAATGAACGGTTTATTATATGAACTATAGCGGAGGAGGTTGGAAAATTTCCGCACCGAAAACAATATTCTATTTTACATGCTGCAGTATGATTTGAAAACGAAATGCATCACACGTTACCAATTGGAGTCGCTGCCACGTCTGTTACAATCAATCTTCTCGATCAATTAATTTTTCAATTAGTCTGTAACAACGTCGACAACAAAGTCTAAGTCACGGGGTCAGTTATATATAAGTATATTTATATAAATCTGGCCTGCTCTGCAACTCCGTGAACGTTTACGCGAAACGGAGCAGAAATTTTACGGTACTAAAAGGAAAAGAATTCGTATTATTCTTCCCATTCTTCTTTCTTTCGCGATTTTTATCTAACGCGAATGAATTCGGTAAGGATATATAAGACCGAGATTATCGACTAATTAAAAAAGTGCGAAAAAAAAAGTTTCAATTTATTTCTCGATCATTACGCGAAATGTTAACGACGACTAAAAAAAAAAAAAAAAGAAAAAAGATGTTCAACAATGTCGATGAGAAGTTTAATTTCGCTGATAATCAATACCATTCGAGATAGCCCCATCGTATGTTAGTTTTTTTTTTTTTTTTTTTTTTTTTTTCAGGCGTATGTTGAATCCACGCAACAAAGCTTGCGGAGCATAATATATTACATCGAGGGGCTTCTCGATACAGATATCGATCATTCGCCATTTACGATTTGTTTTACATCCTTCCTTGTAATAAAAATATTCCGCCTTAAATATGAAATGAGTAAAATCATTCGGACGACGATACCAACGATAATATTGTTTTCAAATACCAAGTAACAATAATTAATTAATAAAGTAAACCGTCGAAAATACGATTGCAAATAAAATTGTAAAAAATAAAAGAAAATCCGACTGTATAAAAAAAATTGCAGATCCTAATTGATTGTACGATTATTTTTCTTTCTATTTTTTTTCCCGTTTTTCTACAATCCCAAGTATACATAAATTAAATACATCGACGAAAAGTATACTACAGGTATTTGGATATTTATATATACTACGCTGTGCGGTCTGGGGGAGAAAAGAAGCCATAATAAAACGGTATACACGAAGGTAAATCAGGGTGTATCGAGTGATACGTTAACCGACACCCTCTGAGGTTTACGTTTTTTTTTTCTTCTTCTTCTTCTTCTTCTATTTTTAAATACTTTTCTCTCTATTTTGCTGTCGGAATAATACAATACTATTTATAACAAACGACGCACGGTACGAGTAGCTATGGCAGGTAAATATAAGGCGGTGTGCAACATCTGTTTATGGTCATCGGAACCTTACGCGAAGACAAGCCTCGATGGCCGCGGCGGTTCCTTCTACCGTAAATCCGCTTAATTAAATCTTAAGGAGGTTGCGCTGTTATAATACCGCTAGAAAAAAAACCTCCACCACGGTCCGCGTTATAAATACATTATACGTATTACAAATTCGCACAGAGTATAATGTATAATAACGCGTAATGTATATGTGCGTTATGCCGGAGAGCGACTTTGGCCGTATAATTTAAATCTCAAAACTTCGCAACGTCCAGCAGCTAAAAAACTTATTAGGTATAATCATGATAATCTGTCGACTATACGTAATGCAGGTATAATGATACTACATTTTATTCAAAATAAAATTTCTCCACATCATCAATTCATTCGTCGGTGAAGAAGAAAATTCAAAAAATTTTCCATGTTATGAAAATTTTATATAATTTTTACGTAGTATGGTTAGAAAAAAAAGAAGGCAAAGAATTTAGAGAATTAAACGCGTCAATTAGATAGAAATAATGAAGGCTAGTCATTATATACGTTACAGGAAACAAAAGGTTGGATATTACAAGTATATAGAAATATGTAAAGTCCGAAATCCACTGTCAACTATTTTGCCCCTGGACATAAAATTAAAAATATCCGCATAATGAGATTTAAACGTAGGGAGAAACGTTGGAAAAATCCAATCGTGGCACACATCGAATAATCTATCGGCAAGTTTCAACAATTTTTCATCGAAAATGATTGATACATAATATAAATAAGCTTTGTATAATAATTTGAGAGAAAGGCTATCCTGCCGCATTGTTAGACCCTAATTTCCTCCTTTCTCCCGTCCTTCCTGAATTATACATAATCTGAACAAATATACATATATACATATGGTATACATGTACTAGTTTTGAGGGTGTAATCGTGCAGGGCTGACAAGGCTTGCAAAGCTGCCTTCGGGTTGGATATGATAAAACTCCGCAGTGTTTCAGGAATCTATATAACCAGGTAAAACATCAAAATCCATACTTCGTGCCAGGCCCCTAGTCGTCACGAACGGAATCTTGATACTTCGGGAGTACAAGTACGCGACCCGGGTACCCGGACACGACCATCGCCTACACATATATACCTATAATACGTATATATTATATAACACGCGAATTCGCTGCTAATCGTCGTTGTAACTGTGCAGAATATCGCGGAACAAAATTTTCCAAATTATCACAAGTAGGTCCCACCATTTTTCTAATTTTTACGGCCAGAAAACATAAAAAACAAAACCACGGATGAAATTTTGCGTATACCATTAGCAATTTATTCTCGTGCATTGATAAATATATCATCAGGTTAACGCGTGTTAAATAAATCCTACATTTCTGTACTGACTTTGGTAAGAATTAATTATTCCAGCATTGCAACGTAAAAAGAATAAATTTCAGTCAATTAATTGAAGGTATGGTATTATTATTTTACTCGTGATTCAGCGCAATGATACTTCAAAGTGAACAGAAAAGAGAGAAATTGTAATTAATAATGCACTCTTATAGATAATACGATTTTTTTTGAAACGAGTTGAATTGATTCTAACTAATAAACAATCATTCTGAGGCACGCGTTTGTAATAATGCAAAATTGCAGAACCCGATATCTTCGCTACTTATCCACCACCTCACCTCACATCATGCGTTAGACTTTATCTAGACACCGAACGAACGACGAGACGAATGAGTCAGACACGAGAATATCGCGTAATAGCCACGTGGTAGTAACGAAGGTGTGTGAGAATCTAGCGTTGAATTCGTTTCAGCGAATAAAACGGGATTTTTGCAATTACCTACCAACCTGAGTAATATAAATAATAAACAAGCGTGCGACTCTGGAATTCTGCTCTCTTCGTTGGTGGAGAAAATAAAAAAAAAAATTAAAAAATGTAAAACTGTGGAAATACACTTTTAAAAAACGATAATATTCTCCGAATGATTACGACGATAACGCGACTACCAATATAGCTAGTACATACGTTAATATAATATGCTCTAAATTACGGAAGAAATGACTTTCAAAGTTGTTTAACGATCTCGTCAGCAGTGGCTATGTGATATCTTTGAAAGTAATAAAAAGCCTAATTCGTACGGCTCACTTCCGGCGCTGATTGCCATCGGTATTATAAACGACGGTGAAAGCTAGCGAGGATTCCCAGCCGTGCCATGATATTGTCAACAATAATAATCGTTGACAATGTTATATTACCTACACATTATACAATGCAAGGATACGATGTAAAATGAAATTTCACTCTCCGCGACGTATATATGTATATTATTTTATTTTACACATATATGTGGAGCATTCAACTTCAGTCCAACAGGTCACGGATTTCACCCCAATTCGGTCGAAAATGGTATCTCGATTTTTCCAAATTTTTCCGCCATTTTGGAAACCTGTGGCGACCCGAAACATCCTTTAAATAAAGATGGATATTTTTACAATCGATGAAACGTTTTCAACTACTCTTGAAACACATGCAAAAGCGTCGTTATTCAAAAATGGATAGAGAATGCTGAATATTTTTTAATTGATAAATACACGAATACAAAATAAAAATACAAACAAAGAGAAAACCTATTCAGCAATTTCATTCCATTTTTGAATCACGATGAAAAGATGTGTTTTAGAGTACCCGATGTTATAAAAAAAAATTTCAACGATTTTAAGAATCTCCATTTTCATGTAAAGGATATTTATCGCGAGATTTTTCAAAAATTAGAGACAACATTTTTTTACCGAAGCAAACCAAAAAATCCATTCGACATCAAAATTCGAGGGGGTGAAGTCCATGACCCGTCGACTTGACGGGGAATGCTCCATATATATATATACCCACACCTTTATAGTTTAATAAGTTTTTTTTCCGTTCAGCCAAAGTCGAAGAAAACGAAATATATTCATTGCATAATATACGCGATAATAATGACTCGGTGCAGATCTTATTTGCAATTAGGCCACGATCAAATTTATTTTTCTTTTTTTTCTTTTGCGCTACGCGTATTATTCCCGTCACCGTTCATAAGCCACTCTCGTATCTCTCGTGTCCAGTTATTGCTCGAAACCATTTCCGCCCGTGCTGGATTACCTGCACTATATGAGGATAGGTAGTTCGGTATGATAATAATAACAATAACAACAATAATAATAATAATAATATAACCTGATATAGTTGCAAATGTAAACCAACAACCGCATATACATACATATATGAATATACCGTTACTCGTACCTTTCAGCGCGTATAAAATGTGCGCGATTATTAAAAGTTCTATATATACATGTATAATTACATATTTTCGACATCTCTCAAAACTATCATTCTCTTCTTACTCCACAACGTAATCATCGTGTACAGCACATATTTATATATATATATATATATATTTTATATCACCTAAACTTTTCGATTTAGCAATATGTTTTAACATTTCTTTCTTTATTTTTTTTGGTTCATTTCTCGTATTGTTTTACCGTCTTGTTTCGACAAGTATACATACATATACGTAGATGACCGCGTTATATTGCATAAAAATATGTTATACATTCGCATGTGTAACATGTGTGTGCCTACCCATGTGTTCACCTACACGTAGACGGTAGAGTATTATTCGCGGTTCGAAACGCAAAGAGAAACCGCATCGCATGCATGGCTCGCTTACTCGCGGTGTCATGACAGCGGCGATCGTCGCGAAAATCGAGCAGTCGCATACGTGATAGTATTCGTACAAACGAGGACCAAAAGTATCAACGCGCGTTCGTGTGCGTGCGTCAGAGTATCGGATTGCAATTTGACTCGAGGAGACGACGGATGCACACGCATTTATTGCTGCGTGAATACGCGCAACGCGGAAGAATCGCATGCGACGTCTACGTCGACGAGAAAAGAGAAAAAGATAGAAAAGACAGTGGATATGTATATCAGAGAAAGAGAAACTGGAGCGTGCGAATTGTCGCCTGTCTGAGTGCGCTTTTTTTTCAATTACTTCTTCCTTCGCGCCACACTCGCAAAATCGAAACTTAAACTTTAATCGTGATGAAAAGTAGTCGTATACGATTAATATGGTTGAAACGCTGTAATCTGTATCGCGAATTTATAAAAATAATAATAACAGAATATAATGGAATGTAATAGAGAATCAGTGGGGTATAAAAGCCTGTGAGTCTCCTAATAAAGAAAATGAGAGACATCCGCAACCATCTATCAACGACATCGATATCAGTAGTGGTAAAAAATGGAAGACTCGTGTTCTTTCTTTTTTACTCAAAGTTACCACGAATCGCACATCGTTTCATATTCCTTCCGCCGTTCTCCGGGGACTCCAGAAATATATAGATACACAGGCTCAAAGTTGATCCTAACGCAGGTCCTGCTGCAGGAACCCGACCAATTCGCTCTCTCTCTCTCTGAACTCTGTTTTGTGGTCTACGGTCTCCATCAAGATACGGTGTACGTTTTCACAAGGAACATGATCACTCGGCGCGATTACTTCGAAAAACCTGACTCCCTTTTTTTACCATTGAAATCAATAAAGTCAGCCAACTAACTAACAATAAGATTATTTGTTCCCTCACTGCAGCTGGTTGAAGGCATTTTTGTATCCTCATACTGTTATGGAAATGCTGAGACCAGAATAGGATGACGGCATTTACGGAAGATTTGTGAGATTGAAGTTAGTAAAGTTACTGTAACAATCAACGTTTAGGGAAAATTGTCGCTTTGTACCTTTAGGATTGTCTGCTGATATATTCAGTAAATCTTGATAAAAAAAAATTATAGTTATAATTTGATCACTGATCCTCTGCAGTCTTTTTTGATTGCTAATATCTTCCAATATTTGCCACAAGAATTAACCACCTTTGCAGGTAATGATCAGGTTCAACGCAATGTCTACGCTTACCCGACTGTTCCAATGATTGAGCCGTTTCTTTCTACTTCACGGCGACTTTCGGCTCTATTTTGGGTCACGTTCGGTTCGACACGTGACTCCTCCGATTGTTGAGGGTAAATAAAATGATCCGATCGGATTTCAGGGGCGTCACGAGTTCGTCTATCCAACTGCACGTGGACCTCGGCTCTAAGTATAGTACATAAGTGAGAGCCGTTGACTTGCCGCGAGAATGATTGAACAAATAAAGGCGTTTAATCGATATCGCTACATAACGAATTATTAAACAAATTCGCACCCTTCCAAATTAGCTGCGTCCATGACATCAAATTCATCGGCAACGATCATCGTGCTTGTATCATTTCCCGAACTTCTCTGTCGAACACGAGGATTTGTAATAGTGACCGTGGATGAAATCAAGGGAATTGTAGTCGCGGAATTTCCGATAACTACGTCATCCATCGCCATCGCTGTTATTAATCAAAAACCGTCACGGGTTTAACGCACGAGTATATCAGCGTATGGATCTCGCATTTATGTAGAATACAGTACCAAAGAAAGAAACAATTTTTTAAAATAAAAGAAGTAGACAAATTTGGACATCCAATTACGTAACGTAAAATAAATTTTATACATATTTCATTTACTCGACGACCGCAACAGCGGCGGTCCAACAGCATCGTCGAGAATTACGGGTGTCGTCTTAGAAATTTCGGATAATTTTTCCGCCACCGCAGCAACACGTTCGTCTACATTTTTATTATCATAATCCTCGTTGTACGGACGCTGTGATCTCTGATCAAAGTCTATAATTATCGTTGTACCAGGGCGATTATTGATCGATTAACTTGATTATCAACAAATATAATAATGATAATGATAATTACGCACCCGACGCAATTCCCCCGTTTTCGGAAATCACGGGAAAGGGTTCGACCGATGAAACGACGACAATTTGCTCCTCGGTTTTAACGTTTCTCTGACTGCTTTTAAACCTCATCAACCGTCTGAAGTGGCTACCGATACTCGACATTCTGGATGGAACTCGGCTCGAATAATTTGTCCGAGATTCGTTGGAGACCGATGATGAGCCGGTCTTCACGGTATTCGAAGAACCGATCGAAGTCTCTTCTGGTTCTTTGCTGCCAGGGCCGATAATTATGCGATTCCGTGAAAGAAACTTTGAGAGACGAAAGAATCCTTTTCCCTCTTTACTGTTCCCGCGGCTCCTACTCTTATCATTATTATTATTACTCTCCTGCGGGCAGTAATGAAACGACGATGACGACGATAAAGACACAGGCAGTGTAAAATATACAATTAACAACCTTCGATCCGTTCGCAATATTGATTAATGAATACCTTAGAATCTGATGATTTTGAATGATTTTCTGCAAACCGATCGGCCTCGGCAGCAATGTCCGATAATACTCCCGTTGATTCTAACGATAGAGTTTCGGGAATTCCGACGATTTTTGGAGAAATTTTATCCCCTGGGTGAAGGGGGAGCGTTTCCTTGTCGCTCATGACGGCGAGGATGATAACGGGAGAGGGGGGAGGGATTTAATTGATCGAAAACTAGCGCGGAGAGTTGGAATCTTGGTTGGAGGTTGGAAACTGAAAATTTTGACAATTCATCGCTTCACGACAAAAGACCGCCGACTGCTTTTGTCGCTTGAAAAATCATCGATGACTATCGATCTCACGTTTCCGTAGTTCATAAATTGAAACACGTACAAATCGAAGGCTTTTAATCTAATAATTTACATGCGTTCTCGAGAGTTCGTTTATGCATCGCCCCTCCTCCTCATCTCTCGTCTGCTGCAGCTAATTACGGCTCGTGTCTTTCGTCAACGAGTTTATAAAGTCTGTTGCAAGTTTTACGCGTCCTTCGAGAGCCTTTTACAACAGACTTTAAATACGGGGCTGGATGCTTTACGATATTAACTTCACCGGTGTCTCGGCGGCATATATTTTTTAAAACATTAAAAATTCACACTTGTAATGCAAACTTTTCGTCGGAGGTAATCGAGATCAACGCAACGGTATTCTTTCGTATAACGTACTGACGTTCGGACGATAAGTTACGCAAATTAATATACACCGTGTGCATGCCGTATTAAATTCCGTGCGACTTTTCACCCGGTTTTTACCTCTCCGTGTGTCCTGGACAATAGCGGTCGTGACTCAAGAGACGGGATTTGTGACGTAAGAAAGCAGTTGCCTGCCTAGTTTCATATCGAGAGACAAAACTATCGTAGCAGTCGAGCCACGTGAAACGAACGAACGAAACGACGACGAATAACCAGGTGTTGAAAGCTGTCGAATCGTACGTGCCGAATGTCAACCACACCGCGATGTATGCATCGAAGCCGGAAAATGAACCGACTAGAAATGTATCAATAGCGATAAAATATGTACATAAGTACATACAATCATCTGACTTCCGGAGCCCAAATAGCGTCGATAACAACGGCTGAGATAATAAGAATGATAATAAAGGCAAATCCGCGTTGTGCGGTGTTAAACAAAAAATGCACACACACACACTCGCATACATAGATCGTACCACATTCGAAGAGACAATGAATCGAGGATAGAAATGAAGGGGGGGATGAATACTCACCGGATATGCGTACGGTGCACAGGCTACGTAGAATCCTCTGTTCATAATCGGTACTCCAAAAACCGTGATAAAATCCAGTCGTCGATGGTTTCGATTGTAAGAAGAACGGCGTCGAGGCGACAAGTCCGTACGTCAAAACAGAACCAGCGCCATCTTAAGCCTGTTGCAAGGTCGTCAATCTGTCAGTTGTCCGATCGTCGGGGCTGCTGAGTAATTGGTAAAACTAATCGGTAGGTATCGCCGATCGGTCGTATTGCGATTATAATAAACTGGCGTCAGGACGGCGTTTTCGACGGTTTAAAATAACGGTTCAAACGGCGCGTCGCAAACGATTATCACTTTCACAGCAGGTACGATTCACACGATACGTCGTCGTCGTCGTCGTTGTCGTCGAGTGTTAAAAGCACAGATTTCGGTCTGTCATTCGAGGACGCTCTTGGTTCGAAACGGTTCGATAAGGTAAACAAGAAAGGATCGCAAATAACGCCGTTCGTCGCGAACGTCGGGCATCTTTGACGGAGCATAGAAACACTCCGCGAGATCACACGATTGCTTATTGACCACGCGAATCCCCCCCTTGCCTCTTCCGCCCTTTACTCCATTTTAATTCACCACTGTATTAATGGAATAAAAAAGGTAGAGCCGTGACTCTTTCGGTCACTCCTCTCGTATCGCGAACCTTGGCGATTGTCACTGCCTCGCTGCTGCCACGGCACTGTTTCTGACTGCCCGGCATTTACTCGAAACTTGGCACCTCGGCCGTATTACCAATCGCGAGGAACGTCGCTTCAACGTCGCGACACTCGCTGGACTACGCCATTTTCGCCGAGAACATCCGTCGCTCCTTCTATCTCTCTCTGTCTGTTTTTTTTCTCTTTCTCGCTCGCTCGTTCTCGGTCGCGACGCGCACCGTCACGACGTCACTCGTTCACTGCCGCCACCCGTCACGCGAATGTAGATTTGCGAACGTCGCCCCACCGCCGACCGTGCTGCCACCACTCGACTTTCTTCGCCGCGTCGGTAACGTCGAAATTCCTCCTTCCGACCGTCGGGTGAACCCACGGCTTTCGCCTTTTGTTTTTCTTTTCGAATAATCGAATATGACTCTTGGAGAAGCCTAAACTTAAACATAAAATATTATGAATTCCAATCCAATTTCTCACTTACAGGCTTGGCTTAATATTATATACAGAAAAAGCATGCTGTTTTCATAATTGTGACAAACAGTACGTAGGTATCTGGCACTGATAATCGGTGATGACGTGCCGCGGCTTTCACCTTTACACATAGAATGAACGTGCCTGCAAAAGGTAAATTCAAACGGATGATTTGATAATGCGGGGCTCCATCGTGTTCTTTCTTTTTCTCTTATTTTTGTCATACACTTGCACTTCTAATGTTACAACGGCATTAATTTGTTAGCAATTATCGCCTACAGTTTCAGCTTCGATTAGTACTGCAAATTAATTGGTTCACTGGCAAATAATACCAGTAGACTGAAACCGAGTTTTCAGTTTGAATAGGAAAACCTGTACAGGCGTTTATTGTCATTACTTAGGTCATGTTCTGTTATAGATACATGAATGATGAACGATCAGTGTAATCGTTCGATAAACGTACAATTTCTTCTCCCGGTGGTTCTATATTGAAATTTGAATAGGTCTGAATCCAGGCGGAATAACGTGAATATCTGTAAGTGACGGGTTCCATCGTCTCAAAATTCTACCTGCATATACAACCAACTTATAAAGCTCGTTATCCATTGCGTTGAAATATACTCCGTCGTATTTCATCGATTAAAGTCGCTATACAGTTTAACCCCCCATACGGTTATTAACACAAAGATCGAGGTACAAAAACGTGACGTAACTCGCCGACGTCAATGCAGATACCCTCCACTGGAAAATTGGAGAGCGGTACCTACTGGTGTTCTTCCGGCTATGTCGCATCTTTCTTACGATCCGGACTACGCAGCTCTAATTTATGCCAACCCAATGGCTGTGATCATATACCCTCGCGCTTGAGATTGATTAATTAATAAATTGAGGTAGCGTGAGTATTATATACATATGTAACCAAGTATATATATGTTTGTGTTATACACATTCGTTTCGTATGTATTCAAGAATAAAACACTCAGATACCATCAATCAAGGATAGAACGACATCATTCTCGATAAAAATTATTGTATTATCCGTCATAAAAAATCTTCCGGCCCACAAATTAACCCTCGTATAACAAATGGTTCTTCAGTACCGACTTGTTGCCTCCGTGCAAACGTCGAAGAATGACTGCGCGAACTCCTTTTTACAAATTTCAGCCCTATTCTATCAGACCCTCTGCAGAGTGAACTTTCGTTCGAAGAATCGTCCTGCTCCCTCCTAGAGGACATCGACGTCTCGCTACGATCCGTTGGCCTTTCACAGGTCAAAACCGTACCCGAAGAACTCGACGACGTCTCGACACTCCGATTGCCTCTCTGGTCTCGACGATTGAAGGGGACATCAGGATGCTCGATTCTCAAGACTTTGTGCCCGGCTCCAGAGACGGCGGCTTCTTCTGGCCTAGAGAAACTGAACACCGGTTCAGCCGGAGGATCGGGCATAGGGCCAATATACGAGATCGGAACTATACAAATTCTATCCAAAAAGTCGGGAAGTCGGATTTCCGGTGCTGTCGGATGGTTCTCGGAAGATTCCGCCACCTTTTTTTCACTTTCAAGGGTTCCGACTTCCGGTTTTGGATTGTCAAGCCTCGGAGGCGATGCTGTGCAAATATGAACCGAAGACAATTTTCGGTCCGTACAACCCAGTGGAGAAGTGAAACATGGCCATTCCATTTCCTGTTTGCAATTCTCCGAGCCACCAATCTCATCCACGGGCACGCCAATGTCCACGCCAGGGTGACTCAGGGTGTTTTCAGTCGATTTGGCCTCGATGAGGTCTTTCAAGCCGTAGAACGTCGGGCTGACTTCGGTAGCTGCGGACAACAGCTGGACAAACGGACATCGATAAGTCGCGTAGTTGGTCCCGTCGAAATCCGAGACCTTATGGTTGCTTGGGAGGTTCGGAGCCTCCATTTCGTTTTGAAAAACAGGGTTGTCATCTGCGCGGAAATAGTCGCTTAGAATGAAATCGTCTTTGACAGGTTTGACCTGAGGTCGGCATGCAGGGTTTCCGAGGATATCGGACCTCGTCCAATTCATCATTTTGGGCAGTTTGATCATGCCATTGATACAGGACAGGTTGTAGTCGAGGTTCAAAGCCCTGACCTTGCCGCGAATTTCGCTGAGCTCGTTTTGTAGCGGTCCAAGTTCCCCTTCTATGCGGGAGAGCGGATCGTACGACTTGTTCGTCGTCGTCAAACGCTGGGACTCCAACTCTCGATGACATAAACTTGAACATTTGTGACTGAGAGGTTCGTTGCTCGGCGTCGCAGGTGGCATACTAGCGCCACTTAGACTCGGTGAAAAGGTGTAATCGGAAGCAAATTTTGAATTCCTTGTGATCGGTAGGACGTTCAACGCCTCGGCGGAGTCCTTGAGACTATTGACAACTCTTATTCTTGCAGAGCGTGAACTCTGGGAAACAGGGCGACAATACATGCCGCTGATTTCCACTTCGCTCGCGCGATCTGTCGATGCTTTGTATCGAGGACTCGCGTCTGCATCCTCCGATAACTCCGGAAACAGGGAATGTCTTGATTCGTCGTGAAATCTCGTCGTGCCGGAGGAATTCGAACCGTCCATGCACGCCGCTATCAGCCGCATTTTTTCCCTAATGTCAACCGGCGAGTCGGACACCAGACGTTCCGCCGGTATGTGAACGTCGGGATACTCGTAGGATCCCCAGGGTGTGGCGACCCTGATCACAGGCAGGGACTCCGACTTGTTCGCATCGCTCTCGACCTTTGGAGCCACGAAGTACTCCGTTCGCTTCAGGCTCATTTCGTCGACATCGACACTCGTGCTCGATGACACTTCTGACCCTTCATTCCGATGGCTCAGGTTGCGGGAATCCATCGACGGGGTCTGACGCTCCGGTAAATCGATCCTGGGCGAGTCAGAGGTGCCTGCAGTTCATCATTTATCTCATTCATCGTCATGCGTTATTATAGGGACTCACAGTCAGAGAAGGATACCGGATCAGTCGCGAGGATCGTGAATGGAGAACGCTAACCTACGATCGTGTTACTGGCGGCTGTGAGCTCATTTTGCGGGGCACTATCTTCATCGGGAAACAGGACGGCGTCTACCAACTGGGGGACGATGGTACCGCTGGTAGAACGAGCCAAGTTATTCGATGGTTTGCGGCAGTCTGCACCTGCCCGAGGACTGTGATGACCTTCGCTGGAGGTTTCATAATCGCCTTCCGAGTCCGTAGCAGCGATGACGAGTGGTGTAATTTGGCTCAAGGACACCGAGGTTAGGCCGGAGGAGGCGAGACTCTGACCAAACGGAGGATCGCGGAGAGAAATGGTAGTGTGGCGGGCGTTAAAACCGTCGCATTCTGTCATGACGACTTTCCAATTTGAGGGTACAGTCGACTTTGTTACACAGACGCACGGATTCGGGAGGGAGAAAAAAAGAGGAGAAAGAAAAATGTGAATAATTGCAAGAGAAAAAAAAAACAAGCAAGCGGAGCGAAACACGGGATCTCGCAAGATCTCGATTGTATGGCTCGCACCCTGATAATTCGTTATACGAAACCGAATCGCTACCAACTTCAGACCGCGATATGCAACCGAGACATTATCGTTGATAAGCGACGAACTGCAATGTCGTTCTGTTACAGGCTGAAGTTTTTATAACGTTATTGTAATAATGCGTCTATAGAAACTCGTTATTTTTCAACTTTAGAATTCTCTAAAATTTAGGAAACCATTAATGAAGCATGAACAAACTCAGATATAGTAAATTCAACTTTTTAGTTATTCTAAAGTTTCAAAATAGTAATTTTTATTACAACGTTTCGATACGATAACGTTACTAACTTCAGCCTCGTCGTTCTGTCACATACGTACAATTCATGATTTTAAAAAATTTCCACGTCACTTTCGCCTGGCCTTTGTGCAGCAGGGATTATCGCCGCAACAGGCACCACCCCTGGCGGAGAGATAATTCGGCGGGCCCCTGGAGGAGGGGTGCTTCTTTTTCCTGGCCTCGATGACGATGTTTGCGGGGAGCAGTATGTCCTCCCAGGGGATTTCGACGTCGTCTAAATCGCAGAGCTCCTCCTCCGGTATCGGGCGTATTTCAACCGGCCTTTCGAAGGCGAGATCCTCCCAGGGTATCTCCAGGGTCGAATCGCAGAGCGCACCGTCGGCCCGGAGTCGCGGCTGCGGGGCGACCGTGTCCATCACCAGGAGGTCGTTCCACGGGAGCTTCATCTTCCCGGTCGATTCCTTCGAATCGACTCCCTCGCTGTCCTCGCCGCCGATTTCCTGGAGCTGAGCTACCTCCTCGACTGGCTCCTCCTTGACCGCGACGTTAGGCCTGATCCTCATGGCGACAGGTGGGAGAGCGATGTCTCGCCACGGCAGCTCGATCTTCGAGTCGCACGGTATCGACTTTTGCGAAAATTCCTTACGAAGGCAGTGCATATATGGCTCGTGCCATATCTCTTCGTCCGGATTGTGCACCAGCGTTTGCCGCTTTCTCTTGCTCGACGGCTTCGGCTTGTTACCTCCTGTGCCTTTCTTTCGTCTGCTGCAGAAGCACTCGCCCGCCTTACGCTGCTCCGCCATAAAACTCAATTTACACGCTGCAAAGAGCTCGGGGTTTGTTACTTTTCTTTCTTTTTTTTTCCCCACTTCTTTCTTTCTTTTTTGATATAACTTTTTTCGCCTCTCTTACTTCGGCTCAGCAAGTTAAATCGCGCATGCCTTATTGTACCGTTACCGTATTACGCTCGTCGCCTTTAGACTTGTTAATTTTTATATTTATTTATTTTTTTTCCTTCCTGTTAACGGTTTATGTAACCTCGCATCGTGGCACGCGTGACGTCTGTTCTTTGCGTTTTGTTTCATCATCGATTAATCCACTCCACATGGATACAGATGTAATATTATCCACTGCATACACATTACGCGTCGTTTTCCGCAATATACATTCGTAGAAATTCATATTACCGAAGACCGTTGTTCCGTATGATCGAATATTTTTATTAATAAATACCTAATGTTTTTCTTCTACGCTGCAGGAGGACTCGATAGTTTTAAACTGAATTTGACGAATTGTATGATACTTGAAATAAAAAAAAATGATTTAAGATGACGTACACACTTGTGAGTTACCTAATTTTAATCCCTTCGAAAAATATCGCATGTTACAGAAATAGAATGTAATTTAAATGCAGGTTGAAAAGACATTTCGAATACTCGTCTAATAAAATGCTGTGTAGCCGAATCGCGCAAAAAGAAGAGAAGAGAGAAAAAAAAAAGATTTGACACGCCGAGAAAGGTGTGAAATACGCGGTTGCGCGTCACAAGGCTTCTTTGAAAATCTGTTTACGTCATGCTGGTTACGTGAAATGAGGATTTTATAAAAGTAGCCGCCATATTCGACGAGTGTCAATGCCGCGTCGGTATGGCGGGAAACCGAATGACCGGCTGCCGGTCGGGCGGCGCATAACGCGAGAGTCTCTACAATCCGCGTTCGCCGGTAGAAGGAAATCCGTGGAGTCTGGATCGAGTTGGAGATCAAGAAGTGAATAAAAACTCATCGAATCGATAGTGCCGTTGGATTTTAGTCGGCTAACGGATATTTTGGAAATTCCGATAATTTCTCCCCGCGTTGAACGATACCGGGGAGTCGGTGGAGGCCAGTAAAAGGTGGCATGCAGACAATAGCTTGAACGACGTAGTGAGACGACGTTTAGAAGGCAGCCATCTTGCAATCCCTAATCAAAGATCCTTGGCTAGCGGGTTTCGTTGTCTGGGTTTCAGCCAGTTTATATCAATACACAGTCCATCAAATGGCTTTAAAACGAATTAATAAGGTACGTCAACGATTCCTAGTGTTAATACTTCATAAAAAGTATCCGCGGACAGTGTGCTGTGCGTTAAATCAAATTGAACGCCCTTAACAATTTTGCAGTGAAGCAATGTGAGCCAGCATTGAAAATCATGTTGGCTTTTACCCCTTTTTTTCACCGTTCCGACTCTCCGTTGCCCGATTGTGCTTTCGTTTATCGCCTGTCCCATCGCGTATTCAAATCACCGTATTCCCAACGTGTTGCTCGGTCAATTATTTTCATTGTGATTATTCCACAATGACAGTGAAAATACGATAAATCCTTGGTAGATGGCCGATAAATAGCCGGAAGTAACGTAAAACCCTGCGTTATATGTCTGTATATGCCTACACCTATATATCCATCCATATACATGTGCTTATATACACGGTTATAGATAACTCTGAAACTGGGAGAAAAAAGAATATACCCCCATAAACGCCAATTCCATGACCTGCAAAGTTCGCGCAATAAACCAATCGCTGTCCGGACAAAACAAATTTACCAATATTTTATCGTCGCTACTTTTCCTCCGACAAAATCTTTGCCATTTTGAATAAAGACTCGCTGGCGTTGTTTCATTTCTGTGGCTTAGAACCAGCTGGAACGTTATCGTGACGTCATTGATCTCTGGACCTGATTGTTATGGTCAACTCGTAGAATAACCAGGAAATGTTCTGGAACATTCTGAGTCATTGATATCGAGTGGCGTTGCGATTTAATCAAGCGTAGATCTAGCTGCTAATTGATTTGGCAAATTCTACAAGTGCACTTAACTCTGTTTTTTAACATTTCAGGAACTCCAGGATCTGGGAAGGGATCCACCTGCACAATGCTCCGCTGGTCCAGTAGGAGACGATTGTAAGTTACAAACTGCACCACCTTATTTTCAATAAGTCGACATTGACTCCTTCGTATTCATTTCGCTTCCTGCCTCGCCCAAAACATCTTCATCTTTCTTCCTCTGACTCAATTTTCTGCACCTGAAATCTTAAAGTTTCAGGTGTTACAACTGCAGCTAGAGATTTCATTACTTGTCTGTGTGATTCAGAAATGTCACCCATTGTTGATATATTTCATATAATTTATCTTTGTTCAATTTACAAGTTCAGAATCAACAGTTGCAGACTTGTACTTTTTGCCAAGTGTACCTCGATGTCTCTTTTCGACTGTCTTAAATTTAACTTCACGATTTGAAAAATGTTAGAGCTTCAAAAATTTGGCAATTTTATATATCTCACCATAGCAAAAGTTTTAAGTATTCTTTGTCTGACACTGGTCAGTCTTGAACACAAATTTCAGGCGATTAAGAATAAAGTATATGAATTGAACTGTGGATTGTAAGAAATGAGCTCTCAAATAATATAAGGAAAACTTTGTTAAGAGCTAGAGCGATTGTTTCAAAACTCATTACTGGGCAACACATTTCAATAACATACATAAATGCGTCTTTAATCATGTCGGTTGGATATAACTGACTGCTCGGTATATGTGCAAGTACTTATCAGCGTTACCTTTATTAGGACGAATGCTTCTTTGATGTATAAAAGCTCTGCCTTTACTACGGCAGATAACCTGGATTTTTAAATAAGAATTTTGCTAGCATTCATATAGAATCTATAAATAGTTCAGACCAATGTGGTAGTCGACACCCACTACTTACCAATACCTGCTCTTCAAACTATTTTTCTCTACATTTTTTTTAGTTTATATTGCAACAGGTTTTGGTATTGAATGCCGATTATAAAATAAACTTGATTCCCTTTCGACTGGTCGGCACGATGTTGACCAGATACTTAGTTTGAAAATCTTTACAGAAATGCTTATTTGCTTTCAACTTACCTGAACGCAAAATATTTATCTGAACAACTAACGAACTTTGCCGATAAACTTGCATTTTAATTTTCAATTGAGATTGAAACCAAGTTCATTATCCGCACACCAATGAATCGGGTGCTTGAAACT
Organism: Neodiprion fabricii; assembly: GCF_021155785.1. Lineage (NCBI taxonomy): Eukaryota > Metazoa > Arthropoda > Insecta > Hymenoptera > Diprionidae > Neodiprion > Neodiprion fabricii. The sequence goes on from NC_060239.1 coordinate 3,659,923, forward strand.
ATTTCAGCCGGCTTCAAAAGTCTTTCAGCAGCTTTCATGTCATGGCATTTTATTCTTGGGCCATGTGACTCATCCTCTTGGGTATCGTTAGTATGTGACTTGACAATAGGACAGAAAATTGCTGTTTTGCCAGACTACGACTAATCTATCTTTTTCTCCCTTCCCTCCTTTCCCTCTCCCTATCTTGGCGGAGACTTGAGAAAAGTTTTCCAACTCCCGAGAATGTTATTCGTATGAAATGAGAAGCATATATTAATTTTATAACAAACCGTCAATATTGAAATTTGACACTTTGTCTTTCAATTTTCAAAATATGATGAAGTTATATCCATAAGACATCCGGATACAGGAACTTCCTTTCTCTAGCCATAGAGTTTCATATAATATTATCACACGCTTGTTCATGCAGGAAAATATTTTACAATTTACGTCTTAAGATTTGTATACATCGGTTCAGCTTAAAATGCATTAACGAAATGTTAATTACACTTACGTGATACCTAAGCTCGTTAGGAACTTGCTTCTTATTCCATGTATTATACTTCTTGGATATGACTGGCTGGCCAATTGATCTGTGAACAAACATTTAGATATATAATTATCTTCTCATGTTACACATTTTCGCAACAATACAATTGTATGTCTTTCTTTCTTTAATTTCAGTATTCCACTGGCAGGCCACCATAATGGGACCAGTGAGTAATAAACAATATACATCGCATACCGCACATCTCTCAAAACGAGTTCAGCAAATTGTCATTTCAATATTATGTTCACAGTTTACATAATGTACCGTTAACTTATTATATGTATATTTTAGTTATCAACAGTAGGTGGAAATTTAGTAGCATATAAAAAATGTCATGCATATATTTTCAGCCCGATAGTCCATACCAGGGAGGAGTATTTTTCTTAACAATTCACTTCCCAACAGACTATCCATTCAAGCCTCCTAAGGTACGCTGACGTGTCAATTTTATCCAACTACCTTATGTGTTCTTATAACCAGTTCGATATTATTCAACGCATATGTCCTTTTCCTAGGTTGCTTTCACAACCAGAATCTATCACCCCAATATCAACAGTAACGGAAGTATCTGCTTGGATATACTAAGATCGCAGTGGTCGCCAGCACTTACTATTTCAAAGGGTACATTCGTTATAGTTTAATATATTAAATTTAACAATACGATTTAAACACGAATAGTTTGCCTTGTCAATTATTTCAAATATATCTATAACATTCGTTCCTCGACCAGGCAGTTCAGATAATCACAATGTAATAGTAGCTGTATTAAATTTGCTTCTTTATCGGCACTGCTTGGTGTTAGAGATCAATTATAGATAATTATTTATGTTTTGCCACGTCCATTTCTATTGCACTTTTTGTGTCATTGCCAACTTCGTGCAACGTTTGAACTATTTATAGTGATCGAACTACGTATTTTGCCATTTTTAATTCTATGATGTATCTTCGATATCTCTGGCATCGTATCACGCGTGTCCATTTTCTGTTCAACACGCTTTGCGATTGCAGACTTCTCAACGATATATACTATGGTGATTTTTATTTATTTATTCATTTATTTTTTTCCTTTTCGGTTCCAATTGGCGGCAAAATTCTGCTAGCACAGTTGGTAATCTGTTGCAAATATCACGAGTGTATATTTTTAACAATATTGTTGCGATAACAACTCGGTTCAAACATTCTGCACGTACGACACGCGTTGCAAAATAAATGGAAGGACGTATTTTGTGGTATTGAATAATTGATAGTGAAAGATGGAGGTGAAAAATGATGAATAATAATTATGATTAATCTGTATAATTGCAGTGTTGCTGTCAATATGTTCTCTATTGTGCGACCCAAATCCTGACGATCCACTGGTGCCAGAGATAGCAAGGATATACAAAACCGACAGGGAGAAGTATAACGAATTGGCACGCGAATGGACGCGCAAGTATGCCATGTGATGCGCCAATTCTCGTTTACCTTAACATCTAAACGCCACGTCTGTCAGCAAACAACCCCAGCCATCATTATGCCACTAACCGATCAACACCGATTCAACCTAGCAGCGGCCTGTCTCTTTTTATACGTTCGCACTGCCACCCAAGCTTGTAGAACACGTTCGGACCAGTCGTGACCAGTTGTGATCAATATGATCTGTTCTCCCTTCGCGTCCTGAGAATAGCCAGTGGGTTTTAAGACGATGCCGCGGCGACAGCAGCAGTTGAGACAATTAAGAATTTTTAATAGGTGGTCACACACTCACACTCACGCAAGATACACATTTTCACACAAATAAGCCAAAACACTACACGCGAACGTACACACACAGATACACACACACACACACACACACACACACGCAAAGATCCTCTCTCCCTGACCGAATATTATTGGAATAATTAAACACATGTGAAACAGGAAAGAAACAAGGAAGAGAAATAAATAAAGACAACATCAACAACAACAACATCAACAAAAACAACAACAACAACAAGTAATATCGATTAATAATATCTGCTTTGATTTTCGTAAATAAATTAAATTAAAATAACCAAATTTAGGAAAGTAAAAGTAGGATTTGTATTTGAACTTGAGATACTACTATTTCTAATAATTGTGCTTATATGATATTATGATATTGTACACCTACTTTCTTGGTAAAAGATGAAAAAACGAAAAGATATAGGCAACAAAATGAATAAACTACACAATATTTAAAGAAAGGAGAGAAACAAAACAAGCGATTTAACAAGTAATGAAAAAGCAAAAAAAAAAAACCTCGACTGACAACCTGCTGATTGTTAGTTTTTCGACGTGTAACGGAAGCGACATTTGCCCGTCCTTTTAAATGTGCGGTGATTTCTACTTTTTTTTTTTTTTTTTTTTTTCCTCTTGTAAGACTGGGCTTCTATATATAAATACTACTGAAACTATACCTATAAATTTTGTTTCATTATTCAAATTCCTCCACCCGTTTAACGATGTTCCGATGATAAAAAATCATTCAACTGTATCCGTATCGAGTTATACATACATACATACATACATGCATACATTAGTAATACGTTCATTTATACTCAACTGCCATAAAGATAATAATAATAATGATAATAGTTAACGAGCGGTTTGCCTGCAGATGGCCAGTTGCAACGTCTGAAACTGTACGTCGGGTCCTCGCGAGAAGTCATACGCGGATTTTTCACGCGTGTCTGCCGCATTTCTTGCGATACAAAATTAAAAAATCATTCGGTACCAACACCCTGTGTCCCCGTCCCCCTCAAACCACCCTATCATTAATGTAGACTCCTTGTGTTTTTCACCTTAAATAGCGTAGAGTAATTTTTCCGTTTAGCGTATGATCTTTCGTTTTACATGCAATTCATTTTTTTTTTTCCTATTCTCATTTTTTTCTTATTTTTTAGACTTTGCTTGGAATGAGCAAACCTTTCATCCACAATATAATTGAAAAAAAAAAAAAAAAATGACGTTTAAAAAATCTAAAAAAAAAAAAAGAAGTCGTAGTATACAATATTATATTATAATACACAGTATATGATTTGTAATTTGCCCATGTTTTTAAATAGCAATTAACAATGTATATGTATAGTGATGAGATATGTGTATCAATTTTAATTATTGTCACAGGTATTCGCAAAACTTTGTATTTTATAATTATATATATATATATATATATATTGTGGTTGTAAAGGATGATAAAAATGATGATTATGATTATAATGACAATGAGATGGTGATAATGATGAGGATGATGATGATGATTTAACATGAAAAAAGTAATCTCTTTGTTCGTTTCTCAACAATGAAAAATACATGTATCCAACGTTCTCGCGATCATACGGACTTGTAAGTGATAATAATTACTGGAAAAAATTTAAAAATATTCAAAAAAAAACAAAATAAAATAAATAAATTTAAAAAAAGAATATGAAATAATGATAAATGGATATGCTCATCAAAATAGCGTTTATCATTTTAGAAAGACATACGTTGTACACTAAATAAGACTATTTAAAACCATGTAATAATCGTACACAATAGAATACCTTAGCGTCTTTAAACAGTGTTATTTCGATCCTCGCGTTCATGTCAAAGAACCTACTATACTTATATATGTTTTAAATATGGGCGTTGGGTTCAATTTTCACCTACCCCCGGCTTGGTGAAAATAATTGAATGTAAATTTGCGAATGGCTTGTTTTTTTTTTTTTTGTTCTGTTTCAAATAATAGCCTTCCGATGAAAACAGGTGATATTTGCATATATACATGTATAACTGCGTCGCGACTCGCGTGTATAATTGAATGTATTTTACGTTTAAAGCTAGGATTTATAAATCGAAAGTTGACTCGAGTTGGTGCGAAGAGATAAAAGGCAGGTTTCTTGTTGTTGCCCTACATGGTTTTTCTTTTTTCATAACTGTGAGGTTAATAAATTTAAAAGGAAAGAAAAATATGGAAAAGTAATGGAAAATTCATTTGAACGAAGAATTAATATTATTACTATTCGAATTAAACGATGCAAGATAATGCCTACTTTGTGTGTAAAAGCGGATAGTAAGTTCATTGGGAATTCGATCTTTTCTCTGATCGAACGATGATATTAACATACATATTACGTATAGTTAACTGTAATTTAATTCTTTTTTCTGTATTTTTTTCCTCCCCTACCCCCTTTTGAATCAAACGCGGCAACGTATAGGTATTTAAAAAAAAAAACTTTCTCCTCCATTGATAATTGTTCGTTCTGTAATGAAGATGAGAAACAATAAAAAAAAAACAAAAAAAAAAAAAAAAAATGAAGAGAAAAAAGTGAAAAAAAAAGTGAAAAATAACAATGATGAGAAGAAGTAATAGAAAGGTTAAAAAGAAAAACAAGGAGAAAAAAAAAAAAACTTTGAAATAAAATAAAATAGAAAGGAAGGAAAAATATTCATGTGTAATTATTATGTTAATAACGCAATAACGAACATTTTTAATAACTTATCCTGTGTAAATTTTAAACGTTGGCACTTTATGGAATAAAGTTTGCATAACGATTACTATAGTGCGTACCGATTATTTACATGCTCACAATATCAGATCTCCATTATCCTATTACTATATTTTGGTTACTATTGTATTTAACTTTGGTTACTGTTCAATAGATGATAAATATTTCTTACCTACTACAGTACCAGGGTAGAGACACCACTCGACGAAAAGTTTAGTAAACGAATTCTGAACTGGTGGCTCTACTCTAGTTGTAAAATTGAAATCGATAAGAAGGTTTTACGAATTAGACGATATGAAAATATATACAATACCTACGCATACCTCGTTTACTTGTAATTTCTCATCGTATCCGATATCATTCTCCAACCAATGTAACATACATAATGTAACACTATACATATACACGATTCATATCTCATGGTTATTATACTGGAAAGGAAATAGTTTTGTTTAATTGAATAAAATGCGCAAAAAAAAAAAAAAAACCGAAACGCTTATGGAACATTTCGCCTCACGCAGGACAGAACATATTAAAATTATATGCATATAATAAAAAAAAAAAGAAAACGCAAAAACTCCTCAGTTATTCAGAAACAACAAACTGTAAAAGACAGAAATTTTATTCTTCCAACCGTACAAAAAAAAAAAAAGTTGAAAAATGTTGGTTGAAAAAACTTGGATAAAAAATTCGATGATAATTTTCAACCCATTTAACGACGGATTGCGAAACTGCCTCCCGCCACGGGAAATTTGCGAACCTGCTACAAGGATCGAGGCGGTGATTGCGCTTGCGAAAAAGGAGGGACCGCGGGAAAATCGAAATTGCGGAATCCGGATGGCCTCGTCTAGGAGTCGGGGAGGCGGTCTGGCGCAGTGCGGCTCTTTGCACTCCCTACCACGCGTTCGCCGATTCAATGAACGCCGTACACCGAAGTCCACACAAAACGGATTCCGAGGGAGTGTTCCGGTCAACTCAGTCCTTTCCGTTCCTCCAAGAGAGTAGGTGGCGGCTGTCGCTGGATCGACGTCGTTTAGTTCTGACATGCAACAACTGCAGCCGTTTATCTATTAGCCGAAACAATTCGCGAAAATAGTAAACGTCGTTTAATCTTCGCGCCGCTGATCAAGGTACGTGCGATTATTATTCCTCAAATTCAAAATCAAATCGTGAACGGTGCGGACAATTTCTCCTTTCATTCTGCTCATGTTTCTTATTTTAATCGCACTTTTTTCTCATTACGCTAATCGACCGTAATATTTCCTACATTATATTCGTACTATCGTATACTCGTCTCTGAACGATGCTAAATCTGATTAACGAGTGTGTCGCGATGTTCTGGGAGAGTGGAAAGTTTCGACCTTGTCCATCTTCGGTTAATTGAGACTAGAGTAAGTGGATATAATATACGTATATACTCCTCGCGTCGATATGTTCTTGGTATTATCCGCAATGTCCATTTTCATTGCTGATAACAATCAGGTAGAATAAGGAAATTTTTATACAGGCATGTAATTCGAATAAGAGCAAACTGTGCTCTACCGAAAGAGGATAAAAAAACCGTGCATCTGTCACATCCCGTGCACCCAATTTGTTATTTTAATTTTCTCTTCGAATTCTCCGCTACGTACAATAATTGGAGCGCGTCGCGATATCCCGCTTCCTTTTTTTATTCTACTTTCAACAACGTACGTTCGATATAATACACGTATGTGCCTACCTGACAATTATCGTATTTTCTAAATTAGTAAGTAGGAGAAACGTCGTTGCGCTGCAGTTCGAACAACGAATGAAAAGTTATTTATTTCTTTTGTAAAAATTAAATTTCAGACAACATATAATCCAGATTCCCGAGTTTTGTGATACAAATTCCAAACTAATTGCATTCAGGAAACGCGGATCGTATAAAAGCGATTACCCTGTATTTTGTAACACACTCGCCAACGTGATAATTTTCCTTCGATGCGTGCAGCGAGTGCAGTTACGTCGATATTGTCCACTTGACAGCATCTGCATTATGCCCCCGCAGTGTCGTCGACGGTAGGTTCATCATTGAGCCTGAATAACGGCAGCTTGAATAATAAAATCGTCTAGTCAAGCCGCCGCACATTACGAATGCGGTACACGAAGTATAAGTATGAGAATTTCTTAAATCCAAATGAACTTTTGCGGTCCGCGCTATGCCGAGTGTCTTGGTTCGACTATACCGTGCATGTTACAGCTCAACTTTCACGCTGAAAAGAATAAGAAAAAGTATACAAACAGCTAGCGAACCCATTACGCTGTGGAGACACGAAAGATGCCCGCAATATACGCGGTCAATGATCGCTTGAACGCTCTTTCGTGGTTTCTTTATCCTAAAAGCATAAAAACCAATTACCGGATTTCAAAAGTGAACGGCGTGAAGAATATTCAAGTAATAATCTGACCGATCTAGTTTACATGAAATTGTTGCAGTCAAAGTATTCGAGTGACATGTAAATTCAATTCAATCCTCGGGGACTTTCGACAGCTCTTTAACGACGAATAAAATGAATAAAATATGCACGTAAATATTGATCAAGGTTTGCGAAAAATTGTGATAAATTGCTGTATCGAACCGCGATATATTTCTACCTGTACCAAATGTACCTAGCCATTCGTTGTCTAGCAACGCACGCGATTGATTCACGGTGAAGCTTCCAGCCGACTTTCTCGCCGATTAGAAGCGAGAGATTGCCTGAAAGCCAAAGAGCGGTGAGAGTAAACCTGGAGGTAGTCAGGCCATTGAGTGGCCCTCGTCTTCCTTCTTGACCATGCCGGATCGGATCCCCTTCTCTCCAAAAGTCTTGCGGATATTCTTTCCTTTGTCGATCTTGGCTCGTCGACTAATATGTAGGCCATTTCGGATGGTCCCGTGTTCGAAGAATTGACTAGCGAGTTTTAAGAACCGCTCTTTACAACTCGGGGAAGTGGTTTTGTAAAATATTTTCTCTTTGCGTACCGCAAAAAAAAAAAAAAAAAAAACGGGAAAAGCGTTATGTCAACCTGTATTGGGAAATTGTCCAGTTCGCAGCCATGCGTATTTATCATTGAGGCATTATCTATCAGCTTGCCATTCGTCAAACAGGGCAAAGGTCGAAAAATTTGCAAGTTTTAAAGGGAATCGTAATCTCTCAAGTTGTTCATTTCATTCTCACGATCACAACGATGGAACAAACGTCGAGTGTAATCAAGTGCGTACTGCGAATTATTGCCCTCACACTTCAACAAGTATCGACGCCTTGAAAATATCTTAATTATCAAAACACCGTCCGACAGAGGGGATTTTATCTTGTGATTAGATCTTGCGCAGTCACGTTTCTGCTCTGTATTAATTATCGCGGATCGTTGTAATAAAACAGCAATAACATTGCTCAATATAGTAATTACCTTTGCTATCAAACAATTTTTACCTTGAAAATCGCTGCGATCGAAAAACCCTACGAAAATTAAAATTCGACATCCCTTTCGAAAATCTGGAAATACCTCGTACCCTTGATTCGCTAATCGTTCGAACTTCGTTTCACTCCCAATTTTCACAGGGTCGTTCCAATGATGAAATTACTGGCAGGGGTAGAAGAATGCGACAAGCAAGGAACGGCGACTGGAAACGGCCACGTGGCGGGTACCACGAGGGAAAGACAGGGTGTCAAGGCAGCCCAGGAAGACGGAAAGCCCCTGGTAGCTGAGGTCGGTACATTTTGTTTGTTTATTCACGAAGTAAGTTTGTTTCATCGACTCAATGACGTAAATGTTGTGACCTTGTTTCGACCGTACTCGGCTATTAACTTGAATTAATTAACGGTTAGAAGTTTAGACGTCAATGATTTTCTGTTTACGATTATATTACCATTTACTTGATCGTCGTCGATTTTCAGGAGGTTCGAATTATCTATCGCGCGTAACCTTGATCCGATCGTACGTTACAATCGGAATAAAAATCAGGGACAAGATTGACGTTAGTTATTCCGACACCCGGGGCGATCGTTTGGGTTATCGAACTTGTGCGATTATAATAGAGAACGAGGTGGACGAACGTTTGACGTTGTTTCGTATGAATTTAAGTCCATGTGTATATGTGTAAAAGGGAACGGAATACGCCAGTGTAATACTCTGTGCAAACATTTTTAGCGATGGCCATTGAGCTAAAAATAATCAATGCATCGATCAATCGGGTCCAAAAAAATAATCGAGTATGACTCGATTGAATCGATAAGAATTGATCGATTAATCGAGTTCGAAAAATAATCGATTATACTCGAATAATCGGGAAAAGATAATCGATTATTTTTGGTGATTCCTACTCGATAAATACATGTCGTAATACGTAAGGTAGACGTAAAATGCAAATTCGCAAACTAATTCGCAAACTGATTGGCACAACATTATGCGTATTGACATTCTTGTGCTGATTATTTTGAAAACATTCGTTCAACGTTTCACCGTAATAAGTTCCTTTCACAACGCGACACTAACACACAAACACGCAAACATCACGACGCTGATATTGCATTTGCTCGAAGGTCAATTCAAATCGAATAAACCAGCTAAAAAGAAATTGGCGTGCCACGTTATTCGATTAAAGACTCGTGCTTTCGCCTCATTACAAGCAACCATACATCTTTTGGTATTTTTATTGTTTTATTTTTTCGTTTCTCGATCCTATTTCTTCTTTATTTTCCTCCACGTAACGCTTGAAACCCGAGGCGAATGCTTTCCTTATCGCTTAAAGCTAGAGCCCCGGGTGCCAACTGCATCAATTCTCTTGAAGCGTTTATTAAACTGGTTTCGATCGTACCGAAGTATTCGTTGTTTGCGAAATCGTAGTGAGGGGTAAAGAATTTTTTTACGACATTAACTATCTTCGGTTATAAAAATTTGACGGCTGCAAGCCTACGGAGAGTCACCGTATATGAGTTGGCAGACGATTTTTTTCAATCTTACGATTGTGCGATGAGAAATTCTCTTCAGAGAAACGTAGCACATCCCGTCGGTTTTCAAGAAAGCGTGGAATGAAATACGGACGTAATTATACAACTGCTCTCGATTGTTGTCATCCGGTTATACGTCATCGCGATTACTAAGTCAAAGTCAAATCGAAGTAGAAATTTGAATTATTACCTCAAGTATTCACCGGTTCCGAATTATCTGTCACATTACACAGCCTGCAGCTGATCATTCGTTACGTTGTAGAAACCGAGAAGCTGGTCCCGTTGTGACCTACTAGCCGCTCTTTCTCCTTTCGTATCCTCCTCTCCTTTTTGCCGAAGCAGCATGTTTCTCGTGACTCTCTCCTGTAGTTTGAATCCTTCACTGCTTCACCATAAACAATCGTTATAAACTTCGTGAATCCATCGCCGCTTTTACTCTGCGTAAAAATGTTGCACCATGTGAAAAATAGATTTATCACACAAACGGCTGTCACAATACTCTATTCGCATCGTATCCGCTGTAAGTCAAAGGTCGCGAGATTGTCCCATCAGGTGGACGTTCGGGCTGTTATAATTTAAACCGCACGTTGATTTTGCAAAAACGCTAATTTTAAGGCACCAGGATGGATTGATTGGTGGGTAGGTATCATCTTCAGCGAAAAGAGTTGAGACACGCGATGGCAGTTTTGTTTCGTTTCTTACCCGATGCCCCGGGGCTCCAGCGGACGTAGAATCGTGTCGAAAGTACCTAGGCGCAAAATCATGTTGAAGTAAAAATTTGCTTCGAAGGGGTTCTTGGCCGTGGCTCTTTATGGCCTACTTATAACGACGGCGGCGCGGAGAAATCCGATGTATTAAGCGTGTCCGGTGCGTCGACTTCTCGACCTTGATGATGTATTATGATTCGACGTGGAAGCATTCTCGAACAATTCGAGATTTGATTTATCTTTCTGCTCGAGTCTCGTGCGAAAATCGCCTTGTCCTCAATAATGAGGAAAAGGAAAAAGAGCGCGGAAAGAGAGTGAGATTGACCAAAACCAATTACAAAGTGGTACGACCGCCTAGACTTTACGTACGTACGGCGATTCGAAAGTTGACTATCCTTAAATTCCGCTGTAAACCTAACTTTGTAACTCCATACGAGTCGGATGGGCAGAACTCAGTTTTTTGCTTTGCATAATAAAGTTCGCGTAGTATGTTATCCACTGCAGAAATACGGCTAAGGCCATCAAATTCCTGCAACACTCAATTCGATATTGCATATTACGGCGATCGGATCACATATTTATTGCTAGTACACACCGACCTTCGGTGTTTAGCGTTCCTCAAATATTTTGCAACTTATCTTCGACTGTTGGGCTAAAGAAAGTCGGTACACACGCTTCTCTCCCGCCCGGTCAACACTGGTGGAATAAAATTCTGTAGTAAATTATTCTTACAATAAATAAGAATAAATAACGCGAGAAAATTTATTGGATAATCAATTCGGAGGTTATTATATCCGAAAGGGACTTGCGTCATCGTTTGAGCTCGAATGAAATTTTCACGTAATGGTGAAAATTATATTTATATTGGGTACTTAATATGCGCGCTATCGGGGCTCACGACTTTCCGTAATCACTTGCATAATAAACTACGTCGACTTGAACGACAGGAAGAGAAGGTGAACAATCGTATACGGCTGATTGAAAATTTAAATATGCTCAACGTGAATGATGCATGAACGGGTCTCTCAACGCGTTCGGATATTACCTATTCAGGAAACACGATAGCTCAGTCAATCTCGACTTTTTCGTTCAACGGTTATCGGACATGAGAATTTCGGCTGTTGATTGTCAGTTTGAGATTCAGCAGATCCGGTAGTTAGACAAGCGTTGTTTTGATCGCTTGTAAATTTGCATGAAAAAAAAAAAGAAAACACTGATCGTTAATCTGTTGTTCAATAGTTGACCCAAGAGAACGATAACCCGGCAAGTTCCGGGATCAAGGAAACGTCAGCCTTCGAGGATGAGGAAAGAATGCGAAGGATACTGCCGTTCGCAGAGGCACCTGAATACCTCCAGTTCAATCCGTACATCTTGCACGGTTACCGAGGATACTTGACCACCAAATTGTGCCTTGAAAGGTGAGTCAGTCTCCCGAGAAAGCTGATCGCGGTCTTTGAAACTCCTTGAACTTGCCTCAAACGATTATGTAAAACAAGCCGGTCAAACATTTTGCCTTCGACTTGATTCGCGTCGATTATAAACGAGCCTGTTTTTCTCTCTTCCAAATTGCCTCGCAGTATATTTTGGTGGACGAACGAGACGATAAACATATGGAGCCACATATTCGGCTGGATGCTGTTCCTCGGATTAACGCTCTACGATCTCTGTTTGCTCAACATACACGCGCCGTTCGGTGACAAGCTGATCGTCGCTCTCCTGCTCATATGCTTTCAGGTAATGACAACGAATCGCGTCTATTTAACACCAATCGGTACTTTGGCTAGTCCGGACCATATTACAAAACTGATCGTCGCGTGGGACTAATCAGTCGCTAAAAATCGCACCTGTTTCCAGGCATGCATGATCCTGTCTTCCATGTACCACACATTTTCCTGCCGGAGCGAGAAGGACTACTGGTGTTTTCTGTCCTTCGACCTCTTCGGCATCGCCCTCAGTCTGCTGGCGATCTACATGTCGGGAGTTTACTACGCCTTCTGGTGCCACAAGGTGAGTGAGCCGTCACCGTGAAGAGCGAGACCAAGAACATGTCCGAGTCTATCCCCCTACGTCTTGATATGTCCAGGAACTTCAGGAGTTCTACCTGATTACCGTACTGCTGATATTCGTCGTGGCGATGCTACTGCAAGTACCGAAGTTCAACGTGAACGGGAACGTCAAATTGCTGGTATTCGTCGCGTGGGCGGCATACGGTGTCCTGCCAACCCTTCACTGGAGCATCGCCATGGGGGGGATGGAGAACCCCATGGTGGCAATGCTGCTGCCCAGGGTCCTCGGCATGTACGTTATAAGCGGGGGTGCCTTCCTCATATACATGAGCCGTGTACCGGAGCGTTTTTTCCCCGGTAAGTGGGTGTGAACGGTGAGTTATCAAGTTCGAAAATCGCCGGTATACCAACCTCGGCTCGCCTTCCAGGGTCCGTCGACTACATCGGCTCGTCCCATCAGTGGTGGCACGCCCTCGTCGTCGCGGCTCTCTACTACTGGCACAACACCGGAATGCTCTACGTCGAGTACAGACTGAACCACGGATGTCCAAATAACATGCGACTCTGACACGGGGATTCGGCTACTTCGAACTCGGGTTTGTTCCGCATTCTCCATGCTCTGCATCCTGCATTTTTCCGCTATTCGAACCTTGATCGTAATATCCTTCCTCTTGCTGATCCAGGACCGTATTTTTCGATGGAGTGTGCCTGCGCCATGGAGCTCAAGACTTGGCGGTCGGGTTGGTACAAGAAGGGAATCCCTTTCTATGCTAGAGAAGCTTTGGAAAGTTGCATCTTGGAGGATCCGATATCCTCCTACATCGCTCTACGCGGTGGGACTTGACGTGGTGGACGTTTGTGGAGATTGACAGTTCCGCAATGCCGGTTCGCGTCTTGTGACGAACATCGCTCAGCTCAAGGTTGCAGGATCGCACTGCATTCGCGCCGTCGGAGTGAGATAGCCGTTTGTTTTTACGTAAAAAGAGAACCTTTACGCAATCGGACGAGTCAGTTCATTGTTGAAACGGAACAAATACGGAGGGAAATGAACGAAACGGGAATCGAGATATCGAGTCAATTCAAAGAAATTTAGGGTCAATGCGAATATTGTGTTCATTTTCATTTTTCACCGAGTTAAAAAAGAAAAACACGCTTAATAAATCTGAAATAGTACATTGACGTGAAGGGTTTAGGACATTTCAATACAGCTATGGTATACTTTTGTGGAACTGTGTGCGACTCGTTGTTGGTATTGAAGAAAAAATTAAAACAAAAATATATACCACATTGATTGCGAGTCGCGTTATTGCTCCATTTTTTTGTTCCGATGAGCTGTTCTCATGCGTCTGAATACTTACATTACACAAACATATTATCTATACGTGATTCAGTGATAATAATTCGTAAGATTTTTATACTATATTATAGTAGCTTGTAGGTATACGTGAAATAATTTTCTTGTCAAGTTGTTGTTTTGTAATTTTAGTTAAATAATTGATAACGGTTGCACCAGGGAATTATTTAAACTTATTGTAAGTGTCCCTGATGTGGCGAATCCTTAGTGCCTTGGTGCCACGGCAATCAAATGTTTTCCTGCCGTTTCAGCAGTATTCAAAATACACGCGAGGCAAGAAATCCGTAGAAATGTAGCGAGGTTGGATGAATTTTTCCTAGGATATAAAATTTTCATGTACCTAATCGAACACACTTGCTTGAACACTTCGTTTGCTGAGTATAAAAGTGTGCAAGTGAACAAGTCAGTTTCTAAGTGTATAATTTAGTAAACTCGAAGGGTGCGTTTCATCATGCCAAACCTTTGAGAAGCATCAATCATACACACACAGCATATTGCACTATACGGTACACACCCTATGTTAATGAATTAATTGTTGTTAATCCTGTTATAAATTATTGAACAATATATTTATGGTAGCACGAATCTGCGTTGCTAATTTTTCCATGTGTGACCAGCTGTTCCCTTGTCTGTTAAGAACTCGCCTTCTCGTATTGATCAGAGCCTGATCTACCTGCAAAAACCTTTCGAATCATTAAAATATGCGTGAAAGCACGATTGCCATCAACATTCGATGGTTGCTCAAAGGCAGCGTGAAATCTTTGATATTTTATGGCTTTATGGCAAGCAGTTAGGCAGGTTTTCAGGTTGAGCAAAAACTGTGGCGACATAGGACGTCGTTGGGACACATCGGACCTTGAAACCATCGATGCCAACGTCTTTTCTTTCACATTTCTTAAAATTACCCCCTCAAGGAGGATTAAAACCCATTAGAGTCTAGTAAAGTAAATTCGACAGTTGTACTCCTACCACGTAAATCGAAAAAGTTGCCACCAAATTTTTCTCAGTTCTTACTTGGCGATGGTAACGTTGGTATTCTCACTAGTCACCGACTGACGAGCATCGTCCTCGTTACTTGCCTTGGATCTTCGGTCGCTCTAAAAAACCGATCAATGGTATCGGTATGATTTTCAAAATAGAAGACGTCAGGCTTCATTTCTGTACCACAATCAGCAATGCGTACGGTGATCTGAAAAAAGAATGATCAATAAGTAAAAGATTTACAAGACAGATCGCGTGGAAAGTGATGCTCGAATGGTAAGCGAGGTTTTGTGGTACTCTGCATTTGTCCCACCAACTTTCTACACCCAATCACATCTTCAGCCTCATGCACGCTCATTCATTAGCCTTATCTTACATATAATCACCGAAGAGCTGGCGCCCTCTTGATTCTGCAGGTGCTGTATACGAAAGTCGGTATATTAAGCAATTCTATTACAGGTGGATGGATTTTGAGAATGGATTTTCTGGAAAAAGCACAGAAAAACTAGAGTTATCAAAATCCAAATCGCATCAATTTGCGCCCACTCGTAAAAGATACTGTAAAGTTCTGTAAACGCTTGGGAATAGAAAATAAAATAGAAAAATGAATAATGATATACAAAATAGTTTGAGGTAGTGTCAGAAATAGACTGATTGTTTATTTTTGTGTTATATTATAAAATTTCTGGTATGAATTCGTTAATAACCACATAGGTAAATGGATAATCTATTTTTGACATTATTTCAAACTATGTTGTATATTATTTTTCATTCGTCTATTTTATTCCATTTCCAAGCGTTCGTAAAACGTTAAAGTACACAATATTATCTGATCATCGTTTTCGAAGTTACAATGAAGTAACTCTTTTTTATTTGCAAACCTCAGCAAACAAGTTCTTGTAAACAATTTGAATTTCACTGAATTGAAATCAGAGAACTCGTTGCAGAAACTAAAGATACGGTGAAACGTTACGGGTGTAAAATTACCACGGTATAAAGGATAGAATTGAAACTTTTCACGGAATATGTAAAGAAAGATATAAAATAAGGGAGGGTTTCCTGTTTGACGCTAGGCAAAGAGAAAGGATAGAGAGAGTCTGACAGTCGACTATCACTTTCCCCCGTAAAGGCAATGTGTTTAACCGAGCAAGCGATTCTTTACTGGAAGAAAGCAAGTGGGGCGGAAGAATTTACGTGGCTCTTAATCCCGCCGCTTAGAGGCCTCGGCAATATCGCTCTACTTCACATCTTTAGGGTAGGTAGCTGCTTTCTTTACACCTCGTTGTTCTCTCGCGTTGAATTATTCCCTTCTATTTCCACGCGAAGCAACGTTTGTACCTGTGTACATTTTTATTTTTTTAATTTTTTTTATTTTAGAATTTGCATTTTAATATCGATTGATTTAGTGCCGTATCCGTTTCCCGCGAACGTAGAATTTGCAGCTTTGGCCAAGAGCAGCTAAGAAATGAACTTCTGCGCCGGTCGAAACACAACCGCGATCATAAATTGTCGTCAAATTAAAATCGCATCGATTTGATTGAAGTTTAACGTACTAAATTCCTAAGGGATAAAACGTAACGGATAATCGTGTCGCGTAGCTCAGGCGTAATCGCGTATAAGAAAAGCGACTTTCGACGAGACCAGTCACGAGTATGAGCCACCGTCGGAGAGCTCAGCCTGGATATTTCCAGTGGCGCCGCGGAGCAATTGAAGCGCGAAAAGCTTCAAGCAGTCACCTCTTCTCACGTCGATCGATAAAGCAACGACAAACTACCCCAGGAGTGCCTCGCGCCACGTTTCAAAGTGCGGTAAGGTCGCGGCTTTTTTGATCCAACGCAACGTCGACGGAAGGTGAGTGAAAACCAAGTCCGCGGAAACGAGACGTCAAAAAAGTGTGTCGGGATTGTCAAGCCCAAGTGCCGACCGGCAAAGTCCGCGAGCTTTTCGGTGATTTCTTTCTTCCACCATGCGGAAGATCCGCGGATGCGGTGGAGGGATGACGTGCAGCGAAGAGTCTGCGAGGCAGGAAAAACGGAGAGACGAACGCATGCGTCCCGGAGACTCAATAAACATCTGGAGGAGCCAGAGTGTAATCCTTGGCCTGCGCTCTGGATTACCGTAGGAGTTTTCCTTTACTTTTTTGAGCGCCTGCTTCTTCGCCCTGCGCTTCGGGGACCGAACCCAGAGCGGAGAACGGAATCCGTCACATCCCCTGTTCGCCGTTTCCCCAGCGATCCGAGTCCCGTAGGTATATACAGGAATAGAAACGCGGTGAAACTTCGAGTGTGGAGTGTAACGGAGTAGGAAAACGGTCGAGACTATTAGTGACTTCGATCGGAGAACGAACGTCTTGCAGCGCGAGATTAAAGGGTCAGATTTATGTAAACGAGGGTCAGGCTTAGACGGATATAACCGAGGAATGTTTCTCTAGGAATTAAATAGCACAAAATTTTTCTAAACCTTTTTACTCAGCGCCGCGGGAATTCCTCGAGGGGATCGAGTTAGTCTTTAGGTTCGTCTGTTGTACATATATCCCGAGTCCAAGCACCTTCTCACCGTACTCGTACGAGATAGGAACTTGAATCGAAACAAGATGGAGTCCGTGCACTCAAGTCTCGGTATGTAGTCGGCTAATCCTTCGCCGGAGTCAAGTGGATGTGAAGATCCACTTCCAGGCACTCGGTATCATTTTTTCAACTCAATTATCGAGACAAGAGGCACATCGAAGAGATTGCGATGGCTGGTAGGTACCAAGGATTTTTTACGGGTAGCACGCCACCTCCAAACATAAAGTAGTATTGGAATAATGAGACACAAGTCACTGAGCGAAACTGGATTACAAATACATGCGAAGAAGGATGTTGGAACCGAATTTCCCGTCCTCCTCCGCACGAGCAATATATCGTCTTTTTGTAAAAATTGTGCCTTGTCGTTAGTTAGCTGGGCGCCGGTATACATACGTATAACGCAGGTACGTAACAAACTGTGCTGCATGTCTAGTCTGTAGTAAAGGCGACGACGAGACTTGCATACGTGGAATGTAAATAAAATACATTCAGAACCGTGCACGGAAAGCGACGCGAAGTGCTGAGTAAACGCCATAAGCCGTTCTAATTGAAACGTTCCACAAACGAGTGCATGTCACGAGTTCTTTATCCGATCCGGAGAAGAACCGGCATATTACATCCGTCATCCCGCAAGCCATACTTTTCTACCTCCACCGATTGCAAAGAGTCGTGATTAAAAATGTTCAGCGTTTGATTTCGTTTCCAGGGATCATTTTCTTTCAACTATAAAATGACAATACTGATCTGAAAATCAAGAGAAGAAACTATTAGCTTCGCAGCGATATTTAAACGCTGAAATTTGGCAAGCTCATTAGTGCGGATAATTATGAAGCACAACCGCATTGCATCTGGAGAGCGAAACGAGTGCGACACACTTGTCAGCAGAAGCCAAACATCATACGGCCGGGCTATCTTAACAGTAATCTCGTATCATGAGCAAGGACGTTATCGCTCCGAGCAAACAATTATCACTCTCTTGTCTGCAGGTCTCCTGTTCTCTTCCTCCGCGAGGCATGTACAACTGCATACATACTGTAATATACCCGCGATCATCAAGCAACGCCTCGGAGAGATTACTTTTGTTTTGATTATTCGGCACAAGGACTTCGGTAAAGACGTGAGAAAAATTTATACAGCAAGTGTAATGATAGGTACATAAATGAATAAAAAAAAAAAAACAGAGCGAGATTCGAATTTATCCACTTTACATAGCAAAGATAGTTGTGTGTGTGCGTGTGTGTGTATCTTTTATATGGATAGCGATGTTTAAAGAAAGTTGTTTTAAACGCGAGGGGAAGGAATTTTGACTTGCTAAACGATCCGCTGGCTTACGCATAATAATTATTTGCGCAGAGTTTAGGCCACGCTGTTTTACGACTTGTTGTGGACTCGAGTTGGCGATCCGAAACTGTTCCTTTATCCAGCCAGCAAAAATTAAAACAACTCGTCCTTAAATTTCCCGAGGTTACGTAAACCGGACCGTGAATTATTTTTCGAAAAAATACCTTACGCGTATGCTTGGAAGAAAAAAACATATCATCCCGGATGTAAATCCCTCGTGATCGAGTAATTCCCCGGTTGAGAGGTCAATCAAAAGAGAAGGAGTGGAAAGCTTTTAAAAAGTCGTTTACCTGCAATTCGTGCGGGTACAACAATTCCGAGCGCTTATGTAGGATCAAAACACCCGAAGCCACCATCGAAATTTCCGTGTCGTTTACCGCGTAGAGGATCAACCGTAGGGTGAACGGTTATCGCCAAGGCTTAATGTAATCTAATTACATCGATCCTCTCTCGACTTTTCGCGGGTATATTTCATCGTTCCAGCCCGGATCGCAGATATCTCGAACAAGCGTATTCGACGTCTTAATGCCTTCGATGCGACTTGACCTTACATAATAAGGTACGTGTACCAGTTATCTACACGCTTAGACCCAACTATCGACCCTTTTCTTTTCTACGATTATAAACTGACGGCACAAATTGTCAATTTCTCGACTATTAGAGCAAATTTGTTGATTAGTAATTTTCGTTAGACTCGTTGTTAGACTTTAAGAGGAGCTGATAAAAATTTTTCGCACAATCTTCCGCGACATTCCTCGTCTAGTTTCGCAGTATTTACAGGGTATAAAATATCGGGGGCATTCATACGTCGTTACTTTTGAACCCCGGCCTTGCCTAACGACGAGCACTCAGTCTTTACTTAATTGTGGAAATCCTGGAGGAGGAGAAGCGAGGTGAGACCCGGGTCTCGTTGGGTCGTCGCACGGTTAGCGCCCCCGGTTGAACCGCCCCTCCTCCGTCAGCTTCACATCTCGGTTTCCGGAGAATTAGACGCAGAACGCGCTCACCTAGCTCTTATTCCACTCGGCGCCGCTCGCCGTACTTCGCGTGGAGCCTCCATTAAATTCATTAGGCCATTAGTGGCTGCAGCCCTCCAAGATGGCCACCGTCGCCTTGGCAACGAACCCGCCGTCGGCGAGGGTGGGTCTTGCCATGTAATTAGATTCAACGAGCTCGCGGAGGGTGTCGGAGCTGGCGAACCTAGGACGAGGAGTGGAAGGTGGTGGTCCTGGAGGGTGAGGCGGGGGTAAGGGAGGAGGGCTACTCTTCACTATCCCCAGAGTGGATCTCACTATCTTCTTCCTCCAGCAGAGATAATTGTACGTCACTCCCTTCCCGCCTTCCTTCTTTCCTTCAAGTGCCGCCTTGCAGCCTCGAGGGGAGGGTTCGAGGGGGTGAAAATTCATGCAAACTAATTCAGGAACGTATTGACCTTGAGCCGTAAAAACTTCTCCCGGTTTAAATCCCGTTTTTAGCGTTTCGACGCCGCGCGTCGGATCTTCGGCTTTGATTCCCGCGATCTCTGCCCCCGGACTTTTTTTTTTTTATCTCCGGTTAATTAGCCCCGTCGTTTTGCGGTTACCTAATTACCGATCCAACTTTGAATCCATACATCGATCTTGACGTTTCAACGCCAACCTCGCCTCCTCTGCCGCGAATAATCCAATACCTTATCCAAGAATCGTCTCTCTTTCCTGCGGTGCAACGAAAATCCTCTCCGATATCGATTCGACAGGCAAGAATAGAAGATACAACGTTTTTTTTTCTTCGCACAGTTTCTCACCGCGCGATCCTTCACGAGAGCTCCGCGTTTTTGGAAATTGAATTTTTCTCGGCTCATCGCGTTCAATAGGCTGGAGCGGTTCTCCAGACTTCGTGATATTGACCCTGCTTCGAATCTAAACCTTCAGATCGCGAGGCGACTGCCGCGCGTGCTTCAACTTTACTGTCGGTGAAAAATACCGAAAATACGAAGAGGGAATGCACCTGCAGGATGCTTTGAAGTGAAGAGGATAATCCCTCCTCGCACGACGCTGCATAAGCCCCCTTGATTTAGACGACACCGAGGAATATTTTAAGATTCTCATTTCGCCTCTGTGCTCCTCTACACTCGCCCCCGCCTGCATCCCGAGCCTTTCGTCTTCCACCGCAACTGTTCCGACTCACCCTCCTCGCCGTTTTACGGGTCCTTTTGCCACGCGGTGATCGTTCGTTAAATATAACAACTCCGAAAGATCCCCGAAATTCTTTTACAGTTACGTACAGCAAAGTTTGAGTTGAAAATATCCGAAATTCGTAACCATTATTTTTGACTTTGGTAGAAAGAGAAGCGTTACAGGTATTATCGACGAAATTACGAAGACATAGATTATTCGCCAGATATCTTAATAGATATAGTTCGGTATATAAGGTGAAGTAATCTGAATCCCGGTTTAAGCCCTCAATTTCACTAGAGTAAAAGCACAGGCGAAAGCGCGATAAAATGGCTTCTTATTCTCGCGTTTATATTCAATCCGGGGCCGACTTGGTAACCACAAAGGGCTCCATTCGAAACACGTTAGTAGATTCCGTATATAACTGTAGAGCGTAGCTAAAAAAAAAAACAAGAAGGAACAGAAAGAGAGAGAGAGAGAGACGAGCCGAAGAGGAAGAGAAAAAGAAATCGCAAAGACCCGACCTGCAGACCGAAGAAAATAGGAACTCGTGACCGCGCGATGCATTATGCATCATCGGTCTGAGCTTCGTATGCATCTATGCATGGGGGCTTGATGCATGTCAACGTTATACCGAATATCCCGAAGGATTTAATGGTCAAGTATCAGGCGTCTCTCTCCTTTCTTTGAGATTCCGGAGGATGAAAAACGCGTGAAAAAAGTGAAAACCGCAGAATACCGATGACTGGACTCAACGTCCGATTTGTTTTACAATCGGATTATACCGCTGATTAACCCTTACATAATCGCACACGCGTGACACATACGATCCGAATACCTGTTGTGATTCTGATTACGTGACGCTGTGCGCTGGCTGTGCAGACTGTTGCGTAGGTGTAGGTATGACCAATGTCAAACGTCAATTTACCACGTCGAGTTGACGTTGAATCGCCTAGTGCGTCACTGCAGCGACGTGAACGTTGACACTTTAATTCACGTGCAAATGAAGCGCCAGCTCTTCCTTCGTTAGCATTGAAATATACCTAACCGCGTCAAACTGCTTTGCAGAAGGGGGGGGCTCGAGATCATTCGGCGATTTTAATCCTGGATCCGGATTACGCGTTTCGAAAGTTGAGTAGCAACAATAGCAAACAACGGAGTTTCGCGTATTCTGGTTCAGCCGGAAGTCATTCGCCAAATTATAACCAATTTCTTCTAATCGATAGGTTTTCGCGACGCTGCAGGTATACCTCGCAAATCCTGCTGCGCGATTTTTCCACATTTATGACGTTTCCGCTTACGTCTAGGGTGCTGAATACCTATCAATAAATTTCGTTTTATCACCGTTTCGCTCTCATCTTTGTAGCATATATGGGATGTTATAGTATATTCCTGCAGTATTTATTCGCGATACACGTGTATGTAACCGTTCGGGGTAGCATTAACACTGTAGGTATCCTTCGTTCACGACGATCCGATACACATTTCCACTCTGCATGTCATACGTCATATCGTTCGGCGATTTAAGTGGGGGGAGTGCAGCTTGGACGGACTAAAATCATACCTATTTTTAGGAGTTTGTTTTTAAAGAAGATGAAAAGACTTTGAGCAATTTGATTTTGCGAGCTTTATTGTTCATAGTTTCAAGAACAGTTTAGAATTTTTTCATTGAAATTAATAACAAAATGACGACATAGCGCATACAAATAGCGAACGACAACGTTTTCAATCCGATGACGCAGATTCTGCGGTAAGTTTTTATTCGATCGACTTGAAATTGTGTCACAATCTTTAAAACTTGTTTATCGGTTCGAGCCTGTTCACTGACTTTTGTATTTCAATCCCAAACTTTTTTTGCATATATTTTTTTTAACAACTTTTTCTTTACAATCGTACATATTTGACATATTTTTACTATTTGTTGCAAGTTGGGACAGCGATGTCAGAAGATGCGCCACTGCAAAAACCCTCGAGTTCGGAATCGTTCGCTACTTATATACCCCGTGCCTCCGTTTCTTTATTAATTTCAACGAAAAAATTCTGAAACGTTCGTGTAACTATGAATAATAGAGCCCTCAAACTTAAATTGGTCCTAGCGTTTTCATTTTCTTAAAAAAAAAAGCTCCTAGGAATAGGAATGATTTTAGACCGTCAAAGCTGTACTCCACCCTTAACGCCATACGTTTGCGCAGAGAATTTCTAGCAAAAAAAGTTCAAAACACGGGGTTATCCAGAGTAAACAAAAAAAAAAAAATCCGTCAAAAATATATATCCGAGAAAGTCGCAAAGGTTACCCTTCAAAGATCATCAGCGTTGAAACGATTCGCGGTGTTCCTTTTCTGCCAGCTTCTGCGGTATTTAAGCCCCCGAGAATTTATATCGGGCCAGAGTTTCTCCGCTACGGTCTGCGGTCACTGACGGATGGGGCTGCGATGGTCTAGCGATGAGTTTGCGATCGGAAAAGCTAAAGACACCGGGGATGGCTGCGGGGGTGGAACCGGGGCTGCTGGCTACGGCTGCGGCAGCTCGTACCGGTAATAAATAACTTTTGCGGCGTCTTGATCCACTCTGTACGGTACGCGAAAGCCTGCAGCCACGGAACGGTAATTGGCCGACAATCGCCAGCCACCCCCACCACCCCCTGCAGACCTGCGGACGCTTTGCTCCAGAAGGGATTTGGCGGAAATGCGTCGGAAACCGAACGAACTGCAAAAATCCGTCGCAATAATTTCAGCAGCGCGATATTTGATTGCCTGTGAGGTTGCATTTTTATTTCGATCCGAAAGTTCGAACTCGTTCCGTTATATCGATTTCTCTGATCGTCGGACAAAGTCGATTGTTGATTGATCTTGGCATATTTCAAAATCACCACATAATTCAACCCGTGGTGCTTATAAAAAAAATTACTCTTTTTAAACATTCTCTAAAACAACTTCTTTTCGCCGCTTACGAACTCGGGAGCTTGAGAAATAGCTTCGAGAACAAACAATCGACTCGATTAATTCATAAAGAGGTACGATTAGGGCGAAAGACGAAAAGCCGTCAGATTTCAGGAGAGTGTAACATCGTTTCAAAGTAGTGTGACATTTTGTCTGACGAATAATCAATAGTACGTTAGATAAAGCTTTAGATTAGAGGTGGATGCCAACGCTGCATGATGGATGCGTGCCGCACTTCTATCTGTTTCGTATATAGAATGACGCGATCCTGTACGTGGCGTCGCGTCGATGGGACCGGAAAACGAGGCAGTAAATCACTTGGAATTTTCCAAGCGATAGTTGTAGAAAATTCAGCGAGGCACGGATAACGAAATTCGAGTTATCGGGGAGAGAAAACAGCAACGAGATTCGTGAAACGAACGAAACGTCGATCGCGCCGAGACGCAAGCGTGTTATCGTCGTGATCTCTGCGTGATAACTAGAGCGTATTTGCGTGTAACGCGTAACGACGAGCAAACAGAGGTGTTCGTACATTTTGGCGAGAGAACGTTCTCCGCCGGTTGTAAGTTTCTGCTCCGGGGTATCCGCAGTTAAATCGTTCAATTGTTATATTTGCTATTCCGTTCTTTCCCGTTATTGCGATAGAGAATATCAAACGCCGCGGTTACGCCACTGGGGCAAGAGAGATAAGGCCCCGAAGATGTTGGCGCAGATAAAACCGACGCCTATCTTTATTACCTCCAGCAAGAGCCGCGTTACCCAAGTTAAAAGTTAATTGCCATTTTATCTGAGAGCGAGAGACGCGCGTCCCGCTAGCAACGAGCTGTACCTCAACTGTAAAACACGGCTATCTCATTCCCTGCAACGCGAGAGGAGACAAAAAGGACGTAAAATTATTCAAGAAAAATACGTGAACGAGAAGAGATTATACCATTTGCCTAGACAACAAATCATCCTAGAGTTTACGATGCAGCCTACTAAACATCTCTACACTATATGTGTACAATATGCGCAAATCTACCCACATGAAACGTTGAACCAACTCACATTTGTACCCGTTGTAGCAGTCAATCTTGTACGGGGCATAAAGACGCAAAGCCTTTCGGTAAACAGAATTTCGCACACTCTGTACGTGGACGAGCTGTAATTATTATGCCGGGATGATAAGATCTGTCTAGGCACTCGTATAATTGCTGTTTGCCTTCTAATCAAACATTTCCCAGCTGCAATATATTTAGTTTTATGTAATCTCGTCAAGTGTGTAAGACTGTTTCAACGAAGACTTGAATTTTAGTTGATATAACCTGTAGGGAAGTCGTCTTTTATTTTTAACCTGCATATAATATAAGCGCCAATCGTCACCAAAAATATTCCACCCAAACGCGTTCGTTTACATTGATAAATGATACCTGAAATAAAATACCACCGTACATAAGATTCTTCCATAATGTCATCAACGTCGATGGCTAATTGAGATACGAAATGATTTACAATCCGACCGACAATACGCAATTCACGTATGTGCAATAAACGATTAATCTATTTTTCCACGATACGTTCTCAAAATAAGAACATAAAAACACGTATATCGATATTCGAAGAAAACCTTTTACCCATTTACAGCGACAAACGCGAACTAACGAGCAGGTAAAAAGTCGGTTAGACGAACCGACGTTACTTTTGAGCACCCGTTTATACCGAGGTAAAGTTTTCTCGTTGGGTATATGAGTCGGGAGCAATGAATTCTGCAACAGTCGTCAAAGTCTCGGGGACGGGCAAATTGGTAGGATATTCTTCTGCAGACAATAAACGACCGGTTTAAATTCCGTCCCTCGCGAGCCAACCAGCCAAGACTGACTTGGGTAATTCGAAATTTGGGTACCCCGACACTATAGTCCCAGTTACCGAGAAACCCGGGACATTTAAATGAGCATCGGAAGGGCAAAGTGCGATCCCAGTCAACCCCCCCTAACAGTGGGACCTCCGCTAAGAATATACGCCGACATCATCCCCAGGTCCCGGGTCTTCCTGGTCCGTTCTCCAACTATACCTACCTTTCCTCCGCCTGGATATATATCTATATATATATATATATGTATGTATACATGCGCCAAAGACCTCGTCTCACTTCCGCCTCTACAGGGTGGCTGGACAAAAAAAATTTCCCTCAACATCCCGCAGGCAACTTTATTCCTGCACGTGACTTGGATTAGAAAGATGTTTGAATTTCGAAAGCGTCAAAACGAATGAAACGTAGTACCGATCAGTGAAACTCGCGCCTCTGGTACGATTTTGCACCGAGATTTTCAAATCTTTGAACACCCTGTACGTGTGTCGCCCCGTTTCTCGGCGTATTATTATACCGAACCCCGTAGCAGTGCTGCCGTTGAGATCCACGGATTTACCCAGAGAATAAAACCCGATACGCGGGTAATGCTGGTGAATATGCTACGCCTCCCCCCTCGACCTCCCTCCACCTGCCCATCCGCCACCGTCATCTTACCCCCTACACCATCGTCGTCGCACCGTCAGCCTTCTGGTCCAATCGTCTGCACACAACATCTTCATACACTCGGGGTATGTTTACCCTCTTTCCTTGTCCGCAAACAATCTCGAGTCATTCTCCACCGTTTCAATGTGATTGCGTTTACGACAATAAAGAAAAACGATCCCTGCCAATCCGCAGATTGTTTCGAAGAGTTGATAAAATTTTTGACAATTATGGATAAGCCGTTGATTCGGGTTGTGTACTTAAAGAACCTGCTTATTGAAGGAAAATTTATATGGAGTCAATTGTCGCGGTAATATTAAAGGTGGTTTTGCGGTTTTTATCCTGTATTGCATGCGATTTTGAACTGGGTTAATTGTTTCGAGTAAGAGTTGATTCAATTTCCCAAACGATTAAAATTATAAAAATTCAATCACGTTTTGAAAACCTCAATCATTTATATCGACAAAAAAAATTCTACAATACGACTAAACGAACGAAATTACGGGTTGACTCGAACTAATTTCAGTTTATCCGTCGATCGACAGTTGAAATCAGATAATTGACTAATTTGAAACCTAACACACAGCATTATTGAATAATTTGCTGAATAATTCTGATTTCATCGTGTCTGTTCAACCGGCATCATTTACGAAAATGACGTCCAGTATACTAAAACGAGTTTGACAAGTCCGTTAATTACGACAAACCGTTGCCGATTAGTTCTAGATTGAAAGAAATGGATTCTTTGAGAAAAACAATTCAACTGTTAACAAAATCGGCTCCCGTTATCTCGAACATCTCGGAACGATCTACACAACTGTAATTTAACTAACGACACCTCGCAGTGTCTCGAAGTCATCGACGCATAATTACGAACGTCCGAGCGATATTGGTCCAGGAATTACATGTACAGAGATCGACAGACGGATTCACGCGTATATATATACATACATATATATATATATATATGCGTAAATTCAAGGGGGGACGGACCGCGGTGTTCGGGGAACAGACAGGGGGTTGGGATTACGTAATGGGGAACATACGGATCATAATATATCGTAATGGATATAACATTAGCGAGCGACGACGATACTGCAGTGTAATACGCGTTTAGTTTAGTTTGCGTGTTGGGGTTACCAAGTCTGTCCTTTCCAGCCCAGCCGCCTCACTGGTACCCCAAACGCGGTGAACCCCGCTTCCACTGACAGAGAGAGGGTGCATAATTTATCACCCCTTGGTCCACCCCTGCAGCCTCCCTCGCTTACCCTTCCCCCCCCCCCCCGCCCCTCCCCACCACTCCCGTCTCCTACCCTCACCACCGAAACTTCTCTTCACCGTTCGCGATCTCTCTCTTCTCGGTCCGTATAAGCAGCGTAATAGGGAACGTGCCCACCGCTATTCCGATGGTGTCTGTGCGTCGAATGCCAGCTAATAAATGTACACGTATTTAGGGACAAATCTATACATACATATATATATATATATATGTATATATATATATATGTATATATGTATGAAACACGTGATCGCGAAGATGCAGAAGCACTGCAGATGCTGGCAAGAGGGACGGATGGATGCCAATTTGCATTTGCAATGAAATTATTATACGTATAGGAGTCGTTAGCACCCTGCACAGACTGTGGAACCTGTACCCGCGAGTAAAACGGATGAATAGTTGATTACTTTGGGGGATGAAGGACGAAGGGATAGGAGGGTCTCCAATGCTAATCGCCTAAGGAGTTTTAGAAAATATCAGGCAGGGCTACATTGTTTTGCTTTCAAATGAATTAGCGTCGTTAAATTCTCGCTCTGTCTGTTGTTCTGCGTTGTTCAATTTCGGAAATCAACGATAAAAGAGCCGAATGAATTGGACAGTCGTAACGTTTTCGTTCCGGAATTTATGCGGAAGCTAAGGATATTCAGTTGTTTCTGTTGGCTTCGACGATGTCTCGCTATTCAAACACACCGCGGATGGCCATTACTACAATCCACGATTCATTGCCGAAACTGTTACAGTTATGGACCATTCGTCACAACTGTGAATTAATTATTGCACGGTCGTTTGTTTAACCGCCGTGTATCGCGACACCATGACAATAGCATTTCAACAAGCTGTATATTCGTCCTTTGACTGAAAAAACTATAATTAATTGATTTTTCAAACTTATACCAGTTTCAAGTCTCAAAAAATAATGGCAATCCGATTAAGGTAGTGTTTTTATTTATATATATATATATATATATTTATATATATATATCTCAATTATATCTGGTGTTAAATATCCTTTTAATAAAAGTCTTCAACCCGTGAAGCTGACAAAACGTTTAAGCAGGAGGCATATTGAGACAGCGTCAACAATAATAACTGGTATCGAGAATGATTAAATAGTCCAAACACAAACCCAGTCACAGAGATCCGAGAAGCTTTTCTTCGAGCGGCTTTTTCACCCCTTTTTATATATTTCTGTTTCTTTTTCCGGCAACGAAAATAACCAGAGGGAGTCAAATTTTTGTAGATACAGGTAAACATGCTTCCGGAGATATTTGTATAAGAAAAACCAACAAACAAACAAGCAATAATTTACGACGTTGTATTAAATGCGGATTGAAGACGGAAGCCAAGGATAATCTACAGGCGAGGAAAATATTGAAAATACACCGATTAAGGCTACGAGTAGAATAGAATTGGTTTTTATTGTGACTAGATTACAAACGGAACCCTTCGACGATTGCCCGTCGAGTTTTATATAAGGAACGCGTACACATGGAGCGAGTGAGTGATTCAAAGGATCGGTATAGATTATTATTATTATTATTATTATTGTTATTATTATTATTATTATTAATCTTATTATTATTATTAACTCGTTTCTCGTCTCTTTTTTCCTTTACTCCGTTGGTCTTAATTTTATACAACGAACGCACGTACATGAAACTTTATATTATACCTCGACGTTTTCCACACAGCCCGGCATACAGTCACTCGCTTGAAGATAAAATTTTTGCATGACGCACGTTACTTCGACGAACATTTTGTACGACATCGGTATTCGTGTAAAACAGCTGCAGTCGTTTTTCGTGCACTGTTTACCTCATACAACATATGGCTAGGGATTTGCGCGCATCGTTTGGCCTTTAAACCGTTAAATCTTACACTTATTCCTCTGCATCTTTTTCGCCTGGCTGCTGTCAACGATTTCGACGTATATCTCACCTTCGTCGATCTTAATTCAATTATTTCTGATCGCGAATTAGTTACATTCGGTAACCAAAAATAGAGCTAACGTAACTTTATCTTGGATTCTTTGAATTTTCAAACGACCAATCAACAACGTTCAACTCCAAGCTTTTAAGGAAATCGTATTTTTGATAAGTCGCAGCGCGGACCTTCGAAGAATTTCCTCGTCGGCCATATAAATCCGAGTACTTTACAACGAGACTCTGATCACCCGCAACGAAAGATTGACCCTTTTCTTTTCAACATGCATCAACCTTTGCGAAGAAGAGGAAAAAGAATATTTCACAGACCACGATCGAGACCAAACATCGCGTAAAGATATAGAATATTGTTTATATAATTATTCATTAGTAGCAATAGTATGTATGTCGTAGGATACGGCCAACTACTAGAATAATCTGTGCTCGTTATAGATATACTGTACACCACGAGTCGCTTTTTGCAAAACAGCCCGACGCCTATCGACGGCTATCCATCCCTTAACGACCTAACATTTGGTATTTGCTGAACGTTTATATTTGTATTATTCACGTATTATTGTTATTAATTCATTATTATTGTTGTTGTTGTTGTTGTTACATCTACTACTGTTGGTTTCAATACCGCATAATTATTATAATTGTTACTATTATCATTATTATTATTATTATTATTAGTAATGGTATCGTTACCATCATTATCATCATCATTATCATTAATAATATTATTACCATTGTTATCAATATTATCATCGCCCTCATCATGACCACCATCACCATCAGAATCATCATCATCGTCACCATCACCTTCATCATCGTCATCATCGTCATCGTCGTCATCAACCATCATCGCCACCACCATCATCATCATCATCATCATCATCATCATCATCATCATCATCATCATCGCCACCACCACCATCATCATCATCATCATCATTATCATCATCATCATCATCACCATCACCATCATCATCATCATCATCATCATCATCGCCACCACCACCATCATCACCACCATCATCATCATCATCATCATCATAATCATCATTAATCATCATCATCATCAAACTTATCATCATCATTATTATTATAATTATTACTATTAATATACGATCATTACGATTTATTTCATGACCTTGACATAATAATATAACAATTTGGTATACATATTATATTCGCACGCCGTATGGGTGCCTACTATACAGTTATCTACAGAGTAGTGAGTAAAGCAACGCGATCCGTACGAGAATTCAACATAGAATATAATTTATACATATCGAGCGTACACGATCAACGAATAATCGCGATCCGCGACGACACCTGCATTCATTTCCATAAAAACAATTCGTGTTTTAGAAATTTGGAAATAGAACCCTCGCTACCCATTCGCGTCGTAGAACCTACCTATCCAGCTCTCCTTCGTCGTCTCCGTGCATCGGCAATTCGGCAGGTACCGGATTCCAGCGAAACCTATGCATGAAAAGAAGAAATTCCATCCTACTGGAGACCGCGGTTTTCATCCCTCGGTAGGGCCAGCTGCTGGGGTCCGTTGGCGACCGAGGGCGCCGTCCAGCAGTCGAGGAGGGTTGGCCAGTAGCTGGCGGCTGCGGCGGTGGTGGCCGCGTGTTGCCAGTAACCGGCGAGTCCCGCGCCTCCCGCGGGGGTGCGTCCGTCGTCCTGAAAGGCCCTGGGGTCCGCCGCCGAGGGTTCCTCGTCGTAGAGAAGATACGGCGAGGGCGATGCCGTCGACGATGGCGTCGACGACAGGGCGGGCGAGGCGGCGGACCGGGGCCTGGGTCACTCGGTCTGAAGCTGGTGACCCTTGCCCCCGTTGCTCCCGTGGGCTACGCCGGTTCCTCCGGCCTGCGATACGGCCGTCGCGGGTGTCTGGTGGGGGCTCGACGCAGCCCCCGCCTCGCCTCAGACCTGGGCCCTGGCCGTCGCGTTCCCGTGTTCGGGTCCCGGCGAGTGGGGGTTGGTACCCGTCGTCAGGGCGTACTGGCAGGCGCTGAGGCCCCCGACCGACGAGGCCCTCGAGCTTACGGGGCTGATGCTGCCCCCGGTGGTCCCAGTCGTACCTCCCGTGCTGTACGGACTCCCGCTGAAACCGCTGCTGTGCTGCTTCGCCTTGAGCCGCAGCGAAGCGATGCTGCTCGACATGACGTTGCACGTTTCCGGCGCCGCCGCCGTCCTGTGGTGCGGCGTGTAGACCGGGGGTCCGTAGGGGTGGGGCGCGGCCGGCGCCGCGTAGGGGCACGCCGCCCCCGAGGCAGCGACCGGCGAGCCGGCGACCCCCAGGCCCGAGCCCATCCCCGGAAGCATCGAGGTCGCCGCCTGACCCACCGACACGGACATTCCGCCCACGTGGCTTCCGGCGACGGACGTCGCCGCGGCGTTGAAGCAGTTCACCGGGCTGACCTGGGCGTGATGGTGGTGGTGGGAGGCCGTCGGTACGACCGAACCCAAGGGGTTCACGGGCCACGGAAAGCTCTTGCTGCTGAGGGGTGAGGGCACCTTGGCCGCCCAGTTGTTGTAGGAACTGTACGAACTGTAGAGGGCGTCGGCGTCGGGAAAGGGCTGGGTCATGAAGCCGTTCAGACTGGCGGTACCGAAGCCGGACTTGAAGTCCGCGGCCGCGGCCGCGGCGGCGTTCATCGCGTTGCGTTCCCGCTTGCGCCACTTCGCTCGTCTGTTCTTGAACCACACCTGAAACCAGAGGCATGAAAAATGTGTAGGGAGGTTTACCTCAAGCTGGAATATTACAGTAACGCATCGCGGCGGGGATCTTTCACGCGGGATCGCGTGCGCCGCCACAAGCCCCCGACGGCGGCTCTTCTCCGACGGAAACCTCGCGTCAGCATTTTCCAGCCCTTGGTTCTCGGGGCCGGGAGGCGTACGTTGCCAAGGGGAACATCCCCTCCGGCGACAATTACACGGCTGGTTGCACACCCCGTACCTACACGTCGAGCTACCGCGTTACTGCTGAAGGTATATGTATATGTATAGATTTATGAATGTATATATATATATATATATATAGGTATACATATAGGTATAAGACGAGACGCTGTGTATCCTCCGGCGGAACCAAGGAGCCCTGGGACCGACTCAAGATGGATGGCCTCACGATC
The DNA here is from genome assembly GCF_021155785.1 of Neodiprion fabricii. Lineage (NCBI taxonomy): Eukaryota > Metazoa > Arthropoda > Insecta > Hymenoptera > Diprionidae > Neodiprion > Neodiprion fabricii. The sequence goes on from NC_060239.1 coordinate 3,692,789, forward strand.
GCGTCGCGGAAACGGTAAGAGGCGCGACGAATCATTGAATGAGGGTAACAGGCTAATGAAGAGTAATGTCCTCGCTGTTCCATACCGCCTATGGTATAGGTATACCGCTCCATCAAGGACGCCTACCTCTCGCATCTCACCACTCGGTTAACGTCTACACGCGCTGACGGTGAATCGACTCCTTTATCTTTTAATCCGAACCTCTCATCGGCTCTTTGATCGTTGACCCGATGAACCTGCTTTCGGAAACGAACCATCCCGTTTTTCAAATTATTCACTACTGCGCGTGGTTCTTTTTTTTTTTTTTTATTTTCATGCACACTTGCGGTGACGTTGAAAGTTTAATATATATTTCTAAGACCCGTTGTCAGTATCAATTGAAGTAGCTAGTAAACCAAATGTTGAAACACTTGTACCGATGGGGCGTCGTGTAGTGGAAGGTACAGAGTTTCAAGAAAAATAGAAGATACAAAAGAAACAAGTACTCGATCACTGAAGTAAAAGACCGATGTTTATTCGAAAAAATGCAGATAATCAGGATCTCGGTGTGGTCACATTATGTTCGTGAAGCAAGGAACTACGAAAGATGACGAAACTTTGTCTTACTCTACCCGCTAATCTTTGAATCCGTATTCTAAACAGCGTTGGTATCGAAGCGCCAATTACACGTGCGAAAATGGCACCTTATGCCGATAATCCCTTATACGAAGGAAACACAATATCGATACCTTACAGCAGGGAATGTAACCAATCCTCGAAGGTAATTTGGAGTTCCTTAATCAGAAAGAGGGATCCGTTTCACTCCTGGATATTGCCGCGTCAGTATAGAAAGCTACAACAGAGGATACCTCGCGTGGATGCGAAAGAGTTATTGTGGAGGAACCGTGGGGGTGAGGGCGAGGGCGCGGAGGGCGAGAGCTGGTTGAGCCAGCGAGGGAGTCAACTCTCTGTAGCACAACAGCAGAACTGAACGTAGGCGGAAGATGCGAGCTTGGGAATCAATAAGGCCAGGGCAAGGGCAGAGGTTGGGACGGAGGGCGAGGCTGGGCTGCAAGCGGCAGGAGGTAATGCCGCGCCCATAAAGTTTAACGGTATCACAGGATTCTGGCAGGTATATAGTGCGAAGAGCCTCGGGTACTTCTTCCTCGTAAACTTTCTCCGGCGCGAAAATGCGAGCTTGAAAAGCTGCGCCGACTACCGGCAAAGGGTTCCGTCCGCGACTCCTCATAGCCGCCGAATTAGCATCGCCGTTGAAAAATTTTTTTTCCGTTTTTGGCGGGGCAGCTTTTTGCGACAACTTCTATTACAGACAGTCACTCCGTTCCTCGCGACTCGGGAGTGCTCGAATCGGGGAGCAAAAGTTGCTGTTGGAGGGTAACTGGTGTCTGGTGGCGAGGTCGTCTCGAGGGCCGAACAACACGTCAGGAGGGCAATAAAATCTCATCAAATCACAGTGTCCCTCGCTTCTTTCCGCCTCCTGCAGCCCTCCCGCAAAGCTCCTGCACCAGGCTCAATCTACGGAAGCTTATATAACTGTAATGAGACTGTGGTCCGTGGACTCATCAATCACTCGACGGACCCCAACGAAATTAACGTTTTCTTATACCGTTGTTACGGACGTCCGCTTCTTGGACCCGCTTCAACTTCCTCACGTCCAGAATCCGAGGATCCGTATCGTGGATAAAATCGCGCCGACAATTATGCGAGATATTTCTTCGGGTTCGTTTCTCTTTGCTTTCGCAAAATTGACAAAGTTCACGCGAGTTTCCGTTTCTGACGAGATTTCCTGCGCACCACCGGAGAAATCGGGGAATGTGTATTGCGTGCCGGAGTTTCGAGCTATCGGGCAACGAAAGGATAGAACCGGAGGGAGCTGCACGGGCCGTAGAGAGAGAACGATAGAGAGAGGAGGAAGGGAGGAGGATAATATTGATCCCCTCGTAGTCCCGCCCCGCCTGGTAGCCGCCGCCATCATTATATTACCCACCATCCCTCCGTCCATCTCCGTCTTTGTCCTCCTCGCCCGCAATACCGGCTTTTCTCGTCTGCCTACCGCGTTTCGCGCGTCTTGCAAAAGCACACGCTGTTTTCATTTTCCTCTATTTTTTTTCATTTTTTTTTTTTTTCTTTCTTCTTTACGTAAATGATACTCTGTTTTCTGTTTATCTCACGAGGGACGAGGAAATCCGAATGAAACAAGGACGATTTGCAAGGTGTACGCAAAAGTCAGGAAAACGAAAAGTTTGAACGAATACGATGAAGAAAAAGAAGAATAAGTGACCGCGTACGCGGCACCACTTCATTAAAAATAAATTCCGTGAAGGAGCCGCCGGATATCCGGGGCTTCGCGAGGATTTGATGCCGCAACCCCCGAGCAGTAGTATCCATAACTCTGAGCCACCCTTTCCTCCTCCTCCTCCTCCTCCTCCTCTTTTCCTTCTTCTTCTTCTTCTTCTTCTACTTCTTATATCTTGCGCCGCTGTTTCTCACCCCCTCCTCCCTATTCACTCTCCGCGAGTGCGACCAAACGACGATAGGTAGGTACTGTCTACCTGAATATTTTTCGCCTACCTCTCCAAAGCACCACCATACATGTATACCTGTAACGGTGCATTTATACTCCAGGTTCGCGTCACTGCGGCTCATTTATAAATTTTTTTTTTTCTTCTTCTTCTTCTACGCGCCGAAGCGAAGCTAACCGATGTTTGCTGTTCAAGGTGAGATTGATGGTATCTTTCCTGCCCTCTTTTCTGATAAACGACTCTCCGTACTATCTCGAATATCAAGTAAACGTCCAAACACCTCGTGACTTTCGTTCATTTTCACCCAAATCGCACGTTTCAAAACACTATGGATCGGTCTACATGGTTGATCGAGAATTTCTACATTCCCTTGTTTCTGCTTGCGCTCTTCTAACCGATCGATCCATCATGTTACACGCTTGTCAGATCCGCTGAGTAGGTGAACTGCAAAGAAAGCCGGTGCGCGAATTGCGATTAGTTGCAGGCACGGATTCATTAACTGCGTTCACGAAATCATCGGTTTATAGATAAGATATACATGCTCTAAACTCCAGTTTCAAAACACAGGCGATATAATATTTATACGAAACGCCGTCGAGCAATCGATTTCACAAGAGAATCAATCATCTCTGACGAATGAATTGCACAAAAGATGAGATCCGTAATCAACGTCCACGTGATATAGCGAAGACTTCATCCTCAATTTAAGAACGATTCAGTCTTCCCTGAATCCAGCCCGCGTCTCGGGGAATGCGAGGATATAGCGAGGCGGTGAAAATACTGAAAAATAGGCAAAAATAGGGGGAAAAAAACGAAACTGAGTTTGAGTCGAAATAAAGGAGCGAGAGCCAACCGGAGAGATATTCGCCGGTGGATATATACGCGGCTGCACGGACAGCTGCGCGTTGCGCGTTTCGAACGAACCAACGTCGGCCATCATGGCTGCCAGGTTGGATGTGCCGCGGTTTCCCCCGGTTCTTCTTACTCTCCTCCTCTCCTCTCCTCTCCTCTCCTCTCCTCCTCTCTCCTCTCGCTCCTTCTTCACCCCGAGGGGAGATCCTCCCTCTCAGATTCCCTGCCCTCGTCCCACGTTCTGCAAACCTCGCTTTCCAACAGCAGCTTCTCCATAAATCTCACTATGCCGTCGAGATGGATCAGCGAATACGTATATCTTAGGGTGGCATCCACCCCAACCACCCTCACTGTATACGTGTGCCCTGCACCTACACCCACACCTGCAACAGGGCTTCAAGAGCGAGACTGGTGTACGTTGATACACAACGCATCGGGAGTGGATACGGAGCGAATTCGTCACATCGAATACCGGCGAAGTGGATAGAGGTATGCGTTCACGTGTGTGCAACACCGACTCTATTCTCTTGACGAATCGCGACCGCCTCTTTTATACATATGCGCTCGTTACACTCGGCGACATATTTTCTCTCGGATGAATTGAGTTTCCGAAATCGTTTCGTATCCTGAGAAATGGAATCTGACTCGAGGAAGTCCTTTCCTATCGAACTTTCGAAAACATGCAAACGATCCGGACTTCGGGGTGTTTTATTCCCGTCAAAGTGTGATTATCAAGTGATTATCAAACCGCACTAACAACGAGTGAGAACGGAATCGAGAACCATTCGTGTACTTGCGTACAAGCCGACTTACTTTTACTCTTGTAAACAAAGTGGAACCAGGCGATGAGATTGGAAAATCATCGGCGGGTAGTTATTGGAGATTTTCAAGAAAAAAAAGAAGATTTCTTTCGACAAAAAGTCAAGCGACCGATTAAACTTGGCCAGGTTCGAATTGCTTCACAAACGTTTTCGACGGTCTGCATGCAACACGAACGGGATCTTCGGGAATTATACCAGGCTCTTGTTAACGAGACGTTTAAGCGTGACAAATCTTCTAGCCTGATTCAAAGAATTATGTTATAAGAGCCGTTTGGGTTTAGGGATCGAGAATAACAACGTGTATTTTTAAAACGATCAGTAAGTATATATCGGTTGGCGTTCCACGCCCAGATCGTATCACGCTGCACGCGTACGAACATAATTCATGAAATCCTATTTTCGACGTGTATTACTTCTAGCGTATGGAGTCCGTTTGGTCCGTCTTCTGGTCGAAAAGAATTTTTTACGTTGGCTAGGGACGATTTTTTTTTCCGATTGGGATTTGTTCGGTCCAAAATTCTCATCCGACGGGATAAAAGATCCACCTGCGGACAATTCGAGTTACCTATTGGTCTATTGGTTTTTTTCTTTCTCTTGGCTGATATCCCCCTCGGGAGGTGTGAAAATATTCGATTACTTTATCTGGAAAACGGAAGCTCTCGAGCCTCCGTCGCCTACTTCGCGAACGTTAAAATAATCTTTCCATTCCCGCGGTAGTTTGCGTGGCTCCACCAGGAACGCAGTGGAGCAGGTCAGGTGGGTATATAACGTTAATGTGATCCCGATGATCCTACGGGATTTGGCACCACGACCCTTATTTGTAATTGCCTGTGAACGTGAACCGCAGCCTCAGCTGCGCCGCGAGCGTCACACTCTTTTCGTTTTGCCGAACCATTTTATATATATATCCTCCTCGTGTTACATCCCTTCTTATACGATTTTATCGTCGGTATACGGAGCATTGTACACGATTCTACATATTTCTTTGTTCTTTTTCGAAATTAACTGTGTAAACATTTTTTTTCTATTCCACGAAATGTTATCGCAGCAAAGCTTTCGCGGATATTTTTCACGGCCTCGCGAGTTGATTCGAGAATACGCGAAAACTGGCATCGTTTCCGGGACCATGGAAACACACGTAGTTAAAAGTTGAATGGTTAAAGCGACGCGGTGCGATGGGATATGATACAAATGTTATTAGCCTTTACGTTTGCCTAATACCAGCGCAAGACTGAATACGTGTGTGCACAACGATCGGTAACCGGCGGAATGTGGAAATAGAGTAGAGAGAACGGGGAGTTTTATGGATTTTTTTTTCGTTCCGTTCGTCGTTGTGGTAGTGAAACGTATAGCTGCACCAGTGGGATTCGGATATTCAATGTTGGCGCACCTGTATGGATATTAAATTAACACCCGTAAGCCGCGAGTATTAACAACTTTGCAAAAGATTACACGAGATTATGAGCTCAAGCGAAACACGTGATTTTTAATGCTCATACCGCAGCAGCAGCGCGGTTTCAAAGTGGATCTTTCAAATTCATAAATTAATAAACAAACGTAATTGCGCGTCCCCCCAATTTTCGTCGCAAAGGTAACGCGACGCGTCTCGTTAACGGATTCGAAAACATCGTCCAACGCTTCAAAATTCTCAAATCTACGAACAGTGTAACGCGAGTAAGAGTCGGATACTCGATTTTCACCCTTTTCCAAAAGACGCGGGACTAAAGAATTCTCTTCTCACCGTCGGCCGAATGGATCTTGCGATAAGTATGGTAAAATTTTACGGCGAATGGTTGAGAGGGCGAGACAAGGGGTGCGTGGCGCGTGTATAAAGGGACCGATTTGACCTCTTTCCTCACTTTAAAGACTCGTCGAAGTGGCTCTCGAGCCGACTACAATGCAAATATACACGAGTCCCTCCTTTCCTGTCTACAGAGTGCAAACAATAACTCGAGAGAACTGAAAATCCCAAAGTGCAAGACCTTCGAGGATTGCAAATTCCGATTGATCGACCCTTCGGATACCTCCTCCCTCAAACGACACGAGTGACCGATTTTCCCGTGGCTCCAATGGTCTGGATCACCAATTTGCCAAACGCGGTTCGTATTGCGTAAATTTGCAGATCGCGCAAATGTGACGTCGCAGTGCATGGCTTGGACGTAATAATTGATATATACACCGACGGCGTTCCCCGTTGACAGCCGCTAACCCGGCGAATACGGATGACACCCGGTAATCCGCATCCTCGTGCCCGCCGCGCCGCTACCAACGTTCGCTCTCCGGCGGGTTGCAGGGTGTTCCAATCCGACCACCATCCCCGGTACCAACGGCACTCTCGCCATTCTCTGTGTGTATGTGTTTCCGTGCGCGATGCAGCAGCCATACTAATCCGCCGATGGATTTATGGTCTTAATCACCGCCGGATTACGAGGGACAGCCACGCCGCAGATAGACACGAACCGAAACATACGCCTGCCTCTTTGCAGATAACGCGAGTTCAACCACGCGACCAAAGGGATGGACAATTTTCTCAGGTAGAAAAACGAGGGATTTTAAAGCAAGGAGAAAGTCGTCCAGTACTGCTGATTTATCAACTTCTTGGCTCGAATTCTCATTTTCTTGTTTTTTTTTTTTTAATTCTTATTCGTTCTTTCATTTTTATTTTTCAACAGCGCGACTCAACGCAGATACAAATTTTCTCGCCCACAACGCCAGATTTCTCAATTCCGCAATTGAGGAATCAGACTTGATTTATACGATGTGAAATATTTACCGTGCGCGTGGATAATTATAAACGCGAGTATGCGACTATCCGTTGTTGGAAACGAATTCACGGTGAATTCCAAGTGACGTGAAGATTTATCGCTGCGAACAACGTAGGTTGGGAAATATTGTCGTACTCGACACGAGAACAAGTTTGTCTCGCGTATTTACGGACCGGACACACACGACGATTTTCTAACTCTTGTAAATCTTGGACACTCGTCTTGGCCTATAACGCATTGTCGAGCATGTGCGAATCGAATGAAGAATAACAGAATTACACGCGTTCTGCGATCACGTTGAGTAAAAATAAAATAAAAATCACTTCTTCGTTCAATAAAAATCCAACGATAATTGACATATTCGCGAAGACACGCGAGGCTGTTCCAATTCGATTGAATTTGAAAATGCGTACGAATACCGCACGTGACAAGTAATTGGAAAGGTGTTCCCGTCTCGAAGCGAAAGGACTGATTGTAAGCTCCGAGGTTTGAGAGGGTGATAAACCCCGGAATCGTTACGGGCACAGTACAAAACAGAATCGGTGTATAAAATAAATTCCCCAATGGCGAAAGGCTTAGAGACCGAGGGTAGTGTACGGGAGACGAGGTGTGACTTCGAGCCGTTTCACCGTCGGCGGCAACGTCGGACGGATAACGCGGTAATCGTATTTTAGCTGTTCTGCCAGTGCGTTAAACAAAGAGCCACGACCTCGCGGGGATCACCGATTTACAACAAAGAACCGGTGGTCGGTGTCGGGTTCCGCAGGATCCACTGCAGAGGTGCAGCAGCATCGAGGCTGGATATCGGCGAGATTTTGGCGAACATTTGCCGCGAGGTCGACGCCACTGTTGCCGTGTGTGGTTCGGTAAATCCGCGGGAGCTTAGCGTCCCAATCCTCCTCCGGACAGGGGGTGGACCCTCAACCTCTCGCGGCGCAATGACTCCTCTCTACATCGGCTCGCAAAATTCAAACGTGCAACCGGATCGAGCGATTCTCGTGATTCGGACGATTTTCGAGCGGGTTCATCGAGATCCTGACGAGACGTTGGGATTACTTCGAGGACTGTATAACGATGTTGCGTGTGTCAAGACGTGGAGAGGTGCCGAGGCTCCGCCCTGGCGCTATAACCCCCCCTGACGAAGGAGACAGGATGCGAGGATGAGTGTTTTACTTGTAACCGATATACAACCGGCGCGTCAATGCCCAGCCTTGTATTCTCCCCGAAGGATATACGTATATCCATACTTCAGATATTCGAGGATTAGAGTTTGTTATTTTGACCCTTCGGCTCGAATCTTACACCGCTCTACCAACGGCAGGTTGCAGACGTCTGGCGTGGATATTTCGAAACCCAGACTACCCTATACCCCTCGTGACATCGGACCGAAACTCGTCGACCTCGGTATCCAGACCTGAAGCTAAAGAAGACCTCTCAATGAATGAATACCACACCACGATTTCCCAAAAGTTTTTTCCTCCAACGAGTACAATCTTCGATAAAATTTTAATCGCGAGAATTGTCGCACAAAGTTGATTCGCGTCGTTTCTTCGTTTCGAGTAAATCACAATCGATATACAGAGACTTACGATTCGCGTGAAAACTTTTTTTTTTTTCTTTATCAACGAGCGTAACTCACCCTGACACGAGCTTCCGTGAGGTTCGTCCACATGGCGATTTCCTCCCTTGTCGACATGTCGGGATAACGATTCCTTGCAAAAGTGGCTTCGAGCTCCTGCAGTTGCTGCGAGGTAAAATGCGTCCGTTGCCTCCTCTGTCTTTTGCTCTTCTTCCCATCCTTGTCCTCGGCATCGTTGACCCCGACACCTCCTCCGGGCGAAACAACCCCACCGGCCGATCCAAGCTCGTGTTTAACTTCCGTCGGCGTTCGGACACCTGCAAGACAAATAATTCGATCGGCTATATTCAACGATGCGAAATTTATTCTTCGCCGATGATCGAGATGCGTCTCTCGGAATGACTCTGTACCGATATCTCTCTGCTGCGAATTAATTTAAGATTCAAAGAGATGTGACACGAGTAAGAAAAAAAAAATCTCCTCACGCACGCGTGAAACTCCAGAGTCTGTTTACGCTCGCCTAAAATTTATCAAAGAGTCCTACTAGAGCTCCGAGTGTCGGGGATAGATCACGCGGTGCTTTTGATAGATAATCTCAATACCGCGTTTCGTTCGGCATAGGTTTTAAGCGTCCACATATATAGGGCACACCAACACAGATCGAGCTCACGAGCCTCTCGTTTACCTGCGTCTAGACGGGTGAAAATGGGGGAGTCCGTGAATGTGAGGGTGACAGGTGAGGAAACGCCTCCTCCTCCTCCTCCTCCTCCTCTTTCTCTCTCTCTCTCTCTCTCTCCGCCCCTCTCGCCTATTTCTCTCTAGCCGGCCCCTAAGCGCGGCCAGTACTGACAGCCGCGTGATGGATTGGCTCTGGTCAAACGTACCGCTATCATCGAACCTCGCTGATGGTGATACCGACTCGAAATTTAACGGAGAAAACTAACCCGCCGAGGCCCACAACCGCTAACCGGCTAACGAACAAACTACGTTCAATGGGGGAGGGACGGGGGAAGCGGATGAGGTCTTCATCCCGGCGTCGCGGCGCCCAAAACATTACGCTAGTCTGACAGATAAGGGTCCTCGACGACGTCGAGCCCAATCGCTTAGCCGCTAAATTTACCGCTCGATATTTGCGACAATTTTTTAACACGCTCATGCGGAGGCGTTTCGGTATTTGGCTGAGCTTTTCCAACATCGCTGCTTTTACTTTTCGTTCTTATTTTCCTAGACCGTAAACACGTGTACAGAAGAGATCAGGGAACGCTAAGTGATCGGCAAACAGTATGGGAGGTGATCCTTGAGGAACAAACAGACTTCAGACTTGAAGAATGTATGTTTCACCAACAAGATCCGGACGGTGTTGTAATAAACTTGAGAAGAAAAGACGAAACTAGTTCCACTAATTTTCTTAGTTGCAATCAAAGCAGGGCAGAGTGTTTTTCACCTTAGTAAACCGCACGTCTCGTGCATGAAGTTCAATCCCTGGTATATTATGGACAAATGTCGAATATAACGAGCATATATAACTTCATTCGCGTTACGAGACAATTTACATTTTGACTTTAAAATCGCAGCTCCCGTTAATACAATCTCGAAAATGATCGTGTCGGATTGCGTCAACCCCTATCTCAAAACTTGGCAAAATTCCAATCGTCGCCGTGAAACAATAACTTTGGTCGCCACTCACCTTTCCGTATATCCGGCCTGTGCGTGTTGTTGGAACGATTCCTTGGCTGCGCCGAGGAAAAGCCTCCCGACGGTGTCGTGGGTGTAGCACCAGGGGTGCTCGGGGTGCTGCCACCCGGTGTGTGCGCTCCGTGACCGCTGGAGTCTAGTCCGGTCAGGGCCCCGTTGTTGCTGTCCCGGAAGTCGCCCTCCGCCCACACTGCAACGCAACACCAAACCTCTTGCAACATAGTTTAAACTGACCCTAAACACGTGTAGGGCAAAAACCGCGGGTGAAAATAAATTCGGAAGAAAGAAACCGCCGATTTGTCCGAAGTAAATCCTGCGAGTCAATTTTCACTGAACAAATTCGCGAGAATTATAAAAGTTCCTCACTGTGATACGGAGTTTCAATATTAAGTGTATACCTACATCGAGAAAAATTTCAGGCATTATCCTTGCGGGACAAATATTGAAATTCCTCGACACTTTCTTATGCATACGTATATCCTGTGTGCACACATACGTAGATAGCGTATGCAAATTTCAACCACTCTACGGGATAGAATTGTCCCGGAGTGTTTCACGGTGGTGAGGAATGAAACGAGAGGAAAAACGAGGAACGAAGATAACGTAAGCATTGGACCGAAAAAGAAAATGGATTGAAGCATTCGTGTCGGAAGTTTAATTAATTTCATTCTACTTGGAAATCCTGGATTGACGATCGAAATGACTGGGTAATTTTTTTTTCAACGGCGTGTTTTATTTTTGTCGTTTTTTTCCACGTTTCCTCAAGCGTAGCTCATTTCATGATTATACGGATAATAAAACAATACGATCTGAACGGTTGTATATTCCTAGGTATGTAATAACGTGTGCCTACCTATCCATATATATGTATATGTATATCAGCCGGCAATAAACTCGTCCTTGCCAAGTGCAATCGCGACAAAAGCTTACGCAGTTGTTATACCTATATAGTCCCCTTATCATTCCCAGGTGTTTTATATTTCTCTGTCGTTAATTATACAATCAAATATAATTATGTATACACGCGTAGATATATGGATGTTCCTTTACTATTGACTTTGCAGGCTTTGCTTATTACGCTAATTGGTAGGTGTACTTTACGCAAGCTCGCAATAATTTTGCCTTGATTTGGATATTTTTATATTTTTTTTTTCATTAATATACAATTGCGCAATCAGGCCTGTTTCTTGCAATTTGTCAAATAATACAGTCAAGCGAATATAACAATCATTTATGACACTCGTGATAGAAGTTCGTAAAAAAGGTTTGAACAATAAGAAACATAAAAGGAAAATACTTATTATTTCTCTGTCGGAGTAATAAAATCGATCAGCAATCAGTTATCGGTTTGTCTTTATTGCGTCCTTGCGCAACGTCTAAATTGCGCGGTTGAATTTTCTCGAATTTTACGTCGTACGCGTTACATAAATCCAAGTAATTTGTATAAAATTGTCGCAATTGTAATTTCTCGAGCTGCAGCGTCGTTATCAATCTAAAAAACAATTAACGAAACAAAATACAAATGCAAAATGTCAAACCCATCAAGAGTACGTATACGTACGTATATAAACGAGACTCGAGTTTAGTCGTGAAAATTTTCCTCTCTTTGCTTTTCTTCAAGCAAACATAGGTACCTATACCTACACGGATACACACGGATACGCGGAAGCGAAGAAAAGGAAACACTGGGACAAATAAACCGCGGGTCTCTCCCGGCTATTACTCGAAAAGATATATACCCCGCATGCGAAGGCAGTTTTACGAGCCTCAGTCCTCCCAGTTCCTCTGCCCGCCCATTTTTCGTCCAACATGCGTACGATATAAGATACGAGGATAAAGTTGAGGCGTCCAAAGATGCCGCCAGCTCCTACTTTGCGAACCCAAACTTAAATCTGGAACAATTCGTTTTTCTTTTCCACCCCCAAGTAGTGTGTACATAAATATAAGAGGTATAACAACTGCTGTAAGCTCCTCAATTTCATCCACCTTGCCACACTTGGCTAAATAATTTATCACGTCGATTTCGTGTGGTTCGGAAAAAAAGAAAAAAAAATATCTACCGTACATTCGTACATTATCGGTAATTACTCGGTATCTATGCAGGTTATCGCAGAAACGCGGTAAATTAAATCAACCCCAAAACGTCTCCAGTTCAGCAGATTGATCGTCACGGCTTCGAGTGAGAAGAAAAATAAATGAGAGTTGGAGGTTGGGGCACAAAAATGGATAAAAGATACCGTTCTTGCAGCACTCTCGAGCAAAGTCTCGTAGCTTTTCTTTAAGGCCTAAAGCGCGAGATGAGGATACTTAGCCGGTACAAGCTGCTAACTGAAATAAATCATAGCTGCCGCGTGGGGCTGGTTATATAGGTATAACACGTTTTATACAAAATGTTAAATGGCGGCTGCAAGCCCCGGGCGTAAATTCCGTCGGGCTCTCTCGTTGTTCGAGTTGAAGAGTGGTTTAAATTTGAGGCATTAATCGTGGCCCCGAGCCCTCGGCGCCCCCTCCTCCTCCTCCTCCTCCTCCTCCACCTCCCCCACCCCCCTCCCCTAACCAGTGTTATTTATCTACTCGCTGCGCGAGCGTCTTCTAAAAAACTTGTCAGCGTCATTCGACCCTCGAAGAGATCCCCGTAGGAGCGAGAAGAAGAAGAAGAAGAAGAAGAAGAAGAAGAAGAAGAAGAAGAAGAAGAAGCGAGGAAAGAGACGAAATACACACGCTCGGTGCATCCGGAGCTGAAGCCGAGGAGCAGCGAGTCGTCTAATCGACCGATCCACTAGTTTCACTCTCAGTTCCGTTTAGTTATATTTGGTTACCCCAGGGTCGAGAAGCGACGGGGTGTGGTTCACAATTAGTCGCCCCATAACTTAGCCTGATTTAGTGTATTGCCAACGCCGACACGCACAGGCTGCATCCACTGATCCCTGTATCGCGACACGGGACTCGTTTCGAACCGTGAAACCAAATCTCGCCAAAAATTTCGGCGAGACTCGTTCGTTTTTGAAAAATACACCTCTCCCCGTTCTCCGATAGATGGAAAAATTAATTAATAAAAAAAGAAAAACTTTTCTCGCCGACGTTGCACCGCAAGCCGTAACCTCAGGAAAGGTAGGAACCGTTGGGCATTAGCTGGCAGGTTTATCTGAGAGTAGTCCTTGGGGAATCTCCGGGCAAACAAGCCGCCACCCACCCGCGTTAACAAACAAATATACAAGGTTCGCCGGGTTTGAGGGCTCGCTTCGTTTCGGTTCACCCTTATTGTCCCTTTCCGTGTTGTTACACGTGTTCACGAAGCCCTTAAACGACGCGCAGTTGAACGCGATCAAACAGGTAACCGATCTGTTTGTTGCCGGCAGATTATATCAATGCTTTTCGTCAAGCCTATGTTTGCTCGCGACTAGAAACGATAATACGGATTACATATACGAGTACAACTCCCCGCCTGTTCCGAGGCAAATATCTCGCGGTAAACGACGATAAGTTAAAGATGAAAATTAACGGAATAAAAATATACAGCATTTTTATTCCTGGACGCACGTCCCCGAGTTTCTACGTAACTCAATTTGTCTGCTCCGATGCGGGAAAGACGAAGTTATGTTATTAAAGTTAAAGACCGGAGAGATAAGGTGAGAAAAAAAACCTCTAGTCACGGTTACTCGGCCTTAATTTATTTATTATTTCTCATATTGTTTTTTTTTTCTCCTCTCGCCATTCCTTTTGTTCAAATTTATTTCTTTTTACCTCTCGACTTTGTCCGGGTGATGATGTTATTTCTAAGATTGATAGAAGCCAGCTGAGAGTCATTCGTTACATGGATCTTTGCTCGGCGCGATATCCAAAAGACAGATTTCTATTAACGCATTTCTCGCCTTGTCTTCGCTATCCGCCTTGTTTAAGTCGGAAGTTTGACGGGAAGCGATTTTTCGTCTAGCCCACGGTCGATCTTCCTGGCCCGCATTTTCACCGCCTTGGCGTGTAAAACGCGTATGTATATTTTAAACGGAACATAATATCGCATCGTGTTGGAATGAGAGAAGCAATTTGTTGAGAATCAAGTATTTCGTGACGGTTTCTTCTATCCCTCTCTCTCTCTCTCTCACACACACACACACATCTTTATAAATAGCTTCATGGAGGAGGTTACCGATCTTTCGCCACCGAAAGACAACCGTGCGTCTATTCTGCTTACTGCATACTGCAGGTTTCGAATAATCATATTATATGGGTCACGAGACGGCGATGGAAATTGCCTTTGTAATTTTCGCCGATAAAAAATCACCTTCAATCAAGTCTCCGCGTAAACATAGGTATTATATGTACGTATACATTATACGCACTGCAGTTTCGACTGAGAAATAACGATTGAGAAAATGAAAGGGGTTTTCGTCCCCCTATAAAACGTAATCGAAAGTCGTTTCGAATCAGGGATCGGTGCGCTATATTGGCAGGGAAAGTTGCCAGCTTTCCCGCTCTCTCTCTCTCTCTGTCTTTTTTCCTACGTCGTAATCCTTGACGCGCGCCGAGCTTTCTTCCCTAGGCGCTTTTCTCTCGTTTTTTTTTGACTCAAAAAATTTCTTACGCACGATGCGGAGAAACGGTTTAACACCGTTCCCACGGGAGTCCCCGCCGAGTTCCGGGAGCTTCCAGATTTTAGGTCAATTTACGATTAAGTTACCCCGGCCGCAATCCTTCGGCTGACCGTATTCCGCAGCTTCCAAGAGGGTCGAAAACTATCCCGCCCTTCTTGTCAAACATTTCATCATTTCACACCCAACCGACCCTCACTCAAAGTCTGTACGTTTCAGAATTACAAATGTTGCAGGAGTAGAAACTTTGGACTATCACTGAAATAGAAGAATGATACATTGTCGGATAAGTAGTAAAAATTATAGATGTACTGCGAAATGTGAAATATGCTTGTGGATTCCTCCGGTTTGTTTAAAAATGAACAATCCGATTTTTCGCCTATTTTCACATCTTTGAATCACCAAAATTTAGAATATCAACATTTTTCGAAGATCTATTATCGTACATTTATCCGCACTTCGAACGTAATTCTATCACATTTCATTTCTCCTTCGAACCGTTAATCAACGTGACCTTACTTTCTTCTTCTACACATCGCTCGCGTTGCAGCTTTCCATTTCATCCGTAGCGTAAACGCGATCACTTCGCTAAATATGGCACCCTGTCATTACAACGAGAGTTAAGAATTTCTGCCAAGACCGGCTAAATTCGCATCGAGTGAACGTAATTTTGGCAGCGTTCGGGAATAAAACGATCGTAATATTTTCGCAGGCTAACAATAAGAGAGGACGAGGGTTTGGTCCCAGACGCAAGGGAAAGATGAGAAAGTTGCTGCAGCCAGGAAAATTTATCACTCTTCTTCCACGCTCCGCAAGTTATTTTATACCAAAGACAAACCAGCGGTGCAACCGCGAACGCGAAGCCTCAAGCCCACCCTACCGGCTGTCTCAGCTGCTCGCCGAGCTTTTTGCCCCGCGGGACTATCCAATATATTAGCGGCGACTAATCCCCGGATTTTAAGCTCCCTCAGCGAGATGCACTTCGGAAACGACGATTTTCGAACTCGGATCAAAGAGCTGCGAGGAGTAAGAGAATACGACGATTGGTCCAAAAGGGTGCGTCCGAGTTCGCTCCGCGAGAAACTGGGATAATTATCACACACCGCAACGATTCGTCTGGATGAATGCGACGAAATTTCGACGGGCAAAATGAAAAAAAAAAAAAGAAAAAAATAAATAAAGAAATGCGTGATTCGAGGCATAAAATGTTGGAACAAAAATTACCGAACTATGCTCGCTACGTAATATCGAGACGATTTTCCGCCTTCGCGATTCAACGAGGAGAACTGCTGCGGGGTAGCAAGTTGTAATTTATTATTATCAGTTTAACGGTAGAGAAGGAAGGCTTCGCGGCTATGTGAACGCGGTTCGAAGCGATGAATAAAACAGCACGTGACACTGAAAGTGGTGCCGTGGGTGGTTAGTGGGGTGCATCGGAGTGTGACAAGCATAATCGGAGGGTCGGAATTTGCGGCTCCCGTAATATATCCAGGGCTGGATGCTGAGCGAGTAAAACATGCGAGGCTGTTGCAGCTGTTCCATTGTGGCGGCCTCTCACGGCGTAATTATCCTCCGCGCGAAGGCGTGTAACCCGAAGGAAACCCGAAGGAAAATGAATCGGAAAGAAATTATAAGCAAGCGGCCGAGCGAGCTTTTCGACGAGGATGTAAAACGGGAGAAAAAAAAACAAAAACAAAACTGAAAACTGAATACATACGGTTGGAGAAAGTTACGAAAAATTATTCCTCCAGTCACGTAGGCGAGTTTTTATACTCCATCCGGGGAGCAGCTCATCCCTCCCTTCGATAATTACCCCTAGAGACATTTTCATAGACGCGACGCCTCCGACGACGGGTGACGCATGGCTACGTGGCGTCGGCACCTGTGAACGCCGGAGGATCCGAAGGAGGACGAAACCGCGCTAATCTCCTAATCCCCAGCTTCCTTAGGAAGTCGTTTATTAGTAAGCTTCGCTTCACGCTCGACGTCGCGACGCCTCCGTTGCTTTTGTCGTTAAATAGTCACAGCGCTACCCTGTCGCTATATATAGTTTGCACCCGCGCAAAACGTATACCCTCACACGGCCTCCAACACTAAATGTAAAAATTTTCATTCCCGTTCGTACGATGGGACATTTATGCCCTATACCCACAATGGACACCGTAGGATAGTCAATAATTGTAACTAATCTGATATTCTTAGTCTTCAGATACCTCTTCTATAACTTGACTATTTTTATGCAACTTGTCGTTTGTGATCAAACATATCAAACTTGTAAATTGAAATGTAAAAGCTGTACGTTATCGAGTAGCAATTTCACCTCACGGATTAAGATTTAGACACATGTCTACAAACACGTGTGTATTCGAATACAATTTAATTACTACAAATTAGATTCAAGACAGAGTCAATTAAGAAGAGAAACACTTGTCAAACAATTTTTGTTCTCTTTTATTATCGGTAGTCTGATGACGATGGGTTGGACCTGGTCGAAACGTCGCAAGACATAAATTTCGAATAAAACAAATCTACTATGAACAAACATAAAGGATAAAATCACCAAAATGCGTGTCGCATTCACTAACAAAAATGTAACAAATAACAAAAATATAAAGCGGACCCGCCGAGACGTTATATTTAATTAAATTTTTCTATAACAGCGTAATTTCGTAAAACAATTATTCATATCAACAGTCGTTCGCTTGTGCTGTAATTCCACATTCGTTTATCGTTCCAAAACAAAGGCTGTGTAATACGGGCAAATATTTGAAAATTCGAAATCTTCGTCAACCAAATTCTCATCCCGGAATGAATTATCACTTTACAGTGATATCGGAGTTACTATGTAAGCGTCTCATCGCGTATACCGAGTTGATACGCGTATGTAAGTCATAAAGTGTGGCCATAAGTTACAACCAATCTAAAAGACGAAGAAACGGGGGCAAAATGTTGATTTATCGCGTTACAACTGCAGCTATCCAGCGTTTCCGAAGGGGATCCTGAGATGAAGTTGGCAAGTCTCGAACGGATCGGGTGTCCTCGAGGTTCGACGCGAGTCCGAGTAGTAAGAGAGTATAAAACGAGAGCGTATGCCGGGACTCCTGGAAAAGCGTGTGTCGTTCAACGTCTAGACGTACCAAGTGTCACGGGTTCGCACAACTCGTTGGCCCTCGACGTGGCAATTTGTTTAGCTTCAACTTGACGCGGGGGGAGGATGAACGAGGAGGAAGAACGCCGGGCGGTTAGTCGAGTATGCGAACCATGTGCAGGAGTCAAAAACGGTAACCGGAGAACCGGAGTACCGGCCTCGACAACTTTTCCGAAGAAGGTTCGACCCGCCGTCCGATGAACGAAAACGAGGAACGTTTTCAGACTGCTTGGCGCGGCCGCAGCGGAATTAGGGGAGGAAATACGGGCTGCAGTCTGCCACGGGGAGAAATTTTCTACAACTCTCAACGATTTAGGGCTCCTCTTCCCTCCTTTCCCCCCTTCCCTTATTCCGCACGGAGATTCCGGCGCGGCGTTTCTCCCGTTTTCTCACATATCGGCACGCACGAGAAATGACAGAGTTCTTACCCTCCGATCTCGCCCTCTAAATATACAAACCGCACGGTTAAAAGGGCGGCCGGGGAACCTGCCGGGATCTCTTATATACGCGCAGCTGAGATAATGGGAACGAAATCAGTTCGTTTCTATGTTGATCCCTCGGCTATTCCTCCGGGGGCACTGATGGAGTTAGTAATTGAGCAAACCGCTTATCCCGATTCCTGTCGCGACCGTCCCTCACGAGTGCTTTATTCCGCTACGAATAAACGGCAAATTTTTCGAGATATCGTCACGGTTTAATACGAAATCCGAGATCGATTAAAACCGTTAAGTTCGGTCCAAAATTTATGGGGCTTGATGAGTGAGGGAAACGTCAAGAATCTCAAATTCTCGTACGAAAAACTTTCGAGTTTCTCAAACTCTCGTAATCCTGCACACGTGCCGTACTGGAACGATTATCAAACGTATAAATCCATCTAAATCTCAGATCAGGAATAAAAAAAAAAAAAAAATAAATAATCGTCTCATCGTCAAAACGATCAGTTACATAATTCGAATGTCAATTTTCGTTTCCATGCAGCGATAATACCGTAAGAGAGTATCGCGTCAGCGATTGACCCAGTTCAACGATACGCTCGTCTCTCCCGTTTGTCGTCCTGCGATTTATCGCTTATCGATAATCGGAAATATTTATCAAACCTCAATCGCAAATTGTCCATATCTTTTGCATATCTGAATTGAAATTACCAAATCACACTGAACTTTGCCCCGCGCGATGTGTATGTGATTAAAATTGACGTATAATAAGAAAGAAAAAAAAAACAAAAAGAAAAAATCACAGCTCATATTCTTTCAACGGTGATCGCGATCGATTAAATGTTTGCGAGAAAAGAATTGACAAGCTCTCAAACCCGATGATAAAAAATAAACTAGCCAGGCATGGATTCCACTCGCGACGCGACTTCTCCGACTTCGTACCTATACCTACGTACGCGTCAGTGGTAAATTTATATACACAACCGAGTCCTAAATTCCCGGTTGAACGATTTTGCGGTGCGAAATAAGCGGCTAGAAGGTCTCTCGGATCTCCCGAGTCCCCGTGGTGGTGGTTCCCTAGGGAGAAACGGGTCAGCCAAGGCAATTTGTCAACACCATTAGCGCGACTGCAATGGAAAGGGGTTGCGACTCGATCGGGTCGCATCTGCCAACCAATGCCGCGGTCAGACAATAATAAAGGGGTAGTGGGCAATGACTCGGGGCGTCAGGTCGAGTCGGCAACAACCCTTAAATCCCCCTTCGCGTTGTTGGCTAAATATTGGCGTTCCGAATTCGCATCGGGCAATTCAGACGACAGATTTTCACTTCGAAATCGATCTCGATGCGTCCCCGCATTGCAGTTTCGGGAAATTGGTCGATTACTTATTTGGTAGTGACTTGCTCATACCCTTGACTACAATCGGAATAGAAAAATAAATCGTAGTGTGAAACGATCGCCAAAAGTACAAGCAGGATCACAGTTTTAGGAAAAAATAAGTTCTTTAAGAGAGAGAGAAAAAAACTTGCAGTATATTATTTGTTCGTTGTCCTGTCCAACGATCATGTTTAACATTCGAAAAATAATGAAAAAACCTTCGATCCTGTAAGCTACTTTTCTCAAGCGTGTCGACGAAGAGCGAAAGAAAAATCAGGGTGTACATAATACGGGCTAGGAGTAAAAAAAAGGAAAGTGCAAGAAATCGGTGCCACGGAATGAATGAGAATGCGAAACGCGACGAGCGAGCTCCGGACTGTGAAAACGAAAAGACGAGACATGGCAATGGGAATAGGATGGGACGGGATTGGAATAAGATCGGGTTTAGCCGCGGTGTCGGGTTCGAGCCCCAGATAAGTCCGGCTTATCCCGATAAGCCGGTGAGTTAATGAATCACAAAACAGGTGGTGGGACTGGTACCCGCGGCACGGCGCCTTCGTGCAGGACCACGTCTCTGGCTAGATAATATATACGTTTATATACATATACATATATATACATGTGTGCATGCACGTACGAGCCCAACACCTTTCTGTGACCCAAGTTCACGAGTTGCGAAATTTTACGAAAACGCCAAAAAAAAAAACGCGCGTTTTTAAATCCTTTTCCGTTGTCTCACTGCGACAATTTTGTTCTACTCGAAAGGGTCGAGTGACAGTTTTCTTGACCCGAAGATGGGCTTGTTATATACTGGTAGAAAAACCACGTTTACGGGCAGGCCCGGATTAACCGTATGGCTAAAAGGGGTATAGTTTTAGGCTCTCGAAATTTTCTGCCCGTCAATTTTTAAAATCACATGTTTCAAAATAGTACCTAGATGTTCGAAAATCCGGACATGCGAACTCTTTACCAATCAAAGGATCGGATGAATATCAATGTCTCGCTGCAATCCGATTCCGAAAAGTTTTCTCCACAAAGTTCGCTAACTTTGTACACGTGTGTACAAAATATCGTGAAACCGCTAATTTCTTCCCAAGTATCACAGAAAAATCTAAATGATTTGTGTCTGTTGAGCATAGAGAGTGAAATCGCTTCGTGATTTGGATTTTGAAAATATAAAGAACGATTTTGTCAGCGTTAGGGCGAGAAAAAGAAATACCCAATATAATTACTCAATATCGTAATGGAAAATGTGTTTCCCTGTCCATCTTCCTTATTCCTAATACTATTTTATACAAATTTAATTACCCAAGAGAAATATTGTAATAAAAATATTTTTCTTAGCCTTAGTCGGTTTGATTTTCTGCCGCCGCTTTATACATCTGACCTATTCTATCATTTTACAGGACCGAAGTTCGAACTTTTTTTTTTATAGAACAGCTTTAGGCATCGTGCCCCCTTAATCCGAGCATGTTCACGTGGAATTGGGCGGAAAGAAAGCAAACAAACAAATATTCACAAGGTGAGTTTGGCAGTCGAAAGACAACCGCGAGGCTCGTTGTCGAACGTGAAACGACGAACTTTTACGATCTTTCCAAAGTCCCAAATTTACCTTATATGTAATTTTGTACACAAAAAAGTTTCGTACAAAAAGCAGAGGATAAAAGCACGTGACGCTTTCGACGCTGTACACTTTATATCGCGTGTGTATTACTCCGACACGCAAACAGTGCACACACACACGCAAACCCAAAACCTTATATCTCAGATTCACGGCTGTAAACAGCGACGAGTTTTATTCTGATAAGCGTGTGTGCCTGGATTTATTGTCCGCTTATTACACGACGTGTTCGATTGCTTCTCTGTGATAACTCTGCATAAAATTATGATAAATGTGTATCTTTTTTACGTTTCAAAAATGGGGAAAAACTAGGCAAATGAATCAGCGGAAAAACGGTGTTTATACAAACAAACGAATCGTGCGCGTATGTACAGTTTTTGTGCCTGTCATGGGATGCTGATAACGAGAAGGTGGCGGAGAGACGATGTCGTATCCCCGTATAGGTACATGTATTATTTTTCACAGATCAAACTTGACTGATTCAGATATAACCGTCGCACAAGCGATTACAATCGGTACAATCGCAAAGATATTTGGAATTTTCGCTGTCGCATTGAAGACATTATCTATCGTTGTCAGATATTATATTCTATACATATAAACACGTGTATGTGTATAGATGCGATCGATTGATCGGTGACTAGATATATTATCCACGGGAAACGACATCACTACACGCACCGTATAACGAATAGAAAAGGTTTAACGATTTTTTAATTCATTACCAATGCGCGGACGATACACGTTGGCGTAAGCCAAACGATACACAAAAAATTATTAAAAATATTCATCAGCGTAATATACGTGTAACACGAATCGAGACCTGTCGAAAATACCAATCGGATACCGATCAATTATTGAACGAAGCATTGATAGAACGAAGCTTTGGAGTTTCAGATTAAATTTTTTTTTTTTTTTTTTTTTTTTTTTAGTCAACATAGGATCAAAGGTACCGTCGATACATCTATAAAGGCTGCACTATAATCAATTTCGACAAACTGACGACTAAATAACGACGAAGATGACTTTCCCGTCAAACGTGCGTTTCATTAAAATATTATAAATCAAAGGAAATGAGCATCGTTCAACTGTACATCTCCGTAAAATTACGATACCGTTAGTAGGTACTCGTAAGGGTTACGCGACGGCCGTCGGTTCTTTTTACAAACCATATTGTAACATTTCAAGAAATTCAGTCAATTTTTGGTATACAAAGTCGGATTAAGACCAAAGCCGAAACGAAGTTTCAGATTTCAGAATGAAGAAATTACAAAAATTATTTGAAAAAACCAAAAAACCAAAAAAAAAAAAAAACAAACAACTTATTATTCCACCTCTATTTTTTATCACCTCTGCATATCGTGTCAGCGGCAAGCAACGGCTTGGATGACGGACGCCCGCGCGGTTGCTTATCTGACTATTTCTGCTGAAACTTTATCTCTCACTCTGACAGCTGACAAAAACGTCATAAACAAGCGACTCGTTGCCGAGCCTTGGGCACGTCGCGGCCTTACCCAATTCTACGAGCGTTATTTTTTTTTTCTTTTTTTTTGTTTTTTCCTCTCTCACCATTACAACCGTAACATCGTCATCGTAAATTGCACGAATTCCGCTCAACGATTAAATCCGATGGATCGTGTCCAAAAAATGGACGATAATTTTTACTCCTTCGAAGTTGGAGAAAGATTTTTCTTCACGTCGCGCAGTCTGCGGTATTGTGAACGACTCACCACGTTTAAGTTTCTCCAATGGTTCGTGATGGAGTTGGTGGGAAGCCGAGGGGTGATGGTGCATGGAGGATCCGTGATGCCCGGTAGAATGGAGGTCGTGGTGATGCATCGTCCCCTGGAGATGGTCCCCGTGGAGTCCGGCCATGGAGGCGGCGGCGGCGGCATGCTGATGATGCTGTACCGAGAGTCCCGTCGCCGATCCCGTTACGAGGTCCTGGAGGCAGAGGTCCGAGTTCCCTCCCCCGCCCCCCGCGAGATCGAGGCCTCCTCCGCCTCCACCCCGCTCCATGCTGTAGAACGTGAGCGTCGTGTTGCTGTGAATGAACACCCGGGGTGTTCCACTAGCCTCACTTCACTGCCGCGTAGTTCCTTACGTTTGCCTCTTGCAACGATGCGATTTATCTTTTATGCCTATTACGCTCGTCGATGCGTATATTTCTATCGACGAGAATTTCCTCCACACCCCGATATTCTTGTCGGGCCGCTTCTGTAAAGGCGCGGCTTTACCACAGTTTGTTAAAACAACAGCGCAACCCGACTGATCTCGGTATCTTCGAGACGTTGTAAAACATGTGTAACGATACTGCACTATTACACTGACGAAAGCAAATCATTCGAAAGAAATGAAATCGAACGGTAGGAGAAATAAATTAAGTAAAGATAATGATGAAAAGAAAAAACGAAAAAAAAAAAAAAAACAAAAACGGAAACAAATTAAAATAAAAAACAACCAACAGCCGGTATCGATATATTATATTGCCCGAACCGGCTGCCGCGCGCACGTAAGCACGCGAAGATCTCTCGTCCAATCTCGTCCAGCGACGCGTGTTGATACGTGTAAATATATATGTTTATATATATATACGTTATATATATATATATATATTTGTAGGTGACAAGCATATATCGCGATATACTTATTTAGCCACACTGTCTTAACACACTGTCCGACATATCTACGCGTGTAGCTTGATATTCGCACGAGTTTCCAAATTCGTACGAATTCGGAATAGCCGATGGTACTTGCACGTTGTCAGTCGGCTGATTTTCACTCTCAACTCGGTAATCTCAGAATCGGGCACCGCACTTGCTTCCGTGATTTACAGGCTCGCGTGGCGAGAGAGAATAATTGATAAATAAAACGACACTGGAAAAAGACGTCGTCCGCGTATCGAAGGGTGTAAATAATCGTTGCGTAACATCAGCCTCAACCTAGGCACAGTCACAGGCCGGGTTATCTGCACTCCCCGTAGCATCCGGTCACCATGTATATACTAAATCTCAGCACTAACACCCGATGACGCGTTTCCTTTTGCTCCTCAGGGTGGTGGTGGTGGTTTCGGCGATGGTGGGGGTGTGGAGGTCGCACTACCGTTACATATCCTGGCGTGACACACTGCAACCGCGCGTCCAACACCAAAGACGGCGATGCTCACTGCAAAGATCCGGGGTCAATCATCACAGGTGTGTACAAAGTACAAGTCGCGCGGTCCGATCTCGTTCCCGTTCTCGCGCGCGCGACGATATCCGCCGTTTCTCGTTGAAACCAAACCGCCGTCGGGGGCGGGGGAGGGCGAGAGAACTCGGCGTCGACGTTTCCGTCCAACTTGCAAATAATCGTGCACGTGGCGTGTCGGATTTGCACAGTCACCGACGCGGTGGAGGGAACGTCGCGAGTGCGAGGGATGAAGGGTAGGGAGTGAGGAAGGGAGGTTTGCCAAGGAGGGGGTGGAGGGACCGAAGAATATGCCGCGGGTACAAACGTCGAGAGTCTTCCCCCCAAACGACAAGTCACCCCGACGATTTCCGCCAAAACTCTTTCGCTGCGCGTATCGTACAATCCACCGAACGGAAATTTCAAAAAAATCCCCAACGTTCGCGCGTGACACAGCGGCGTATAAATTTTCACTGTTAGCGTTAACACTGTTATCGACGGAGGCGAGTATCCGATGAAACGTGCGAGTAAATAACTAGGTACGTAAGTTGCAAACAAGTAGGCCGCAGGAGGCGTCCAGGAAGTGGGTTGCCGGTAGCTCTAGGAAGTAGGTGGCCCGGGTCTAGGCGGGTGTAACGCGTTGTAGGTGTGGAGGTCCGTATAGAGGTGGGTTTCGCAAGGCTTAGCTGCTTGAGCCGACGGACTGCTAGCCGGCTTAAGTCCGTAAGTCGCGTAAGCCGCGTAGATCTAGTGGTCTTGGCTCCTGCCTGCACTGCCTCGCGCGCTCGCTTGCCGGCCGGCCTGACTGTCTGACTGCTCCTCTCTCCTGTCCCTGCCCTGGCCTTCTCACCCCCTCCCCCTTCCACCGCCCCTCACCCCCGCCTCGACGCGCTACCGTCGCCACCACCACCGCCGCCGCCGCCGCCGCCGCCTCCTCCTCCTCCTCCTCCTCCCCCTCCACCTCGTCCTCCCGTATCACATCTCCCCTCCCCCCTGGTGGCCCAACGTCCTTCCCACCGCAACCCCCGCTTTGCATTGTGTACGCGCTGCTTTCCGATCGACGGTGCTTGCATACGTGAAAAGAAAGCTCGACTCTTCGGACCGACGGTTATTCTTCCGAAGTATTGCAGCACGGTCTCTTTACGACGATTCGAATCTCGTCGGGACATTGGGGGTAAAATTTCTTGGAGACGGGAGAGGGGAAGGGGTTGACGAAACACCGAGATCGCCGGGTGCAAGCTCGATCTTTTCGAATTCACGGATGAGTCGTTGACGGTTTGCCGATCGGCGTGTACCGAGAGGTGATACGGACGGAAAACGTTCCCCGCAGCCCCGGCAAGTCGGTATCGCGCCGCGTCGAAACGCGTTATAGGTATATATACACACAATAACGAAGTGAGGAGATTGGGTGCGGGTGTAATGGGCGTTCTTCTTCTCTTCTGGCTCTTCTCTTATTTTTTTCGGGTGAACTTGCGGGGCAGTACATACGTCACCCCGCGTGCAGGCAACTCTGCCGCCTCGGCGTCCCTGCCCCGCGACGAAGAAGAGACAAATGACGAGATGGCCACGCCCACCATTCGCGGGGGCGGCGTCGTTATTGCGAGCGACGCTCTCTCCCTCTCTCTCTCTCTCTCTCTCTCTCTCTCTCTCTCGCTGCCAGATAACACGCACACCACCGACTACGACGTACGTCAACCTGCAGCGGTGTAAACCGTAAACGTATACGTATCCGTACGTACCTACGTGTGGACCGGCACGCGGGTGGGGAGATTGTTGATTTTTGAGCAACGGAAATATATCAGCCTCCTATTGTGCGTTGTTCTCTCCGCTCGTTGCTCGCGACGCGGACTCCGCGCGACCTGGTGGCAGAAGGTGGGGGCAAGGGGTGGTTTGAACTTGTCGTAGTTCGATAATTAAGGGATTACGAATCGCCGGTTTCTCACCCCCCTCGCGTCTGGCTTCTCCCGAAGCACCAACGCCGCCCCCTGTTACCCAACCGCACTGATTATTGGCTCTTTGATTATTGGCAAGCGTGATAATTATTCGCCAGCTCGATAATTAGCCGCCTGTAATAACCCCACGCTTCGCGGAGCTGAAATTCGACTGGAACCAGGTATACGTGTAATCTGCCGCGCGTATGCTGTAGGTAATTACGCAGCCATTGTCCAGAATTCATCGTCGCGTACTTTGACTGACGTAAAGGTAGATTATATAACGTCAGTGTATATTAGTAAAAACAAAAGAGAAGAAAATATTCGCGTTACGGTACAATTTTACACGAGCAACCCTGACGTTGTACGAAGTAAACGATTTTTACGGCAATTTTAATCGAAGTAATGTTTCACCTCGATAGTTCGCAAACTCGACGACACGGCTACATTGCAGAATTATTCTACTCTTGCAAATCAATTTCGCAAGTAATTGATTTATGATTAAATTCGGTCTCTAGAATCTGTTCACCGGCTTGTAACTGCATATATTTCCCCTCATCCTTTCTCGAAAATACGAGATTTCTCAGAATTTGTAACATCCGATGCGCTTTCATCCTAAACCTGAGCACCCGAACATCGCGAGGGATGAACGGAGTGACGCGCAGAGCTATAAAGAGACTTATTGCAAAGACGTCGTAAAAAGTCGGAAAAAGAGAAGAGGAACAAACTTGATCCGTGCGAGGCTTGTTGGCTGTAACTGTTTCACCCAAATCAGGGCTCAAGGTTCTTGGTATTACGGTGTGTGTTTCGGGACAAGGGACTGTTTCCTCAGTTCCGAAAACGTGCTAAAAATACTTTCGCTACCTCGTTACACCGAGATCTTTGTTATATCACAGGTTTTAATATCAGGATATTATATTTGCGAGTCAAGAAATCATTTATCATAAAATATACCCGAGGTATATGAAAATTTGACGCCGTATTCTCGCGCTGTTGCAAAAACCTACGATTTAACAACACCGTTGAGAATTTATCTTCGCTCGCCTGTGTAATACTTCCATCAGAATCTGTACAACACCTGTTCCGTCTACCGGTCCGTAATGATTTTTAGGTGAATATTAGTTTCTAGCGTACGTGTGTCAAGACGCCGGTAACCGTTTCACACGTGTATAAAAAGCGTAAATACGAATGCGTGAATCGAAAGCTGGGCGTCGTGTCGTTACGCCGTTTCGTCTTTACAAATTTTATATCATTTTTACGATGCATAAAGTCGTCGAGAAACCGGGGAAAGAAATAGTCGAAGAAATCTCCTACGTGTGTATATATTCGGGGGTGCAGAGTTAGCTCGGAGTTCTGTTTTCCGCAGGTGGGGGCAGGAAGTAGGGGTCGTGATATCACGTGGGTGGCCGAATGGGCGGAGCGGAATTTCATCCCCTCATTTTTAGGACGATGGAGGTGGCAACGAGTGGTGGGAGAAACACGTGGAGGGGGTAAACGGAGCGAGAGAGAGAGAGAGAGGGAGAGGGAGAGATAGAAACGGGGAGAAAGTGTGAGAGAGAGAAAAGCTAGCGTCATAACCCGCGGATGGGTCTCCGTCAAAAAACGCTCGAATTTAATTAAAAAATTCAGAAGCCACAGAAAATTACGGGAGATTCAAACGTATTAGGACGGGTATTAGCCCCGTGTCCGAGAACGAATCGGAGGGCCAGGTTTCGAAATTGTTGCGCAGGTCGTGTCCGACGGCAGCATCGTAGACAGACTCCCGAGTTACAATAACAAAGCGCCTGATTACATCCCAAGGGTTGAACTTTCGCCGTGAACCTCGGTGAGCTCGAGCTTTCGAGCGGAGAAAAGTTGCGGCCGGAAATCGGGGAGGTAAGAAGAAATATCACGTCACCCCGTTTCGAAATGGGTATACCTGTATACCTCCTAACGAAAGAGGAGGAAGAAGCTGCGGGAATGATCGCGAACCGATTCGCTCGAGTGTGCGAGCCAAGGGGGTGCGTTTGTCTTCTCGGGTGTTTTGATAAACGAGCCGGCGGTTGAACGTCATCTCTTTTCTATCTCGCAGCCGCCTTTCTCCCCAGGGTTCACCCCTCGCGACTTCTGCCTCCCTCCTCCTCCCGATTCCAGTCCATCAATTTTCAATCACAAAGAGAACGTCTCCGCGCTTCGCGGTTATACGCGTTACACCATCGCTTCCTCTCTTCCCATAGGCCAGGATTCCTCTTTCCCCCGCTTACCCACCCTCAGCCCTCCACCACCGCCCGTTCCGTTTCCTCGCCTCTCTTCGCCACCTCGAGTTCTCTCGTTCTTCAAAGCACTGCCGTCACCCCCCGACCCTTCGGGGGCGGCATCGCCGGCTAAGAAATATAGTGAATAGAACTCGGTATATATAAATGTGTATGTGTGTAATACTGTACGAGTAAATTCGAGTAAATGAAGCTATCGTGCAAGAGTCGATCAAATTTTATCCATTTCGAACTAGTATACGTCCACGCGTCGTTTTATTTCACTATTTTATCCCTAGGGATTTATTATCAGCCGCGACTTTTTCCAAGTTTCTGACGTGTGACGATCGTTAGTCGAACCTCGACCGTGTAAAGAATCGTTAAATTTGTAATCACAAGTTTGGAGAAGGTGTCTCCATCAGGAATATCTCCATCAAATATCTAAATGCAATTTCATCGAGCATAGTTAAATAGGTAGGATTTATTAGTGGAAAAATCGACAGTTTATAATTTTGCACTCTCCTTTTAAAAAAAAAAAAGACGAGTTCAAACAAATTTTCTATACCGATCCGAATTACAATGATAACGATAACGTCGCCTCAAGAATTTAATACGAATTATTTTCCTCCCTAAAAAAATCAAGCAATGACTATTCTATGATAGTAAAAATAACCTTGAATAACGCAGAAGGACACGATCTGTCACTGGACTAAAAGTTACACATCGATACCGCAACATTTTTATCAACGTAGGTACAATATAAAATTCGTATCATTCTTTGTGTACTTTTTATTTTTGCCAATATCAATTTTTCAATTTCATTACGATTTACGACACTCGAGATAATCGTTATCATTCCATGCAATCTGTACGCATACACGTGATATTATAAATTACACCGTGATCGACGAGTATATTCGTACATATCATTATCCGTGAAACAAATGGATTTTCCAATCAAGAATCACCCGCGCGATAAGTCCAGCCGTTCCGTGCTGCGTGTGAAAGAAACAAAAATAAAAATAAATAAACAAATTTCGCGCGCGGAATCCTGGAATCCCCGAGAAGAACAAAGCCCCGAAAAACCGTTTCAGGTACAACAACAAGGGGTTGAAAAACCAAGCTACCCCTAGAGTTTCGAAAAATAACTCTCTTCTCGTTTGCCGCCGCTGCACGTGCCAGCGGACGATCCGCGTCGCGCGCACCTTCTCCTCGAGCCGACGACTCGGTTGTGTGGGTGCGACGAACGCGTGTGCGAAGGTCCCTGATATCGCCGCGGTTTCCGTAACCAGCCAATGAAATCCGTCTGACGGGGCGGCGCCTGGCATTCCGGCCAACATGGCAGCCGCGGAAGTGACTCTCTTCTCTATTTTTTCCCGGGGATGCTCTTCGTCGGCGTCGCAGGCACCTCCAGTGCGCGGTGGACACCCTCTTCTACCTGTCAATTTGTTGCGTACCGGCTCTCTCCTGACCGAAACTACCACCCCGAATAAACCTGTTCCTCGACTCATCCCCTGCGGACCTCCGTTGTCCGTTGCACCCCGAATATATTATGCGTACCGTTGTGCGTTTCTTACAGCCGGTTTTATACCTGCAACCCGTACAGGTGCGCAATTTCACCCCTGGTCGTAGATTATGAATTTATTTTTCGACCACGTGGTGCTCCGAGTATCGTTTCATCCTGCGTTACATTCAATTTTTCAATTTCATTCTAATTATTTTTCCGATTCTCGATCATAGTACTTTTATACATGTATACGATATACCGTATCTGAGAATATTATTACAGTCTAAGTATATTTGAATCAAAGATTGTTATTTCGACATTAAAGTCACCAGCCTCTAGCGCTTAACGTGTAATTCTTCAAATTTTCGTCACTGATCGTATTTATCCAAAATACGCAATGGTAAAAATATTCAATAATTCATACAAATTTTAAGTAAAACGTGAACCTCGACGTTTTTCGCACGAATGAACGCAACGTTACGGAAATGGTTTCCCTTTTGTGCAATATATGTATACGCACAGTTGGCTGGATATTACTTTCAGAGATTAATAAAAATGATTCGTTCAACAGCTACCGCAAGAATTCAAACTTCAATTAAAAACAATTCGCATTAGCTGATTGCGGTTCGTAATTTCTTACCGATCAACTTCCAATGTCAAACAGAAATTATACTCATAATTATTCCACGAGATAAGAATCGC
This sequence comes from Neodiprion fabricii, assembly GCF_021155785.1. Lineage (NCBI taxonomy): Eukaryota > Metazoa > Arthropoda > Insecta > Hymenoptera > Diprionidae > Neodiprion > Neodiprion fabricii. The sequence continues at coordinate 3,723,726 of NC_060239.1, forward strand.
TATAATTAAAGTATAATTTAATTTATCGTTAAATTATTACAAGCGTATATTTTTAGAGACGGGCGACGTGTTAATCGTCACAATTAAATTCGAGGCCTGTGATGAAGCAGCAAAAAATAACTATATTTGAGAGAATGATTGGCATTGAAGGAATTTTATACGGCAGATTGCTAGGGCATGCTGTAGGGTACGTTTCGTTTCGCTTCTTTATCATCTGGTAATGTTTGCAAAACAAAGAAAAAATGTGGGGGGGGAGCGAAATAAAATTTGCTCCGAGTGACGATGATCATGCGGTCGTTAATTGTGGCTATTTTTCGATGCTATCAAAGGCGCGTCAACAAACGTAATAAAGATTAAGCGGGTGCCATATACAGAGAAGAACGCAAGTCATTGCGGTAAAAATGAGTATCAAAAGTCCAATTCGCAAGTAGGCGTACGATAAGGTGAGAAACAAAAAAAAAAATCTTATTCGCGTGGCAAAAATACGCGTAGCGCGTTACGATGACAAAGAAAAAAAAAAAAAAAGAAAACCCGTCTGGCGAAATAATTATCGGTATTCCTCGGCGGGTCAGACCGATATAATTTTTTTTTAAATTCCCTCGACGATTTATATCGATACCTAATTTCGATGCGGCGTTTATTATACATGTACAACGGTACACGCGTAAGTATTATAACGTACGCCAGGAAAATGGTAAGGGATAGATTTCTGTAATGACCCCTGCAGCTAATCTCTCCTGTGTGGATAATGCGCCTCGTATAATAACTGCAACGAAGTTTATGCCGTTATTTACTTACGCCAAGGCTTACCTAACGTTGCAAATTATATTTCCGTGTAGGTATAGATGCGCGGCAACGAAGGATTATCTTACTTTTGTACGAAAAATAATTACACCTTTCGCTCGGCGCTCGCCGCGGGTACGTTGTGTCCGAACAAACATACGTGAAACATATAATATATAAACGGAAATGTATTGTACGTAACACCGTGCGGCGCGATATTAACGACGTATAATAACAATATCAATTAACCCCCAACTCACATGATTACCTTACAACCGGCAAGCTTATTAATTATACTCCGCATGTGCATACGGAAACTTTTTATCCGTGCCTTATATCGTGTAAATATATTCAGCGAAACAAATTGCTTTTAGTTAATATTTTCCACCGCGTACGGTTACAACAGAGTTTCGCTAATTCTACGCATCATACGATACGTTGCGGGTTCTGCGTTCTGTCAGAAAACCTAGCGTCTGACCCAACAGGGTACTCTTACTACTCGTCGTTTGAATCCCAGAATTCAAAGCCTCGCGTATCACGGAATATAATTCCGATCATTGACCAAGAAAGCGTTTTTCAAAGAGTAAAGTTAATCGATTATCGCTATCTGAGAACTTCCCCGAACATTCCTTCGCGCGATTAACAAAATTTAACAACGCCTCAGAGGTGCGATAAGATTGTGTAAAAACAAAAAATAACGTTAAAAAAAGATAATCATAACAATAATACCTCGCAGAGAAAATTTGATCATTTCAATATTTCATTTTGATTTTGATAAATTGCGATGCAGCCGCGGGGGTAAAAATTGTTTAAGAAACTCGATACGGTTCGCCTCGCACCCCCGGCATACTTTCGGAGTAATCGAGGCGTACCGCTCTTCTTCCACAAGGGGTTTTTCTCTCGGATATTTTCCAAGGAATTGGATGAAGGTCGGATGGGGGGGGGGGGGGGGGTGAACCTGGGGGAAACCTAACTCTCTCACACACACACACACCGTAAAGACGGGCGTATAAACGTATCCTGTACACGGCCATAGATCCAAGAAGAGACGCGGGTCCGTGGCCGGTTCCTCGTTCATCATTTTCTTAGCTGCGGGCAAGCTGGGGAATATTCATAGACCTTAACCCTCTTTCCCCCGTCTTTCTCTCTCCTCGACAACGTTTCCTCGCTTCACATATTTTTCCTTTTTCTCGCCGTACGTACCTACGTATACTTTTTCTCATAATATACGTGTTACATGCAGAAAAATTTGGTCAAAATATTATTATTATTATTGTTGTTGTTGTTGTTGTTGTTCTTGTTCTTGTTATTATTATTATTGTATACGACAATATTCATACGTCTATAGCGCGGGAGGTTCTTTCGGATGGTATTTAATTAAATCCATACGTCGGTGAAAATGTTAGAACCTCTTGGTCGATTCATTCACCGCGGATTTATGCATATTATATATGCGTATGCGATAGATGCGGCGATTTAGCATCGAGTATAGGAGACAACGAAACGCGCCGACGATCTCGTCCCCGATAGCGGGCATATGATAGGCGTGCATTTCACCCTGGAAGCCTGACTTGGCTCGAAAATGACTGACAGGTCATAAAATTTTATCGGGGCCCCGCTAGCTCGCACTCGCTCGCTCACCTTTTACACACAAACAAACCGACACACGCACACACGTTTATACAGCGTCGCGACGCTATCGCTCTTTGCGCCTTCACGCGCTACGCAAATACCACTGGAATGATGAAACGCAGCCGCGCTTGCTTTCAGACGCGTATGTACACCTACCTATATGTATACCTATACATAGGTATAATGTACGAGTTAGGTACTGTGTAATGTACTGCGTGTACCGTGAAAAGTTCTCCTTCGATGGCCGTTCCACCCGAGTATTTAAAAAAAATAAATTGTTTTTTCTTTATTTTCTTCTCATTTCAAATCCCCCCCCCCTCTTCATATCCTTATATAAAAACCGAGGAAGCGATCAGCAGCAGTGAGGAAAAAAAAAAAAAAAAAATTATTTGTTCCCGATAACGGTTTGACGATTCGTTGTTATCTGTATAGGCATAGCGTTTAAACTTTTGAGTCAGCACTTTTTTACTACTTATTTTTCTTTTTTTCTCTGTTTATAGTCAGCTTACAAATATTTACGTTACGGTATATGAACCATACTTTAAATTCTACGAGTTTAGAATTTCGGGCGGCAGTATAATGGAAAATGAAACAGTCGGTATGACGGATAATTTTTTATTTGTTTATTACATTTTTATTTTTTTAAATTTTTTTTGCTACGTCTCCCAACGCACAGACAAACTTGAAAAATTCTAGAATTATATTATTTTCAATTCTTGCATAAGCGTCTGCAGTACGAAACCTTACCGATTTTATAATTCCCCCGACTGTACAAAATACAGTACATGTATCCTTTGTCAAAAATTTCGCGACAAGTAGGATGTGCTTTTCGCGATTATACACGTATAAGCTGGGCTTCGCGATATCAGCCGGGGGTAGGAGGGGGTTTAACCGTGCGTAGGAAGTTGAGGATTCGTGGGAACCCGGCCACGCGCCCTTATTTCTAGGGTAGTTCCGCGGGCCGTCGGCCACCCTAGTCGCGCACTCAACGAACCACGGAGGTGGAAAATGTGACGGATAACATATCCACCGGATACGTAACAATTATGACGGGCGAGCAAAGTGACAGTTCGCCCCGCGCCTCCTATTCCAAACCTTCGCCTATCACGCGTGTTTCACTCTACGTATAATCTGACTATTTCACGCCTCATGGATCCGCGTCAAATAAGGGTCCCGGGAAATTAGTGCGATGCCGATACACGTAGGTACTCGCGCGTGCGAAAACCCGATAGGATGTATCGCACGACGTGCGATCGGTCCAAGTTTCGCATCTCGATTTTACGAGGACGAAGAATTTGGCGGAAGAAGGTTGAAATGTATCGTACCTGGAAATGATTTCTTTCAAATCTTTGCCACTTGTTATAAACAATAATTATAACTCTCTTCCACTTTGCGACTTTCATAACACCGGTCCACACACGAATCTTTAGTCTGAGTTCTAAACGTCAAATTTTTATTTCCTCTGCGCAACTAATGAAAGAGAAAATAGTTTCATTTGATAAGGTTTGCTGTCGTAAGAATCAGAACGATATTTCGAATTTTTAGAAAAATTACCTATCTTCTCAAACGTTTATTGTAATTAACAATTAAACGAAACAGTTTCGCATGTAATCACTATCGTTAAAAAATACTATTGTTTCGGTTTTTTATTAGCTGAGTAATTGAAATCATAGATTTTCTTCACTTTTGAAACATCGGTCTCCTGACTGTAAAATCAAACTTTTTCGAAAAATAGTCATTCTCGTCCGTTTGATATCACTTAGCATACCTGTAATAATCACGTACACAAAGTCTCTGCAGACCAGGCAAAAAATAATAGCGTTTTGTTTTTTTTCTTTCGTTCAGCGGTGTAATAATACAAACTACCCCCCAAAAGAAGAAAACAAAAGTAAATTAAAAACGAGAAACAAATAGAAATTTTCGCTTTCAGGAAATGCGCGGAACGTGACGGAAGAGGAGAAAGGAACGAAGGAATGAAAAAAACAACGGAGCGGCAGGTATTATTGTACCTTATATATATACTCGGCGAAACTGTTGCACGTCGGGATTATGCCAACGAAAATATCCATTTTAGTAGACAATAAAATCGGGACGTACGCGAGGACGGCGAGAGTGTTATTTTAGGTAATCCAAGGGCGCAAGGAAGGGAGGAGGGCGACAGAGAACCCGGCATCCGAGGGCGAAGAGACCCTCGAGGTAATCTTGGCTCGCTCTCGCGGATGGCACGCTTTGATCCCCTGGCTCGACGATCCGGCACGCTCCTCCGGTTCAACGAGATGGCTCACACATTCCCTATAATTAGGACTGCCTAATTAGCGGCCGAAGCAAAATTACGATACGCGTAAGTGCAGTGTATCTACAATTATAACAGTGATATTCCTAAGTAAACAATTTTTTTTTTTTCAAGTCAAAATTATTTGCTAAAAAGCATGCGCGACGGTTCGTACATGTATATTATTTTGACAAATCGAGCATCGTACGCGCAATCGAACAGCAAATAAAACGAGGTAAAAGAGAACAATAAAACGTAAAGTATATTCGAATGGAAAACCAAACTACCACTGTCAGTTTTTGTACTTTCATTTTTTTCACAAACATTTCCCCAGCGGTTTTAAGTTCGCCCGGCAGTGAATGAGCCCGAGTCTTACGGTCTACGCACAATACGGACACAGTGTTCAAACTCTCTTGACAAATAGCAGTGCAGTCATTGTAATTTGAGTTTTTCCCACAGGTCGAGGAACCCTTGCGCGTTCGAAGCCGAGTGTGCGGAGCATCTCAACCCTCCGACGAATAAGCGAGCAGAGGGAGGGAGGGGGTGGGGGGTGGCTCGACGAAGTTGTTTTAAAACAATTTTAAAATGTCGAATAAACACTCGGGTGGCGTGCGAACATATTGAAGAGAAATTATAAAATAAGCTCTGTGAAATAAGCTAGCTCGACGGCCGACCGAATCCCGTTTGTCATTTCCTACCCCCTGTCAATTGTTATTTTTATTTCACAGAGCAGCAGCCTGATTTCATTTAGGTATACAACGCGTTGTTTATTCAACGAACGAGCACGTTCTTCGAACTTTCAAGATATCCCGTTTTCAAATTTCCTTACGTACAACGCCGCGCGCAATCGCGAATGATAATTGAAAGCTCGTGTGCGGATCGACGATGTCGGGAATCGGAAAATCAGACGCTATCTGGTACCTCTCTTTCTTTTCGGTCTTTTTTGTATTCTTTTCATTTCACCCTACTTTTTCAATATGTTATAAAGTCAAGAACGACAAGGTGCCGAGGCAGAAAGCCCCGGACCCTAAGGCGTACCTACGGTGTGTACCATGCTGATAAATATAATGTAACAACTCCAATGGGATAACGGCTCCATCCCAGGGGATCAACGAGTCTTTGCCACGGATACCTCGAGGCCTCTTGCGCGCCCAGACTTTTCTCCCAACGAAAAGCACGCGTGCATGAGAAAGCCGGGCTGAGATAGGCGTTATTTTCTCCACGGAACCGTCAAATAACCACTTTCTTCCACCTCGCACATCTCGGTCCATCTATGCGCGAACGCAGGTATCGCCGCATCGCTAACGACGAGACAATTTTTCCTCGTCTATTAATATCGGCAAGGCGTTAGCTGCACCTTATCGTTAGACCAGGCATACGTAACATTGCCAAAAAGAATTGAGGGGTAGCATTACTATAGTGTTTTTTAAAATTCCCATTTTTTTTTTATGCTTACACCATTTCTACCAAATTTGATTGAAAAAAAAAACTCCTACGTACTTCCATAGGCAATAGTACGTAGATTATAAAATTTTTGTTCCAGGTCTTGTACTTTACGAAAAATCCGTCCTTCCGTGAAGAAATTTCAAAAAAACAGTTGATTTCAAATATTGGCTCTGTCGCCACCATTTTGCATCGAAATGATGATAACATTTTTTATTTCCATACTTCGATACGTGTTAAATAAACCCTTTAAAAAGAGATTCCATTCCTTTTTCCATGCTCCCAAAATAAATCGCGGTGTTACCTCTTAAGTAAAGTTTTTTAAGGCAAAATGTCTGCACGTGTATTGAGAAGAAAACGAATCTAGGTACAGTTTAATGAAATGGAAGCCCTGCTTCACATGTGGGATAAAATTGAGACCCGCAATCGGCACCCCGAACGGACCTTACAGCATCTTCTTTCCGTGAAGACGCGGTGCGAACGCCGAGAAGCGAGGAGAAATCGTCTTCCATTTCGTTAACGTTAACCTGCAGGGAGGTATAAGGGTGCAGGAAGCCGTAAAAAGTAAATTAAATAAGAATTAAATAGAAATAAAACCGCTGGCCCAAGTAATTGGCTGGCTGGGCTGGATGGCTGCGGATACTTTTTCTCCACGACCAATGAAACCTCCCGGATCTCAGACCCTTTGCTAGCTGGCTCATACGACGCTCTCTCTCTCTCTCTCCCTTTCTTCCCTTCCCTTCACCGTCACCTTCCTCCACCTCTGGGGTAAAACAATCCGGTCGTAAACCGACGTACGCGTGGTAAAAGTCTCTTCCATGCGACTGTTTCGAGCTAAAAAAATTATCTTATTCTTTCGCGTCGAAACACCTTCAACGTTCGCAAAACTGGCTATAGCTTCGGATTGTCCAAACGACTAGAAATCAGTGAAGAAATCGTCCAAATGTAAGAAGAACAAGTCAGAGTAAGCTTCTTGCGGTAGCTAAATCCAAGTAAGTAATCCCCAATTCACTTCTTCCGTTTCGACTTTACGAACAAATGACGCGGTGCGTGAAAAAAAAGATGCAAATGTGCACAAGTCCGAGGTTTTTTTTTTTTCTGAGCAAGGGAGGGGGGGGGGGAGATCCAAGGTGATTGAATTATCCATGGTAACGCGATAATTTTATCCGATCGTGTCGACAAATTGACCCGTACAGCCAGCGATGGTATCTCGGATCTGAGATGAGGTCTCGGTATTATACAATGTCCCTATACTACGAAAGTCCCCGAGTTCCGAGTACCTACCACCGACCGACCGACCCTTCTCGCTGCTTCGCGTGAGTCAGTGCACAACGATCAGTGCTCAGGGGATGCAAGGGAGAATGAGAGGAAGGGCGGGAGGGAGGGAGAGAGAGAGGGAGGGAGAATGTCCCATTACCCGGTAATCCTTGTTTGTAATAAACCAGCACCCTGCTGCTCCGCAGTCCTGTCCCTGTCCTGCACCCCCGTCCTGCCCCGCATATGCTCCTCATGGAATATCATTTATGTTCCATCGCATCCCATCCCATCCCGGTCTTCTCACCATTTCGTAACCAACCCTCCGTACCTTCGTCAACCACCCAGCTCCGAGTCTCTCTCTCTCCCTCTCTCTCCACCCTTCTCAACCTCATACATAGGCCTAATCCAGCCATGATTGCGCTCCGCCTTGGTGACTCTTCACCTTGCCTTGCCTCACCTTGCCCCGAAACTCGAACAAACCGGGGTTGCTTGCCCACCCACCTGTACCACCCCTCACTGTCGGATAATTTTTTTTTTCTCCTCTCTGTCTCCTATTTCTCGGCCAAAGCCTGAACCCACTCGGGCTGTAATTTAGGTCTGCGAATTCAGCCCGGGTAAATTCGTGCGTTGACTGCAAAGAGGCTCCGAGTCCGGAGGCTGCTGTTTAGAAGACAATAATATATTAACAACGCAGCCATGAATCTTGACGGAAATAATTCTTCGAAAGTTAAAACCAAAAGTTAGCTTAAAAATGTCTATATTCGTACAGAAATTTCCTCCCACATTTTCAAGTTTTTTCCTCTTTCCTATCTTTCAGTTGTCATTTACCGCGTTTCAGGAAAAAAACGTATACACAATTCCTTCTCATTACAACTCTAGTCCCAATACGAATGTAGAACGAAAAATTTGTTTGACCTGTTCGAAAGTACATTACGATGAATCACGACGATCGTTTCGACCAAGCGAATCTAGTACCTGGCCCTTCTCTCTGATGTACAAATTATATTGACAATCGTCAAATTCCGACATATATCGTATGCATACAGGTACATGTGCTGCGAAGATGAAGAAGCAGATGCCCAATTTCGTACGTGATACACTCGTCGCACGATGTCTGCTGCCTTCCGATCGAAAGCGTCCTGATCCAATTAAATGCTGTACAAGGTTCCGTCGATTTTGCGGGTGAAGCCAGGGTTCGTTTGATCGGTGTGAGGCCCCTCGATCGTTAACTTGAGGCTGCTGGGATGGATTCTTCGCTTGATACCACCCCCCGGATTCTCCCCGTCGTCTGTTTTCGAACCCCCAAAGTACAGGTTCTCGCCAATTCGCGGTGGAAGTTTCGTGTATACCTGCACGAGACGCTCAAAGTTACACGTAACCACAAAGAAGAATTCCGTCTTATCCGCATTACTCGCATAAACTTTGCGATACGAAAGAAAATGGTCGATCAGAAATTAATCGCGATATGCGACAAGAGTTTTACCTCAAAATTCAGCCCCACCCCAAAAACGGAGCCAATCAGAACGTTTCGACTCGTCGGCGTTTGTCAAATCTTACAATCTAATCTATTTTTGTTGGCAATAATTTAATTTAAACACAGTACGTGCATTCCAATTTTTTTTTTCACAGCCATAAATTATTGATACCGATATAACGTATTATCTTTACAACCGATACGTAACGCGTGTGGAACATCTTAGGAAAAATTGTATCGATAGAAATCAGTTCGGGATTAACTATTGGTGTAGCATTGAAACGGAATGCAAAGTACAGAGTTGACACTTGCCTGAAATTGATGAATAGCGTCAATTAGTCCGTTAAAAATATCATAATTTCAGCACCGTTTAATCAAAATTTACATTATCTTTTTCGGCCTGTCATTCAAACCGCAATAGATGTTCAATAAACCCGAGAACTGATCATTATTTCCGCCCATCGTGACATCTCTCTATCTCTCTCTCTCTCTCTCTTTACACATCTTTCAAGCCACCGTCTCTCCGCGTTCACACAAATCTTATCTCGCAAGACCGACGGTTAATTAAATATATCGTAACCTTAATCTGATTGCGAAGGACACGCCACGTTTCCTGCTTCAATGTCTCAGGCTGCATGCAAACGTACGCTTTCGGTACCATCGAATCCTCGTTGTGGACGTAGCTCGAGCTCAGCGCGAGGTCCAGAGCGTCGTTCGGCACCTGAAACGCAAGAGAAACTCGATATCCGAAACAACACAGCGAGTGTATGTAACGAAGACTCGGTAAAGGTCCTCACCTTGGTTCTCACGAGGCGAAGATCCTTCCGTACGCTGTTCAAAGTGTGATGAGCAAAGAGCCTCTCGTGGGATTTCAGTCGTTTGTACCAGTTTGGATCGTCGACGGAAACTTTCGAGCCGAGGATCGGACCCCGTGAAGTCCAGGATCCTTCGCGTGGCGCGACGTCTGGAACAGCGTAGGGATTTCGGACGAGCGTCGTCTTGAACCGTCCTTGAATTTCGACCATGATTCGTTGCGTTCTCCGGACTCGGTACCTTGTGCCTTTCGGGAAATGATTATCGATTAAAAAATGGGAGAAAAAAAAACAACACAAAATTAAATAACATCTGTCTGACAATCCCGAATATTAGAATATCCCTTAATCATCCCCGGTAACGAAGATTTTAACCACGATTTTAAAAGACAGCTGGCTGCTGTGGCTACTCGACTGAAATCAGCCGAATTCCGACGCGGTTCACGATTGGTCGATATTTACAGCCAATATTGTTGCACACCTCGTGTTACGGGAACTAAGCAAAAGATGAAACAAATATCGAGGTCTCATACTTGGATCAATAATTATGTGATAATGGTTTGTGTGTGTGAAGAAATTAATCTACACAGAATATTCATCAAGTAGAGTATTACAAGTAAAATAGAAAAATATGAGAATTTTAACAAAGTCTTGTATATTATATAAGCTACGTTGCGTCAAAGTTTCGAAGAGGTATTAAAACATTCTTCCCTGCACTTCAATTCAGTGCAGCGATTACTCAACGGATTATATACGCGCACCATAAAATAATATAACCACAGCATGCGTGTAACGCTTGCAGACAGACATAAAATTATCTTCACTTGTGTAATTTGATTGCTACAGCAGCAAAGGAATGCAATCAAAATCTTGACAGATTTAGATATTCAAATTTGGAAAAAATTTCTTCAATCTTCTTCACGACTCAAGAACAAGCTGTTTGCATACCCTATTTTTTTTTTTTTTTATTATCATCACGAACAAAACAAGATGCGAAAACTTCCAAAGGTTTCTATTACGGCTATGAAATCCTCAATTAAAACTCATTTCAGTTTCTAAATAGATGGTACAAAGGAACAGAGTTTCATTCTAGCCGTCGAAGTTTAGGCAAAGGATCAACAAACCCAGGGAAGATATTTTCTTCCTGAAAAAGAGACAAGCAAAGTAGCAGCAAACAGAGGACTGTTAGTCAGATAGCGACTCTTCGCTGGTATATGGTGTGATACACGTTGGGAGATATCATGGCGAGGTATGTTACTCTCATGCAGGGAAAAAGAGAGAGAGAGAGAGAGAGAGAGAGAGAAGGAATAAGGAAAAAAAAACAAGAACATTACATAAGGAATAAAAGAGCAGAAGCTGTGCGACGATGTCCGCAACGGTGATTCTGATTTCGTTAACTCTCTCCTTCTCTCCCTCTTTCTCTCTCTCTCTCTATCTCTCTCTCATCTTCCCTCTCGTGGGGCGCCTCCTTCACGTGTTTATGACCAGAATACAGGTGGGCACGTACCAATACATGCATACGCGGTGTAATTACCGTATACGAGGAAGAAGAAGAGGGGCGAGAGGAGGGGGAGGAGGAGGACTCGCTTCCAGCCTCCCGCCGTGATTTACGAGTGTCTGTTTGCCTGACCTCGCGATGTCACCTGTCTGTTTGCACCGGCATTATGACTACTTAGCTTTTGCTTACTTTGAGTGTAAAGAAAAAAAAAAAAAAAAAGGAGGGTGAAAAAAGAAGAGAATGGAAAAAAAAATAATTAAAAATAACCGACTAGGCTGCAGCGGGAATGACCGGGCGAAAAATAAGGCAAAATCATTGTACGGACGTCATTAACCCGCGTAATTGTAACATGCAAATATTACAAACAGACGAAAATTTATTGCGTAGGAATTTTAAAGATTGCGGAAAAAACAAAAATTGAACAAGGAAAGAGATACCGTAGCACGTAAATGCCGCAGGATATATATTCTCCGCAAACAAATACCGATTCTCGTTCTTAAATTTCAGTCTTGTCTCGACGCGGCTTTCGGCTCCCATTCAAGCCGACTCTGCCTGGGGTCCATCAGTCACGACGGGGCGACTCGGCGTAACTTCCGGAGTTTGATCGACAAAGTGGAGCGGACCGGTATCGGGTTCTGAAGAGGCCGAGAACCGCGTAAGGAAAAATAAAAAAAAAAAAATCTCCAGAGCTCATCCCGCCTCGCGTAAGAAAAAACCAAAAACCAAAAAATTTGGCGCTCGTCGTCCCTACTTGGTATCTATTTTTCCGCGGTGCGCTGCTCAGTCCGATATTAAAACCTGATGTAATTTATGTCGCAGCGAGGCATGCATAATGCTGTTTGTACAAAGCGGCTAGAGTCACGTGCCGACGCGTGCCCTGGGCAACCGGCCCTTAATTCTTACCGCCTCTCATTGTTCGCGAAGGCCGACCCTACGGGGGTCCTAGAAACCCGGTTACGGGTTCACGCCCTCGCCCGACGACGCGTGGGAGATCTTTATTCGAATAAGCCTCGGTAACCGATGACTGGTGACGGGCATCCGAGCTAAATCACATTTTAATGCCGGAAAATACGATAAATATTACATCGGGAATTTCTCGCAGGTTGAAACCAGCGAACAAAGGCCCGCGTAGTTACGTACGATGTAAACGATCGTCGATAACTCGAATGTCGTAGAAACCACGATTACAATACGTGTACCATATTTTTCCGCCAACCCAGATAATTAAAACAATTTTCAAACTTTATGCTGCACCAAATCACGTGTCGAGGAAACAAATTTTTCCCATGCCGTCCTGAATATTTTTATCACCTACTATCTACGTAACTCTTCATTTATCGCCTGTGATCAATGTTATTTTAAAGCTTGAAGATTTGAAATTGGCGCAAACGAATGACGCTGTGAATGATTTAAAAACAGTTATATCGGTGCAGAAAATGGACTTGTATACCTTCTAAAACGCGGGTAAAATCGACAGCTGCACCAATTACGGGCCAGGAATTGGCTAATCTTTCGCGTCAGTGGATCGTGTCTGTACCTATCTGTGTATCGCACCACTAGATCCCCGAGCGAAATGACACGCGTAATCGTATAATCGGAACGCGTGTCTCCGCACGCGGCTTTGACAAACTCCTGGGCGCAAACGCCGTGGATAAACACGAGATATAAATCTCTGTACCAGCCAGTGATTCGTTTAAAGAAAATAAATTGGAAAAGAAAAAATGAATCTATCCTAGCACTTGAATAAAAAAAAAAAAAAAAAATAATAGTAATAATTCAAGTATCTACCTAATACGGTATTTTGCCAGTGTTTGCTTTTTATAAATCAGATCGACCCATCCGGTATAATTAAGAAATAACAATTCCCTCTTTGTTCCTGTTGTTACTTTATCCCGTTAACCTCGGAAACTACAAGTTCCAGCAACCGGCGTCGATTCGTTGTTTAAAATATTTTCGTAAGGGTAAATAATTTACAGAATCGACCTCGGCATCCCTTACCTGCGGTCAAATGCCGCAAGGAACGATATCCCCGGACGGTGAAGGTAAGGAGGGATCATCTCCCGAGTCCCTAATCCTCCAACGGGGTACGCTCAGGTATCGGCGTTGGTGTTGGTGTTTGCAACACGAGTGTAGAATCGGGCATTCAAACGGACATCGTTCGGCGTTCCCACAATAGGGGTAACAATGGGCATTCGTACGTGGGGTGATGATATTGCCAATATTTGGTTTGATTCTCGTGGCCGCGTGAGGCGAGGAGGAGGCGTCGGGCCGACGGTACGAGCGACGGTATATTAGACGCGGGTGAATTACCATTTGAATACCTACCGCACCGCTGCCTGACGGTCACTCTTTGTCCTCCTCCGTCGCCGAACCTTCGCCAAATACGAGAGACCCGAGTGACCCACGTCCGCCAGTGTCCTCTTTGCGATTTTCACAAGAGTCCCGGCATCATTTCTGCTATCGTATTATCCTACGGTGTGAATTTATCCTAGGCATTTTTCTCTCTGACGTCGGGGATTTTTTCAACTTCCCGTTTCTCTATTTTCAGAGGAAAAATGGATGTTATCGCAGTCACGCCGAAAATGAAAAGACGAGTTCTCGCTACAGTTCCACGTTTTTAAGTTCAAACAATCACCGCCAATAATTTTCAGATCGACTTCTGTGTGTGTGCGTGTGTGAGTATGTACGTATGCGATCAATTTTTGATTGTCCTACGATATTTCGAGAAACGAGTTGCGGGATTTCAATGATTTTGATCTCTATCGACGCGGTTTTACCAAATTTAGAATTGATTAGATTTTGGGATTCATCGGCTCTGTACTTTCTCAATTATTTAAATGAAAATATTCTGATTTTGGTAGAAATTGGTAGCCGTAGTTTTTTTGGGTCACTGATAACGAATCCAAGATCAGACTTCCAAAATTTTTAACGATAGATCCATCATAGCGGTTGGAAATAAAAAAAATCGTCATATTTTCGTGTAAAATGGTACCCAAGGGCTTTAAAATCGTTAATCACAAATCTGAATTTGTAGTTCGAAATTCCTATCGGACATTGTTCTTTGATTTCTCTATAAACTTGGAACCTGCACTTTGATAACGGAAAGTTCGCGGACCGGCTCACGGCCAGTCTAATGCCGGTTGTTTTTAATTTGCTTCTCTATCACAGGAAGATCGCAGAGATTTTAGAGCGTGTTATACGAAAAGAGTTTGCGGGATGACTAACACCGACCTGATGCGTTCGATCTTGCGTTAGAAGAGAAACGGATCATACCCATAGTCCGAAATTGAGGGTGCGTATTGTGGCGGTTTTGTCGGTACCGTGCGGTTCAGCCGGTCGTACAACAATAGAGAAATGACAAAATATTGGCACAGCAGCTCTTAATGAAAATAACCAAACATAGCACCGTCCACTTTTCTCGACAGCTATACGAATGCCTGTAATTATTGATACAACAAATTCGGCGCTTAACGTGCGTCTTTTTTGTCTCTATAAAAAATAAAAAAAAACAGCAACTCAAAGCCTCAGAAACGCACGCGTTCGTACCACGATACAAAAAACGATTCCCTCAAAATTTGCAATAGCTGAATCGCTTCGCGATCATTCGATACCCTCGACGTGAACCGATTAAAAATCATCCACGCACTCGGCGTGTCTAACATATTCAGAACGTGGTGCAGGAAAAAAACCCCTCTTGACGAAGCCTAACGACGACACGTGGGGGTGACAGTCGGCCCGTGAAATCCGAACAAAAAATCAAGTGCAGATCGCGGATCGAATCGTTGAGTAAGCGTAGGTTGTTTAACGTTCCGAAAAAACGTCGGTCGACCCTCCGCCTCGGAGTTTCGCAATTCGGTGGTGAATTATTTGCATTCGACGATTGTACGCAGATCGGAGATTCGAGGAGTGCCATGAAACGTACAGGTACTTGTTTCGGAACGAAAGCACCGGTAAAACGAGGTGGAACAGGGTTTGTTCCACATTTGCATACCGATGATCGAGGAGTTAGGTACGCGGTCTAGGTATACGTGTAACACACGTATACGCACCCGTGTACATGTGTTTGTATAACGTATATATGCACGCGGCGTGTATAAGTTATACGTACAGGTATGCGAACGAGGGCGACGGCGTATTTTAGCGTTTCGCGTTTGTTTCCATTTAAATGGTAATCGAGTTCATAATGTAATTGTATTCGCGCTTAAGCCCGGCTCACCGCGACGCCCCCGCTTCCAACCCCCGAAACCCCCGTTGTGAGCGCTCTTGTGCGCGCATTGTTCTCGGTAACCGAACAACGTGCCCCTGGAAGGGAACCGGCGATGCTATAAAGCCCACTTCCGAGCCGATATTCCTGCGGACCGACAGAGCCGTGGCGTATCGTCGTGCCTTGATAATTTCAAATCAATTCTTCGAGGCGAGGTTTGCAGACGAATCGTATCCGGGGTTTTGTGAGCGTAAAGCGAAAGGCGAGAGAAATCGGGAGGTGCGACGAGTCGAGAGTGCGTGTATGTATTTATCAAATTCATACGTTCTCGGCGTTGTAGCGTTGATTTTTTTAAAAATGTACCTCCCAGGAACAGAAATACCAAAATTATAAACTTCCAAGACCAGAGAATCGTAAATAACGAAAATGACTGTAGCGTACAAAAAAGGGAATGGATCCAAAGGGGTTGAGCCGAGGGTTTTGTCAAGACCCTTATTTTTATGAACATTGCAGTATCTTTGATCGGTAAAAAATAATATTAAACGGACTAGACTGGATAAAAAAAAGCAACGTGTGTTAGTGATTTTGTGAAAAATTCTTTTCTTGACAAACTAACAATAAGCCTGCATCGTGGAGTGAATCGGAAAAATCTAGAGATTTCCAACCATTTGGCAAACGATTTGAATTGTAAAATCGACATCTAACGTAACAAATACGATAAATATGACAAATGCTCAATATTCAACCGTCTATCTGCATGGTAATAAAATCAATGTAGAAAGATGTTGAATTTCGACTCAGCATCCTCCTCAAGTGCCTCACAAGTATAATAAACGCTCCAAAATCACCCTCCGGTGAATTGTTTTTCACCGAAAATAACTCCGTGTATAAGAATACGTTAACGGAATTAGTCCTGTGAATAATTCAGACAAATTACTTTCAAAGTAGAAAAATCTCTGAATTTACAAGTACATTTAATTTCAGAAAACCAAAACTCTGCACGTACAGATTTCGCTCAAATCAGTCACATCACCGAAGTGCCGTTAATATTATGTCAAATTCGAACATATTCTACGGTGCGATCCAAAAACAAAAAAAAAAAATCAGATCAATCAGATTCCTCTCGTTAAAAAAAATCCTTCCGAATTGAAACGCTTCCATCAAATGCAGCTCGCGGTTAATCTCCGTTCATTCCCTGGTTCAGGCTGGTTACGGCTGGCCCACTTCGCCGAGATAGCAGTTGAGATGCATTCGCGCAACGGAGACACTTGGTCAGGAACGAATTACAGAAGGCGGCCACGAACAAGCGTTGATGGTGCAATGCGCGCAGGATCGCGATCCGCCGGTTTGCCGGGGTTGCGAGAGGGTCAGGACAGGGTCGAGGGAGGAGATTGTTCGCAAGGGGTTGCTGGCTGCGGCTCATACATATTCATCAAACGCTAATTAATCATCGCCCGGCAAACCCGCAGTGCTCCATGCGGCACCTCTCGCCTCCCTTTCGCGCCCTGAGGGATGCTTCCAAAAATACGAGCCCGTAACCACGCAGCGCGGACATCGCTTGCAAATATACCTGCGGTGCAAATACGGCGACGTTACTCACTGGTCGCTGTCTATGCACGGCCATCCGCGTTGCAGAGATTAGGGCAAAAGACACGTTTTCTTCCAACCCCCTTTTTTTACGCTAGCCAAAGTCAACATTTTATTGATCCGTTGTACGGTGATTTGTTGGAATGCGTTTATAGGATTTGATTTTCAAAATTACCCGACTTCGAAGAAAGAAAAAAATCATATTTAAGACAGTACTTATTCCAATAAGATCCTTAGCATACATAGATATGTAATTCATCGATTCGAAAACATATTTGATAATTCTAATAAAAATAATTATCAAATTTTCTTGCTACAATTAAATCACAATTTCAAATAATCAAATCTCCGATAAGGACTGTTGGAATAAATGTACTTTTGGATTAAACTATGTTTTTTTTTCCAGGATATAACTCATAAAAAGTTTTTCGTGACCCAGAGAATCCGATTGTGAAACGGAGAAACGCGAGCGTGGTAATATAATTCGGTTAGAGTCACGGATAGAGATGGTTCGTTTGAAAGAACGTCGGGCTGCGATAAACTTCCGAGTCAATCCATTTAACGCCTTAAACTTCCATCATATTTTTTTATATCTCAATGCAGGATCATTCACTCGCGAGATGAACGGCCGTTTGATCACCGGGAATACTGGATGCGCGATTCACGGGCATCGTAAAATAACGTAGTAAAATAAGAAAGTTGAAGTGTATCGAAGGCTGCAGGTTGTTATGCGACAGTGATTTGGAAATCGAAATTTTGGAAGAGGACGGTTAAACGGAGCACAAAAACTCGTCCAATTTCATTATACTCGTCGATATGCGATCATCGAATGATTCTTTATAACTTTCCTCCCAGATGGACCGATCCAACATTTTCCAAAAACGAAATTTCGCCGCACATTGGCGTCTGCTGTTATAGATACAGGCATGTCATTACGGGTACGCGTATACTGGGCCAGTTTTTTTTTGACCTTTTTCTTCTTATGTACCCTTCGTTTTGGTTTCATTTTTTAGATAGTCAAATTTCTTTTAAAAAAGATCGTTACTACTACGCGATAAAAATTTACAAGGTAACAAGCATCTTCATTCGCTTATTCAATCATGCACTCAACATCGAATACAAGATGAACATTTAGGTGTACAGTAGTCTCAACCTTTTTTATAGAAACTTTGATTATCTACAAAATAAAATCACAAACAGCCTCCCAGCTTCTACAGTTTTCGAGATACATCGGTTGGAGTGTTCCAAGAATTCCAACCGGATGATTCACCTTTTACAATTTTTCTACAGAGTTCCGGTTTCACGAGGTTTTACTTCAGGCTAAAACCTAACTTTTTGAAGGGTACGTAGTATGAACAAAAAAAAACAGCCTAGTGTACATGGCTGTGTCCAGCCGCGAAACGCACCTTGCACGGTACTTGCATTACAGCACTTGGCGCGGATAATCGGGCTGAATTGTTAATTCCTTAATCCTATTTGCCACTTTCATTTTCCATTTCAGGGGCACCGCACCTTCCGCTGTTCGACCCCACTTGCTCACCCTCATCTGCGAGCCGTGAGGGGGTTTCGTGTGTCACGTGGTGCCGACGGGAGGGTTGCAGCTTCTCCTGCATAATCATATAGGTATAATCTATCCGTCGCGTATTTTACACCCTGCAGGCTTGATCTCGGATCGTTTCGTACTTCGATGTATACTGATTGATTCATCGAACGTTTGTAAAGTCCGCAAGACGATTGACGACGGATTACCGAAAGACGTGGAAAAGAAAAAAAAACCGAACGAGAATTAAAAAAGTATAAAATAAAGTCGACACTGTTGAATAAATAGTATTTTCAAGATACATACAAGTATGTATGACGAATTCGTATACTTCCGATTTCAACATATCGATAACTGTACAAGCGGGGACCGGTTAAAGACCGGAGCGTTCATAAGTTTAAAAAAGTTTTCATCGCCGCCTGAGGTGAGCTCATTCAATTGCTAAAGAAACGAAGACAATCGATCATCCTTACGGAGAATTTACATGACATTGCCGTTCAAGCGTTATATTGGCCCTTTGGCGACGCGCGCCCTCCCGGCGTCTCGTCCTGCAGGACAGATGCTGGGGGGTCCATTTCGGCATACAGGATACACGCAGGCCCGTAATATCTACCCCAGCAGCCCTAAAGCGACTGCAGGGCGACAGTGGCTAACGTCAGACGATTTAAATGCCCCCGCAGAGAGCCCTTGGTATTTTTTGGCCTCGTAAACTGACTACGTCAACACCGCGATTTGCGAATAATTCCTCAATATTAATACGTGCGTGAATTTAAACTTGTCCTCAATAAAATTGGAAAATAAAATCAGCAGTATAATACAGTTGGCTTGTCGGCGCGCTCAGGAATTCCATTTTACAATACCTACACCCGTAACTGTTGACAACCAAAGAATGAGAAAAAAAACAGAAAAAAAAAATTCAACGACGCACTTTTATTTTCCAACTGAATCCACAAAGTGACTCGTCTAAAGAGTTCACCCATTGCACAATCTCGCACAGCTTCGGATGTTCTCCCGAGCCTGCAGGGCGACAATTAAGCCAGACGCAGTGTCTCTAAACGCGTGCAGTGTAAACCTCGAGCAACGCGTACTTCCATAAAACTATAAAACATACCATAGCGTAATTTTATCAAGCGCCATGCGCGTTCTTAAACTATTTGACTTGGGGTTGTGATGGATGCATCTTTGTTTTTCTCACTTCATCTAAATTGTTGGTTGAAATGAAACGCAACCTGAACCCGGAGTGCTTGGGTATAATTCAAACGGGAGCGTAGCCCTCGTACGCCTTAGGTTTGCATTCTGTACGGTAGCGTATAAAACCAAACTACACGGACAGTCCGCGCACTCATGTCACGGTATGTATCACACATCGGATATATAACCCCGGTGTTTTGACCGCGTGTGTGTACATATCAAATCACAGCAACAGATCGGCAGATTGCCGGTTGACAAATGACCGCGGGTTTAGCACCCGGAAGACATATGGCCACATAAAAAAGAGATATACAGGAGGTCGTCGATCCGATATTAATGGAGACCAAACACCACGCGTCGCTTCCACTCTCTCTCTATCTCTCTTTCCGCCTCTCCCCGGAGAACAGTATGCAGCATATCTCTACCCGGTCGTACACACCTATCTCTATAATATACACTGTTGGTCACGAACGCACGCGGCATACGTGTATGTTGTACAGTTTGCAGAACGCGGAGTCATAATATAATGCACTGGTAGGCGGTAATGCCAAGAATCGTCTGTGTACACGCGCCCATCGCCAAAGGACAATGGGATGATCTATGGACTGGTGTTACAGAGCGAAAGTCGCGGAGTCAACCCTCGGCTAAAATATGTTATATTGCCAGATCAGGCCCATTGCAAACAAGGCCCAACGAAGGCCGGTGCCGCATCTGTTGCAAACCGAACCACGCCTCCTCCCCTGAACGCCCTGTACAACGTGAGATAAATTCCAAAGTCGCATACCTCCTCCGATGTTTATCGGTAGACAGAAGGCTACGTTGACATTTTTTTTTATACCCCTCCTTTCTGTCGTCGATTCGTTTTTGCGAAATTTGATTCTGTCGCGAGAAGTGTCCTCCACATCATCTGCCTCTTCGTCCATTGTTACAGGTACCAGCGAGCCAAAGAATAAGTTCACGACGACGGGTAGCTTTCCACGAAATACCGAAGAACCCCGCAACAGCCGGCTTTCCCTTTTCCTGCAGATACTTTCTCCCCTCCGGAGAAAGGAGAACGTAATTTTGATGATTTTCGGTGCGCAAACAATAAAATTGGATTTGGTAAGCCTCTCCCTGTTCTGCAGAAGCCTCGCCTCGCCAAACCTCGCTCGAGGCGCGTGTCGCCCACTCCCAGGGAATACCTAAACCTACCCCCGAACCTCTCGCCGAGGCCCCGAGTGTACGGACGAGGGTGGAGGGGATGCTGGATATCTCCGAAGGTGCATATAAGGGTGGAGAGGATCAAAGAATCCGTTGGCACGAGCCTTGCCTTCGACCCGTGACATATTAGCCAGAAATTGAGCCAGACAGGCACACGCGCAATTCTGCACCTTGCAGCCAGCCCAAATCCGATTTTCTACCCACCACTTGATCTAGAAACGAGAATCGTGCGGCTACGCAGGGATGCATGGTTACCATGAAGCGGTCTTTAACTCGCGACACGCGAAATCTGATTTCCGCGAATACTGTCTTTCGGTTTTTGAGTTTTGATTGCAAAATAAATCTTTTGCTCTTTTTTTTCTTTTGTTTTTTACAAATACCCGTAAAGTTAATGAGAAGAAATAATTCGCTTGTTCCAGTGACGTCGTTCGATTCGTTTTGGAATCAGTTGGAAAACAACAGTTATCGCTATATTCAAGTGGCAATAAATTTTCATTAAAATTATATGGAACCGATCGCAAAGAGTCGATTAAATTTTATACGCTTGTTACGTTATATGAGGCGCTAATTTCACCTGATTGCGTTGTAAGCCGCCCGTCGAAATGTTTATCGACAAATTAACTGATTGTTCGATAGTGTAATAGTTGTATCAATTCAATAAAGTGTTTTCACAATCAATTTATAATTTTACAAATTCTGAGCAACTAACAATAAGACTCACATATAGCTGATTGTGAGAGAAGTCCTCGCAGGCTCGGTGAGACTAACTCGAGGAGAGTGAACAGCGAAGGGTAGTTTGGTAGCCATGGAAACCGGAGAATCGACATTCGTATCTAGGCAGTAAAATTATATCAATATAGGGCATTGTTCTCTGCAAAGTTACATTGTCAATGAAAAAAAGAAAAATGCCGAGGTTTTTCTACCGGTATTGTTGTTGTTTTGTTACAAGTTGAGAAGGATTGTTTTCGTTCTTGAATGATAATTAATAAAAAATAGCAACGAAGGTATGGAAAATTCTCCGTACTGGCAGTGAAATTTTGGAGAAAATTGAGTTATCGTCCGTCTATGAATCCGACACGTTTCTTGTTACTGACAGTAGCTGTACGACTGTTCGTTATCGGTAAGGCTACAGTTACCTGCAGAAAAGTTACTTACAGTCGAGTTTGTACGCGGAGAATTTCCCCGGAAAAAATAAAGCAATAAAACTCACAACATGGGAATGATATAAAATTTCTTTATAAAATGGCAATGTAAAATATTAAAATGCTTATTGGAATCGGAAGGTGCGTTGTCGAATACGTGCGAGATATATTCACTGGCATTGACGACCGACGAGTTTATAAAATAAATCTTCGTAGAAATTAAATTAATAACAGGATGTTTCATTGCAAAATCGATTGAGTTATGTGTCAAATCAGAGGCGCGACATGGAATAAAGATTTGTTACAAAAGACAAACGCGTTAAACCCGACCTTTGTACTTGTAAAAATTACAGCTGAATCTAATTCCGTAAGTGAAAGCGGTGTCGACTGTATACGGTAATTGCTGACCTGGCAAAATACCTGTCGAGACACCGCGTAGTTCATTCGGTTACGGAATTAGCCAAGTGATAATCCTCCGCGCTCCGTAAGAACACCGTTTCCCTGATCGCGTTTTGCAATACCAGCGAACAATCAACAAATTAACATCATCAACAACAACGGATTATCGAACCCCTAAGGAATTTACCTTTCATCCACAAATCCGGAAGATGAACATCCTTTTAATGGCGATTTTGACGGTACTAGGATGGCTGGCCATGTGGTATCGTTCCAGACGTCGAATGCTGAAGTTGATAGAAAAGATTCCGGGACCATGGGCTCTGCCGCTTCTTGGTAACGTGATCGAATTGAACGTCGACCACGACGGTGAGTTTGTGAAAAATCGAACGTATCTTTATTTCAAATTTGATATTGCTCTGTATTGGAACGACTATACTTCAGAATTGTTCCAACGTCTGATGGGGATGCAACTGTTCTGGGGTCGGAACGAAGGAATCAACAAAGCGTGGCTAGGCACAACACCCTACGTCTTCCTGAGCAAGGCATCAACCGTGGAACCGATCCTCGGAAGCAGTCGTCACTTGGCCAAGAGTAAGGACTACAGATTTCTCCAACCTTGGCTAGGCACGGGACTGCTGACAAGCTCCGGTAAGGTTGATCGACGACCTGAAAACAACTCTAAATCGTTATTGAACGTTCGATCCCAGATATCTGTTCCCTCGTTTCCAGGAAAGAAATGGCACTCTCGGCGAAAGATCCTCACACCGACGTTTCACTTCAAAATATTGCAAGACTTCGTCGACATATTTTCGGAACAGACGGAGATACTGGTAGAGAAAATGTCGAAGGAAGCGGGCAAGGGCTCGTTCAACATATTTCCCTACATTACTCACTGCGCTTTGGACATTATTTGTGGTGAGTTTCGGGTAACCTCTGGCCTGGCATTGTACATTAAAATCGTACAAACGACAGACTTTTTCCAGAGACTGCCATGGGACGTCGCGTCTACGCCCAGGATGACAGCGAGAGTGTTTACGTCAAGGCAGTTTACGAGTGAGTAGCAGCAACCTTTCAACTGAAATTCATGTTTTCTCAACTTGCATTCGTATCGTGTAAGTTAATGGGGGAGGTAAGAATTTGATTAAGCAATTTAACATACATCCGTACAGAATGGGAGGTATCGTCCAGACTCGTCAAGCTACGCTCTGGTATCATCCCGATTGGTTGTTTCGTCTGACGTCCTTCTACAAGAAGCATCAAAATAACCTTAAGATATTACACAAATTTTCCATGAAGGTGAGGCAAGAAATTGAGCAACGTACGAGCACGTAGTTGGTAAATTGTAAACACATGTTACGATATCGTTAACAGGTAATTAGTGAGAGGAGACAGGTGATCGAGGACCGACTTGCGGAAATCGAATACGACAAAGGTACCTAATTAGAAAGCACGACTTGCCTCACCTCTTCGTTTCACAATCCAGTCTTTCTTTTGTAGAACAGTGCGTAAACAAGAAACTAGCCTTCCTCGACCTACTGATCGAAGCATCTCGAGGTGGAACTCTCCTCTCGGACGAAGACATTCGGGAGGAGGTTGACACGTTCATGTTCGAGGTAAACGAACCGACATTTTTTTAAATAATTTCACAATGACTCCTCATTAAAGCCGTGCACATTTTCAGGGCCACGACACGACTTCGTCCGCGATGAGTTGGACGCTGTTTCTACTAGGCTGTCATTCTGAAATACAGGTAAACGAGATTAGCTGAAAGCTGAGCATACGGCTAGATTTAAAAATTTTTCACCAACCATGGACCCTTCAAATTTCCCATTTTGAAAGGAAAAAGTCGTCGCGGAATTGGAGGAAATATTTGGCGAAGGTAATTCTGAACGAAGACCGTCCATGCAAGACTTGCACGCAATGAAGTATTTGGAAAGATGCATCAAGGAAGCTTTGCGACTGTATCCAAGCGTTCCTTTACTCGCTCGACAAGTCTCGGTGGATACTAAAATCGGTAAAGCACTCGACGACGTTGCGATGGACTAGCAGGGACTTTCGGAAACAGAAAATATTATACATTTTTCATATTTTTCAAGGAAAGTACGTCGTTCCCAGAGGAACCACAGCCATAATCGCTGTCCCCATGCTACATAGAGACTCCAAAGTCTTTCCGAACCCTGAATGCTTTGACCCGGATCGATTTCTACCAGAGAACATGATCGGCAGGCATCCTTACGCTTATTTACCGTTCAGCGCCGGGCCGAGGAATTGCATAGGTAAAATCATAAATCAATCGATGGCCTGTTAGGAAGCCCAAAATCGTTTAAAGTTGATAATTGAATTTTACTTTAGGACAAAAATACGCCATTTTGGAAGAAAAAGCTGTGCTATCAGGAGTGCTACGAAAATACAAAATCGAAGCCGCGTGTCGCAGAGAGGATATCATAGTTAGCGGAGAACTTGTTACCAGAGCGAAACACGGTTTGGTAGTAAAAATAACCGCACGAAAAAAAATCTGACACACATCTCAATTAACGGAACCTGTGTACAACAGGATGTCAATAATTCTATTATTATCGCTATCTTGTGACGCAAAGTTGTACGCATCTTGTCTCAGATGGCGGAAAGAAATAAGAAAATTTTATTCGTAATGTAACAGCGTAAATCCAATTTCTACATTATAAATCCTCCCCATTTCCCTTGATCTACAATTATCGATTTCAAATTTGAAATATTGCACGAACCGATCGAACGTTGTTCAAATACTTTGATTTAATTAGATCAATCAGGACTTGTTTGAAGTTGTAACAGAATAAACCAGCCAAATGAATAAATTTTAGTAGAAACTGCGTGGTATACGTAACATGGTATAAAAGAAATCAGGGCCGTTACAACATTGGTATAATCGGTGCACACGCGACATACCGACTCATTTGTTCAATAACAACGTTAAGGAACATTCTAAGGGATGTCGCTGCCGACAGATAAAGAAGATCGCGATACCTGGTAACAATATTCCGAACTATCCTCGTCACACATGCGTGTCCCTGCCACATCTGAGTCGAAACGCTGACCAATGATTTTTGGTTAGTGTCAAACAATAGTTGTTTCACAATATTTATTTGCAACAAGAACCGAACAGTATCGTTAGTGAAATAGACAACAAGAAAAAAATACAAAACGATAGTACAATATACAATATTGACATATCGAAAGAATAATAAAAAAAAAAAACTGCAAGATAACCGCCGGGCTCTGCTACTTGTTGAAAACCGTGTCGGCGTAAAGGTCGACTCGGGGCAGATAGATATACATTTGACGTTTGGAGCCTGACAGAGAGATAATCCCGTTTATAAATGGCTTTGTTATTTACGAGCATGTGGGACTCGACGATGTTTTTGAGCACGTTAACGCCAAAATTTTACGTCGCTCTTACCGGGACCTCGTCTCTGATATCCGGATTGATACTGATATTCGAGTGGTGGTATTTCCGTAAATACGGTACATCCTTCATCGAGCAAGTATCCCTGAACCACATATCACCCTGGATAGGTGGTGGAGATACAGCGAGCGATAGCAACAGTCCCAGTACGAACGGCTCTAGTATGTCGAACCAGCAGAACGTCCCGGAATGCAAGGTCTGGCGCAACCCGATAAACCTGTTCCGCGGTGCCGAGTACCAGAGATTTTATTGGGCAACCAACAAGGAACCGCTGACTTATTACGACATGAATCTCTCTGCGCAGGATCACCAGACGTTTTTTACCTGCGAAGGCGACACGGGTAAGGCGGAGTACGAAATAATGCAAACGGCTTGGAGAGAGCGGAACCCGGTAGTGAGAATAAAAGCGGCGCACAGCGCTTTGGAGCAAAATCCAGACTGTGCACCGGCGTATATACTACTGGCCGAAGAAGAATCGACGACTATTCTGGAAGCTGAAAAGATACTGAAACAGGCGTTAAAAGTCGCAGAGAATAATTATCGAAAGTCTCAAAATACCCAGCACCAGGGATCGGTAGCTGAGGCGATGCACAGGAGAGACACCAATGTTTTGATTTATATAAAAAGACGGTTAGCTATGTGCGCCAGAAAATTGGGTAAATTGAAAGAGGCGGTAAAAATGTTCAGGGATCTCACAAAGGAAGTACCTCCGATAATGAACGTACTCAATATTCACGAGAATCTAATCGAAGCTCTGTTAGAAATGCAAGCATACGCCGATGTTCAAGCGGTGCTGGCAAAGTACGACGACATTAGTCTACCAAAATCCGCCACTATTTGCTACACTGCGGCTTTACTGAAGGCCAGGCTTGTAGCGGATAAATTTTCACCTGATATAGCAAGCAAGAGAGGATTAACGACCGCAGAAATGACCGCAGTCGAAGCAATTCACAGAGCAGTCGAATTCAATCCACACGTTCCGAAATATTTACTAGAAATGAAGCCCCTCATTTTACCACCCGAACATGTACTAAAAAGAGGCGACTCTGAGGCTATTGCCTACGCATTTTTCCACATCGCGCACTGGAAACAGATGGAAGGAGCTTTAAACTTGTTACACTGTACGTGGGAAGGCACATTCAGAATGTTACCTTACCCGTTGGAAAGGGGACATTTGTTTTACCCTTATCCAACTTGTACAGAGTGTGCGGATAGGGAACTCCTACCTTCCTTCCATGACGTTAGCGTTTATCCAAAAAAAGAATTACCATTCTTCATTTTATTCACAGCTGGCCTCTGTTCCTTTACAGCATTGCTCGCCCTCTTAACCCATCAGTATCCGGACACGATGGGTGTTGTCGCTCGTGCTATGCTGGCATGGCTCTCTCTTCCATTTTATTATGTCTTAGACAAGCTAGAGGCTGTCCTCCCTTCCAACTTATTGCAACAGCTCTCTAGAATTTAAAACAGTTATTAGTTGTTTTTTTCTTTCCTTTTTTTTTTTTTTGTTTACAATTAAGTCCTGATGTGATATTTTTACAATTCTGAAACAATTTTTTTTTCCTCGTCTCTTCTTCCTTCTTATATTCATCATTTTCCCTGCCGAAACACAAGTGTTCCAACTATTTATAATTAACATTTGTTCACTTAATATTGTAAGAGTCAATTAAACTTAATATTGTAAGATTTAAATGTACAAATACAATTGTCGAATATAATTTAATATCCGTTTCTTCTTTATTTCCACCCATATTACTTTAGTACCATGTTAAAACGAACAAATTAAAGCAACATGCAGCTGATAGATAACACGTGCACAATGTGCCATTCCGTCATTGTACATTTTACTTACATAAAATTAGTACTTCTAATTATGTTTCGATGAAGCATCAATTAGATAATTATTGTTATTTGACGCATGTGAAAACTATATCAATAATATGAAAAATAGCTTACGAGTGACACTACCTTACGCGTATTATTTATGAATGTAATAAATTCAGGTCAAATAATCAGTACACATAATATTACAGGATTGTATCGGAGGACTCACTGTTTATAGTCCGATAATCGATTACAAGGGATCACGAGTTAACGGTAGAACGTGTTAGAAGAAATCAATATGGACTCATCATACCGTTTATTGTTGACATTCTCGAATTTATTAAAAAATACAATGGCGAATTACTTATCTTAAAGAAATATTCAGAAATACTGGAAGGGAAATAAGCCTGGTTATTTATGCAATTGGGAAACAGAATGTTACTCCCATCCGTTAATTATTTGTAATATTGAGTTACCGCCAATATCAGGTCGACGGTTTATTATGAGACTACCAAATAGTTGTGTAAGGTGTGTCAATTTCACCAGTATAATTTTTTCAAAACAGAAGATGAAATAAAATGTAATATAATTATCAACTCATGTTAAAAGTTTCAAATAATTTTGGAAATATTAAAATACAAATTTTAGTGTCAGCGCTAATGCTGATTGTGAGCACCGTTAAATACCAAAAATATTATGCGTACGATTAAAATGATCTCACTTGTGTGAAAATGAATTAATAAAATGAAAATCAACAAAAGTTATCTCTACACGTAAATAATTAATTAATATACTAAAATCGAACTGAAATCAATACAAAACTATTCTCCAGTAGCAATTATCTGGTCCAGTATTTGCGTAATATTTACAGATTATTTTCCCATAAAATTCGATTGAATTTTACTGAAATAAGGTAAGTGATAAGGGGAAGGTTGAGTGTGTTTATCATATTGAGGGCCGGCGCTTTCGTTTAAATTGTCCTGCGCGCCCTACTTTCATGGGTAATTGACAGGACCCATCAGTCTTACAAGAGTCTTTACTTCGTCACCATTCAAGTGACCTAAATTTAATTCAGTGAGGGTTGTTTTACACTTTCAGTGTAGTAGTATGTTCAATTGTTTAGAAACTAAGGATATTCCATATTTGTATTTTGTAATAATATTATCATTACTGTTATTATCATTATTCTTATTTTTATAATTATGATTTAGATGTAAAATATATATATACTAACACGGGAATATAATATGATCTACTAATTTCAGCGAGCTGCATTAAAATTTAGATTAAATATAGTTGCTAAATAATTTTTATTTACATGGCTTGTGCCTTTTCAAAATTTAATTCCACTATGCCAACAATAATTAATTAATTATTTCTCATTTAACCAATGTTTTATCAATCAAAGAAGGATTTTACACCGTTTTATTTGTTTTACTTTTTTTTTTTAAATCGACTTTCAACGTATTCTACTAAATTTTTACTAAGACTTTATGTCTAATAATAATAAAATGGGATAGATCATTTGGGTAGCAATGACGAACAATACATATAATTGCATCTTGAATTTATTACTATCATTATTATTATTATTAATATTATTATTATTATTACTACTTTAATAATTAATAGAGCTCATGACGGAGTGAGAGAGAACAAGGCGTACCATTGATTGATAAAACTTTGCAAACTACCTGTATGATTTTACGGAAAATTTTAACACCTGTTAAAGTATATTTCGTTATATTATATCTTTACTATTGAAAATGCATTGCTAACATACTTAGGGTGATGTTAAAATATAATTCGCAGTAAAGTTTTTAATTTCGCTGAGAATAATTGTAGTATAAAAAATTGAACGTGAAGTACCAATTGATAAGCAAATTTAGGCTGTAGCGCAGTGACACAATAATCTTGAAAAAAATTTCAAGCACAGAGAAACTAGACGATTAAACTGTACCCGTGCACATATAATAAAAATATATAAATAACTGCTAATGCGTGTAATTATATATTATATAATATTTATATATATATATATATATTATATGTATGAATACTTAGCAGTTCGGGATAGGGACAAAATCATAGAATTTTCAAAGCTTAAATTTTGTCACTTTACGATTGGTAGGTAGTTTACGATTGGCTTGCCTGTCCACCATTAGACTTTTGACGGAGAAGAGAGATAAGACACTTGGAAGTCAGAGAGCCCAGGCCCCTCACACTCTGGGCTTACTCACCATGACTTGGATTTGTTTTCACACAATCATCTTCAATCGTTAAATAATTAATCGTTATATATTTTATACTATTTACATACGAAATTAACTTGTTATACGATATCTTTCACTTCGGATCAAAATTTATCTAACCAAATATTTTCTAAATCGATCATTTTGGCATAGCTTTGCAATTATCAATGTAGCTAGACTCAGTCCACTACGTTACTGAATAAGAAAGAAGTAAAAATTTTAAGTTTCATTTCGTTATTAATATCCAGTTAATTTAATTTTATGCTTTAGTTTTTTTGTCGGCTTTATCTCTTAGTATTCCTTATTAAGCCTGCCACGATAAATTGTAATATTATGTATAATAATATTAAATGTATAATAATAGGAAAAAATTTTTGAGTATTCGTCTCCAAATCTTAGTAATCTTAGCCCCAGCCCTGAAAAACTATTAGGATTATTATTAGTTTTCAGATATTTCTTTCTTACTGCGACTTTTTCACTCAGATGAAAGACTCAACAGTTATATAACGTTATGGTAATGTTATTTATTGCCGAGTACTAACTACGACCCAACAAGAATTCACTCTCATACTGTATGTACAAATTATAGGATTATCTTGCTGACGTTTCCAGCAATCATATAAAATCACTACAGTCAAAACCATCACTGCACTAAATTTGACCAATTTTTCACCATTCCTACATATTAAGGCACCTCCAACAAATTACTCTGTTGTACAAAACGGATCTATAGGTCCAGCATGTAAGTATCCGTCTAAAAAATCGGCACTATAGTATAGCTACCTTTTTGTAATTGTAATTTGCGGTGTCACTCGAGTGTTTTCGTCGCTTGTAATCACGTTGTATTTGTTTTTTCATATTATTTTTTCTTTTTTCTTATAAAGAGTCGCATTTATCTTCGTACAAGCAATCAAAGATTGGCCGTTTATCAGATTTCCATGCAAACTTTAATCTTCTCAATTCAATTTTTAGTGATTGTATAACACGTTGTGTACGCGATTTGTAAACGTAGAAATAACACAATGATCCTTACACACACACACACACACGCGCGCACGCACACACACAAACACACACACACGCGCACGCACGCACACGCTCGCGCGCACACAAACACACACACACACACACACACACAGTGGCTAAAATTCGATCTGCTCATTAAAGTGTTCCGTTAGTGAAGTACTGGAAATGATCATATAATTTTGTTGACCAAGAACCGATGCTACCTTTAACAAGATCTTCCACATGTCGTCGCAGCTGATCTTCGGTCAAACTCAAGTGAAATCGATTTTTTAATCCCTGTACAGTCGCTGCACCGCTACGGAAACACGGAAGTTGAGAACCTGCCAAGGAAAAAAATATCATAAATAGAACAAGCGCGACGATGAACACAAATATATGTAAATCTCGATCCAGTACAGTTCAGCATAATTACCAGATCTCATAATCTCAACCAGACTGAGAATCTTGTCCATATGTTTGCGAGCTGCGACCAAACCTTGAAGGATAAGGATTTTGAAGTAGTTAAACATGTCCGATCTGTCGCCACCCATGACTTCCACAAACTCGGGAGTGAGCTTGAATGGGGACGTTTCAAAACCAATGTTGCGAGGTGATGCGGAAAGCATGAAGCCAAAGTCAATATGAATAAGATGACCATCGCTGTGTAGAAGAATATTTCCGTTGTGACGATCTTTGACTTGTATCAGATAACTAACAAGACAATATGCGGCACAGCTTTCCACAAAATTTCGTTGGGCCGTGAGGAAGCCTTCCGAGGTACGAGGGCCGAATTCTCGTTCAAAGTACTGCAGCAATGTCAGTTGGCAATGTTTCTTTACTTGATGAACCGAGACTGTGTTCAGAATGGGCTCTATAAAACCGCTATCATCGGATAGACAAAGTATGCTGTAAATATGAAAAAATACAGATGTTAGTTGTAAATTACACAAAATATATATTTTTTTTTAATTGGTTGGAAATTTGAGAAAACATTGAATTGTAATTCAAAATTTCAGTCAAACCTACTTGTATGGTCTGACCCACAATGGGACGTGTTCTTCCTGCCAGATTTTTTGGAGCATGGATAACAATTGTGAGGCAAGAAGTTCTTGCCGAAAATCGTCCCCGTATTTCACTATAACGGCGAGTAGCTGCCAAGACGCAAAGTGACCGTAAGGGCTAGTAGCCCTGATACGTCGCTGCTTCAGATCCCAGGGTTCCTTAAGAGCTGCTGCTGAAGGGTCTTCACGATCATAGTTGAATGTGGAACTTGGGGTAGAAGCCATCTGAGATAAACGCCTTTTTATGTCTCCCGGAATAAAATTTGGTTCGCGACTATCAGACGATTCTTGACTCAGCTGCGATATAGTATCTCTATCCACTGGCTTTCGCAGTTGTAAATACTGAAAGGTGAAAATAAACGTTGCTAAAACTAGGTGGCATATTTTACTAAATCGCTTCTAATCGATTCAAGTGTAATTTAACTTCACCTGTTCTGATATTTCTTCATCCTCCTGACTCCAGCAATCATTGGGATCATCTTCAGTGGAATTGAATGTTGCATTGACGCTCGCCTGAGCAGTTGTGTTGTTTACATCAACTCCAGATTGTCTCAGCGTTGATAAAGTAGATGTTTGAGCTTCTGCAGATGTAATGTTCGAGGAATTCGTAACATTTGTCTGTTCGTCCGCGGTGAGATTTTCCTCGGACTTTGTATGTCTCAGAGAACTGCCCATAATCTTTGGGGGTACTGGTGAAGTATGGATATCTTCGACTTCCAACACTTCAACGTAGATGATATAAGGAGCCTTGAATAAAGTTGATGCTTATTTGTTATTCAATTCACAGAGAGAAAGTTTGATTGTTCATCTTATTATTGCACGGAAATATAAAACGACCTTTCACTTTGCTACATCATTCGAATAGAAAATGTTAAAAATTAGAGGAGACAAACAGCGTTGATGGTACGGACGCAACGTAGATATGGAATAGGATATAACTTGTTAGTAAGTGTCTAAAAGAATAAAATAAAAATAATACAGTGCCTTTCTAAACATAGGCAATCACTCTAGAATATAATAGACTTCTTTTCGATATATAAAAAAGAAATACATCATCTGCTCACCCTGTCCTTGCTGTTTAAAATAGCTGCAGACTGCGATGGCACTCTAACAATGTGATGTGGTACAGAACTGTATAGAGGTATCCACACACGTGCAGGAAGATTCAGGTTAATGGCATTCAACTCTGCAGCCAGTTGTACGATTTTTCCTTCTTTGGTCGGAATAGTGCCGAGTAATTTACCGATCGAGATAAGTGACTGGATAAATTCGTACTCCGGAGCTAGTCGAGGTGCCTACAAATAATTTCGACTTAAATAAATATTCATTTTTCTGTATCATCAATATTACTACATGATAAAGAATCGTTGTGCGTATTGCAAGCTTACACTTGTGTCAATAAAAGGCTGTTAAATCGTGACACTGGAGTAAATGTGAGGTAAAACGATATTAATCGAATCAACTGAATATACTTACGCCACAGAAGCAATCAGTTTTTTGACCACGCAAGTCATTGACTATACCCTGACATGAATCGAAACAGGTACAGCCATTATCGAATGCTCGTCCAGAACTCAGATCTCCCAAGCTCACTTTGTTTATTAACCCTAAAAATGGAGGGTTGTTTTTTTTTTTTTTTTATGAAAACTCAGCTTAGGAGTTCAGTTAATCGCATATTTGTCTACGCGTTTTGAGCTGTAGGAAATATTTTAAACTTACCGGAATGACTGCGACGAAGAGCTTGGAAAAGTCCAGTAGCGTCGGACTGCGATCTTTGATGAGTTTTTTTATTTGGTGAAGTGACAAATTGTATGGATGGCAGTGGCGGCGGTAAAGGAACATGTTGACCAGAAACACGCTGCCGCCGACTGACTTCGTTTTCTTTTGGCCTACAGATTTCAATAAAGTTGAATGACGACAGCTATCGACATCTCCGTACCTAAATTGTTATGCCCAGCGAAAAGTACGCAGATATTATATTTTTCAATGTGAACTCACCTAAGCTCGTCCGACAGAATAAGATTCTTCAATTTTGTTCCGTGAGACTTCTTTTTGGAGGGAAGGTGAGCATCTGAGCTATACGCATCCAGTAGCCACGCACACTTCAACGAGAAGTCTGCTGACCGTCTACACCTATCAAATTCCATAATGTTGATGTTGCAAAACGACAATATTGAACAATTCATATACTTTCAATAAAATATATTTCCTCAAGTATTTACCTATGGACAAGATATGGGTGGATAACTTCTGCAACATCGTGCATTTGTATGTACATTGAAACGAGCTGCGGTAAATAAAAATCCACCTCGTTGTCAGGGAAACTGAACAATTTGTTACCTGGAAATGTAATTAGAACAAATGTTTACTATGGTAAGAAAAGCACAGCACTTATCAATATGAAACGAAATTAACTTAGATGAATTTTTGGGACATCAAAAGTTTCCTACACTTGTTTACTGTTTCGAAATATCAGTGGTTGACATTTAGATTTCTCAGAATTAGCCTATCATAATAAAGTGAAAGTAAAAGTGCCAGTCATAAAGCAAGAACCGCATTATTTATTCAAATCTGCAGAAACTGGTTGGACTGCTCTAAAAAGAAGTAATTTGAAAATTCGTCAAAAATATTACAGTTGAATGATTTGTTGCTGAAAAATATGATTGAAGTTGGAAACATTATTGTAAAGATGGATGTTTAGGAAAAATTGTTACTTTGCAACTTTAGGATTTTCCAGAATTTGGCAAATTAAGCAAAAAATACTCATATGAGTATTCATGAATCCTTCTTCAGAGTCATTCTAAAAATGCAATATGGTCATATTTTTTTCCCAATATTGGGTACATTAATGTTATCAACTCAAGACTCTCATTAAGAAACTATTACGAAGCACAATTCTCTGAAAACTTTATTCCTTCAAAAAATTTTTTCCTTTTTGCTATCTCGCACCTATCCATCTAGCTCTTCTCTTTATGCAGAAAACATTTACAGAGTTGTTTGTTTATGTGGTTACCATAAACAATGTTCAATGAAGATGCTAATGAAATCTCGTTACTACCATTTATTTTAATTAAAACTTCTTTCCAATCATGAATACGTATGCGTTAAATTATAAGTAAAATAACATCGTTTCTCTAATAGAGAGATAAGAACGAAAAAAAGCTATTTTTGATACAGACCGTTTTAAGACCGGTTAAACGTAATCAACAAACAGTGACTCACCCAAGTAGCTCTGCACTCCAGGCTCCTTGGAATTGAAGAGATAAGAAATGGCCATAGACATGTCAAATACTTGGCTCTCAAATAACCTCAGCAAGCATCCTTTAGAAGATTTTGGTTGGGCCAAAGTCTCTTGCCTACAGACTTCAAGCTGTCTCTTGGTCAGTTTAGTCTCTGGTTGACCTGTGCCGCAGCACAAAGTGATCGCAGCATCAGCCAGATCATTTTGCAAAGCGTTGACATGGAGGGTATGTCTGCATACAACTTGACCACTATCATTGTTTTTCACAGAGTCTTTGGAGGAACAATCACCGCAGCATAATTCTTTGGAAGTAAAATCTCCCTGCCGGCGGTCTCTAACATCTTTGGAGTTCAAATTTTTGGGTTCACTGTCGTCAAAACTGTCCGCAACATCGTCGTCCTCCTCCTCTTCCCGACCGTTACAAACTTCTTTAGTTAAACAATCACTAGGCACTAGTTCGACACAAGAATTTGACACAGCACTCATATCCCCATCCACAACGTCGACACTGTCCAAATCACCAGCTTGCGAACGTGCAGAGTCCAAACTCTCTCTACTGTGCAAATGTTCCACGCTGGATTCCCTCGTTGTCGCATTAGCCGTATCGCTGGCACCGCTTTCCGAACCGCACAAAATACCAGAGTCGTCAGATCCAAGACTTGCAAGGTCTTCGCGTTCTCTGTTGTGCCCCTTTATCGATGTAACGACGATCGTCGACGGAGTAGGATTTGCCTCGCATTCGGGACTCGGAGTTACGTCGACTTCTGGAATTCTTTGAAGAGCCGAATCCAGGCTACGATTTCTGTGATGCATCGTTAGTGTAGCCGATGTGGCCTGAGGTACCGGCGGCAAAAGGATTCCCATAGATCTGGATTAAAAGAGAAAATGAAAACATTTAGGTTTCGTCACGCCGACAACCAAACTTCGCTGAAAAACGAAAAAAGCACAAATTTTACCTGAAGTCGAGGCTGAGGTTCCTTTGGTGCGTACTGAGTCTGTTTCGCACGCTAATCGGTGGGTTAGGCCTGCCGTGCACGGGAGGAACATTGTAACCGGTTAATTTTTGCCTCTTGACATGAGCCACAGTCTCCAGGCGGGTCAAACCACCGTTGGATCCAGTTACAGCAGCTATTTCGCTCATGCTAACATATGACGAGCAACGGCTCAGCCAACAGTCATCTAAAGCTCATTTTGCCACTATACCTAGGAAAATAAAGCACAGTTGTTACAAAATTGTCTACAGAGTTTTCTCAGGTATGTCGTCAGTGTCGTTTTGTTTTCTTATCCGCCCTTTGATTTCTGTTTTTAAACTCGACAACATTCGAGACGATAATTTTTCATTTGCTTCAGAAATAATACTTTCAATTGAAATTCTGTTATATTACTATGCTAAGTTCCTTTCATCGTTGTGTATCAATGTTAGATAATTGACACGATAAAAAATAGAAATATTTGTTAATTAAGTTTATCAATAATCACATTAGTTTGGTTAGTTAAGAAATATCACTTGTGCTTCGATAATAATTTAATACAAATGTTATTCTTAATTAACCGATTATTTTTTAACCATCCTGGGTGATAATTGATGGTGGAAAAATTCTCAGGCCACACCTAATGTCATATATTACAAATGTTTTACGAACGTAAGAGTTCCACTGAACTAAAGATCAAAGAATTCGTAACGCTGAAAAACACGATTTGACATTTGTGAACACATACTGGATACATAAAACAGCCACAGATAATTTACAAACTAGCGAGAGTCAAAAGCAAACCGAATGATGGAAAAAATGAATTTTAGGTTCAAAATCAATCATAAACATCAAATAAGTGTTTAACGGGCATTTGAGACATTGTTTTTAATTTTACTCCGTATTGCAGATATGCTCTAACGTTGAAGAACGCGGTAGTGGTAAATCGCGTAGGAAAAATGAGAGAGAGAGGGAGAGAGATAGTCGAAAGATAGTTGTGCGACCATTTGGACGATATACAAATAATCCGGTATATTTACGGACTGCTAGAAAGGATCAAGAAACGAAATTTAACGTTTGGCTGACAAGTGTAGAATGTGAAAGTAACGAGGATACTGGACTAAATCTAGGCTACACGGCATTCCTTGCGTGGTGTTTCGCCTCGGTCTTCCAACATCCCGAAGGCAATGGGTGTGCCGGTGTTGACAATTAAATTCCACCCTACGGAGGTCAGGCAGGCAGGCGAAGGGTTTGGCGTCCCTTGGCAATGCCGTAGTACGCGGAAACCGTAGTATAATACACATACATACACGGTATACACACGTACGCGCGTGCATGCGTACGTATATGTATACTACGGAGGTATAAAATGCCTACCTTGTTTATCGGAAGCAAGGTTGTCCGTCAATCAGGAGAGCATCATCATCCGGAGCGTAGTGATAAAATGCGAAGAGAATGTGTATCCGAACGGAGTAAGAAAGAAATAAAAACCGATATCAAACCCACTCGCTGGATACACAGATACACAAAAACGAAAACGAGACAAGATACGACCGCTGGCGCGATCCTTCCTTTCCAATGGCTGTCTGTCACTACCGTGTTGAATTCACGAACCTATCCCGTGAAAACTCTCGGTAAAAACGATCGACGATACGTGGGACGAATACTCGACTATAAATATTAATACGACACTCCTTATCACTGTCTAACGACAATCGCACTACGAACAATTTACAACGAATACAGGACTAAAAAAAAAAAAAAACAGTGGTAAAATGACGCAGAGAGGAACGAGTTATGCCAACGCGAAAGGCAAGGCGACACACATTCGACTGCCTCTACGTCGGATCCACACACCTCGACGCACGGGTGCCAACTGAACGGGAGCGCAAAGTCCGGGCGGCGGTGTTGTCGGTTCGCGTTAAACCCAGATAACGTCGGAATGCGAAAACGCCACGAGCGTTTCACGAGGTTGGCTTGGGGAGCGCGTGCACTTTGATTGTCATCATTACCGAATAATCGTCCCCGCGTTTCCTTTTATCCGTCAGATTTCTACAAGGCGGTTTGTTTCGCGTCTGGCGGCTCTTCGCCTCTGCCAACCGCGGCGTGG
The DNA here is from genome assembly GCF_021155785.1 of Neodiprion fabricii. Classification (NCBI taxonomy): domain Eukaryota; kingdom Metazoa; phylum Arthropoda; class Insecta; order Hymenoptera; family Diprionidae; genus Neodiprion; species Neodiprion fabricii. Next base: position 3,762,066 of record NC_060239.1, read on the forward strand.
TTCGTTTGTTTTATGCCGCATACGCGTCAGCGTCACTGCGTAGAATTTTCGTCGCAGGTCCGCGTTACGTTGGTAGTAAGGAAAACCCACCGCGCTGGGTGTTTGGATGGGAAAGGTCATACAACCGCGAGTGCAGCTGCACCGAGCGAGAGAACAGCGCGACTGCCGCTGTGAAGTTTCGCCTCTCTTCGTCTCACTTTATTTTCTTCGAATACCTATTTTGCTTTATTTTCAGCGATGAATCGCGGCTCTTAGTTTTCGGTACTCTTTTGTCAAGCGGTTTTCTCAGGATCGCGATCGTGTAGACAACGAAACGAAAAGAATGAAAAAAACGAAACTGGCAATTGACAATAATGTAATTTTTTTTTTTTTTTATTTCTTTTTAAACCAACGACGCGATACGAATCGAGTATATCGGACACAGTTAGCTCGGTTGATTTTATCTCGGCTCGATATCCGTACGATACGCTGTAATACGACGCAAAATCCACGACGTGTGTGCTTCGCCGCTGTATAACTATATAATCTGTACCTATATGTATATATACAATCATCTTTGCGTATCTCTTGCGGTTGCTTCCAGAGATCTCCATCCGCCGAAATGTAAATTGATATTGTACGAATTGAAACAGCTCTTTTCTCCCACCGAGTGTAATTGTTATTATTATTGTTATTTTCAAAGATCCTTGACTTGAGATTTTTTTTTCTTGTTCTTTTTTTTACTCTTTCATTCGAGTTGTAAGACACCCCCCCCCCTCCCCCTCCATCTGACACCGACACGTTTACCCACAAAATAATATGCGAGAATATGTGGAAGAAGACGAAGAAGATGGCAGCTGAATACAATATCGTGCGAGTTTATAGCTGCGTGTATTACAATAGCGTCGTGGCGATGATTACCGGGCAATCCTGCCTTCTCTGCCCATACTTCCTGTAATTTCATACGCTTTCTACCTACCTGCTTCCACGGGTAGAGAGAGAAAGACAGCTCGAGAGAGAATATGTTAAAGCGCTTCACCCCGAGCAGCAATGGCTACAAGTAAACATTCTGTAATGTTCTGTACAATGGCTTATATACTCAAAAGCAATAGACACGGCTACCCGTTGTAACATGTAACATCGTAATCGCAATGTCGCCGACAATGCCGTGCAACGATAAGGATCTGAAAACTAGACGCGACGGGATAAAAAGTGATCAATTCGAATCGAATCTTCCACTTTAATTACACTCCCCCTTACTTCGTTACTTAGGCATGAATTTAATACTATCCATATTCGAAAGTACGCTGCTACGAATGCCTAACTATTAGTTTTAAAAACGTTTCGAGAATTTTCTATCTTTCGGTTATAACGTCGAACGTTCATATATAACTAATAATCTATAGATAATTCTCAAAGAAGTTGAACCAATTGATCGAGTAATAAGCTCAAACGTCACTAAGCCCTTATACCTTGGACTCCGCGGCATCTGCGGGTCTTCTTCGTCCAGGTCAAAGAAATATTATTCCACAACTTTCCAGAGCGGCGAAAGTTACGTGTATATATATACGTATATGTATATGTACGTACGTATGTATACATAATAACACTCAGCACATAAATTACAGCTACGCATACGCGTAATTACGTACCATGAAAGTCTGCCTAAAACAAAGATGCTGTTCTCGGAAGGTTTATTATATACACCCGAAACCGAATGAATTTTCCCTCGCTACCGTATAACCGAACCACCTTTGTGGCATTGGTATACACAGTAGCTTGTAACACAACTTTGCACAAGGCATCGAGAAACACGTTGTGATGTACAATTATCATTCTACTCTCGTTGCGGTAACCGATCGATACAAACATTACCGGAAGAACGATGCCTTGGTTGTAAGTTGTATGCGTGTATTACGATACAGCAATCGTGTTACTAAATAAGAACGAGGATCTTTAACGGTAGCATATACGAAACGGAAACGCGAGTGTAAACTTATGGAGTAAAAGAATTGCTTACGAAGAGGTTGGCGTAAAGAAAAATTCACAATCAAATTCATCCAGCGGACGGCGAATAAAATAGAATAACGATACGGTGTAAAAATCACAAGCTTTAAGTTTTATCTCGATCTTACGTACATGGAGCAATTTATGCTTATCGTTAGTTGCTGCCGAGCGGATAAAAGAAAATATTGAAATACTGTCTGCGGCTTACGATGTCGTTCAGAAATAGTTGCAGACAACGACGAACCTAGAATTCAAATCTTCGAAGTGCGAAACAGCGATGGTCACTAAAAGCTAAAAATAATCGATGCATCGATTAATCCAGTTCAAAAAAAACAATCAAACACGACTCGATTGAATCGGTAAAAATTAAGCTATTAATCGATTAATTCCTATTTTTTTGAAACTGTGCATTTGAGACCAAAATTTCGTAAATTTCAGTACGTATTCTTAATAGCGGAAGTTTTTCTTGATAATTTGTAATTTCATAAAAACTATGGAGGATGCCCGAAATTCTTAAAGCAAAGAAAGTAAAACAATACGCAACACATACGTGGGGTCTTTGCGACTCAACAGTTTTTTCATCTTTTTTCGTTTTACTTCCACAAACTATCCTGCTTCAAGTACGCCGAGTTTAAAATTGTACGTTAAATTCGGTTCTGGAGTCAACCGGACCCAATGTCAGTGACTAAGGTTATTATCATAGAGTTTGAAAGCTTGTACTCGATTAATCGGGATTATTTTTTATCATTCTGAGTGCGAGGTTTCTCAAATAAGATTGTCTGTACGCGTACTTTAGTGCACAGAACTTACGCTAATCAATTTGCTAAACAGCCCGTCGCGTCGATGAATTCTTACACACAATATTGCGTATGAAACATACTCTAAAGTTTATACACCGAGTACAAAAGCGTCTCGTTTCGCACCCGCGATCATAATACAATATCGACTTCACGGCTCAGTTTACACACACGCTGCAGCATTGAGGAATTATTATTACTATCATTATCATCAATTTTTTCTTCTCTCCCTCTCTCTCTCTCTTTAAAGATGTGCGATGCGGGTCCTGCAGTTCGGTAAAACAGTAGCAATTTTACCAGTAAATTGATTCCGCAACGTCGAAACTTTGTCAATTTGCGTACATAACGGAATATGCTCATTGGAGATGATATGCGGGGAAAACGGAAAAACGGGCATGAAAATGCTGAACATCGCGGTAATTATCGCCCATACGGCATCAACGCCTCTGCTTCGTAACGGTAACTCATGGACATCGAATTATCGCCCCGTATACATACTTTGTTTCGCCTAGGTCGCGGCCCTGGGTTTTCACACCTCTCGTCTCGAGTTTTCTTCGTCTAATTCTACCTGCCTGTATAGCTCAGATACACACGAGTACCTTGTACCGCGTCACGCGCCGCCCTCGTGCAGGACGGTATAAGACAACGCTATTAACACGATCCTCGTACACACGTACACACACATGCGTAAGTACGGTAGCTGAAAGAGAAGCCGAGAGTCCATTTAGTCTGGAATGTCGACACCACGTGGTCTGCGCGATGATCGTTTGACAGGGACAAAGTTCGGGGATATTATTCGTCTCCTCCTCCTCCACGTTCATAATAGCCCCTATTTTTAGTCAGTGGATTAAAATCGGGGGTAGACCTCCGAGTCGTACACGCATAACCGGGGGATAGATGGACGGACGGACGGATGGATGGATGCAGATGTTTGTAGAGCTAAAAGTAGCCGATGAAGAGTCGACCGAGAGGGGAAGGGAGAAAAGTATGGTGCAGACGCGGAGAGGGGCGCGTATATTCACTCTTCGTTCGTTCGTTCCCGCCCCCTTGATAACGCGAGGAATCTACCCACACCGTAAAGCCACTCCGCGTGTCAGAGTGCGTGATGAGCTTTTACACGCGACGCGAAAGACGGCTAGAATAGAAGCCGAAGGGTAAGGGAGAGAAATGGGATTCCCGTACGGGGAGTCACGTCACGTCGCCGGAAGTCGACGATGACGAGAAGTTGCGGCCGCTGATTGTATACAGGATGATCCTCCAGGCCGATACACCCGTTCGGAACTGACCGGATCCCGAGTCTGCTTCTTCCTCTTTCTCCCGCCTCGAAGCAAGGTTGTAGTATCTACCAAGTCAAGTAAGTTCATACCAGTTAACGACGCGTTCAGACCCGAGTATCGAATCCTTAAAAATCCTTCCAAAATTATAAATTTGAACGTATTTCTCAACGACTAAAACCAATTGCCAGAGCCTTAGACACTGCAAATTTAATTTCTTGCTAATTTTATAACCAAGGATCGATCAAACGGGTACAACCGAAAAGGGTCAATAACTGGTACGCTTACCTTAGTTCTGAACTTCCGACAGGGTTCAAAGGTCGCGATTTATACGCGGGTCGTCAACTTTAATTGGGGTTAGACCCCATTGGGGTGTTTACAAGTTCCGAAACGTTGATCAAACTTTTGTCACCTATCGGCACAAGGGGACAAAACTGGGGTGTTTGTCGGTTGGTTGAGATAATCGATCTAACAGCGACGAGTCGGTAAAACTTGACGGAATTTTTCGGGAATCCGTAAACACGTAAGTTAGAGATTATCTTCATCTTCCTTACCAAGAAGTAGTTGTGCATGTTCGATACGTAGCGTACGTTAACATAGCTCTGTGTTGGTTTGAAGAAAACTTTCCTTCAATGGATCGATACGGTATATATAAGCGTTATAACACCATTATCACCGCTACGCGTATAACAAGTTTGTCGAAGAGAAAATCAGTCTTTACAGTTAATCGGGAATAAAAGTACCTACACATATTGTAAAGGAAAATCGTGCAGATTATGTACACACACACACACACACACACACACACTTGACTCACAGTCGCGAACTTTCTTTAGAGTTAAACACATATTTACTGATATATTGGGCATTCCTGAAAAACTTTCAAACAAATTTTCACATTATTTTCAATCACTCGTCTTTACCATATGCTTTTCGTAAATCCAACTCGAAAAGGCCCAAGTTGGTTTTTACGAAAAAAGAAAAAAAAGAAACATTTCGTTTCGAAAATGAAACGTGTTTACGCAAGGTTCAGAGTGAGTCCTCATTTTTTTTTCAAATCGCTTGTTTCTACGTCTCTGCCGGTTAATAATCCGTTATAATATGTACCGCATCTCCGATTTGATTACTGATTGTATTTATTGCTTCTCTGGTGCTAGAATACACTCTCGATTTTCTTTTTTCTTGCAAAATTTTACAATAAATTTTCAACAGGTATGAAAATATAAAAAAACGAGGTCCACCCTGAATCTCTCGTGAAATTCTTACATTCTGGAAAGCAAATATTTTCTCTTTCTTCTTTCATAAAAATGATCCTGGGTTATTTTTGAGATGAGTTTAAAGAATCATAGAGCGAAGTCGAAAGTTTGAAAAAAAAAAATAAATACAAATTTTTCTAAATTCCTTGTAGGAAAAATCATTGGTGAAATTAAAAAATGTCGTCCTTTCAATAGTTTACCGAGTCGGCGTACGCGGAATGCCCCATACGTAACGAGTGGGATATTTCTTTCTTTTTTTTTCACATTTTTCATATTTTTTTTTTCCCAAGCCAACAACATCACGCCGCGTGGTCCGAATCGTGGAGAGTCTGCCTCTCTGCATCCACGCCGACCATATGGCGTATGGTCCCTTGTTGCAGGGCGTATGGTTGTCCGGAGGGCCGGTAGATCGGATCCAGTGTGCGAGCAAGTCACGCACGTCCTGTGCGTTAATGCGTCCATGAGTCAGTGGATAGAGGGTTTTACAGCTTTTTTTATTACAAGGAAAGGAGACTACAAGCGAGGCCTCCTCTCCTCGTTGCTGCTGCTGCTGCTGCTGCTGCTGCTTTTACACCGCGGGATCCACGCACCAATTTATATCACGAAAGCGAGGAAAGGAAAGGAAAGGAAAGCCACGCAGCCCTGCGGCAGGAAACTCGCAGGGAACGTTTAGGGTGCGGTCGTCGTCGGTACGAGTGACGATTCGTTTCGATCGTCACGATATTTCGATTTCACCTTCTACCGTCGCAGCCTTGTAGCTGTATGCCCCGAGTTTAGGGCGTGTAAAGTGAGGAATGACTAGGCGAAAACCTTCGATTCCCCCTCGTCTATTTCGGTAATAAAGAACTTGTACGTTGATAAAGCCGACCGAGCGGGGCTTTCTTTGCATCGAATTCAGTGGGTCGAAATTTCGAGAACAGGACACGAGATATTATCATAACGTGCGTCTAAAGCTAATGAAACGGCCTGTGATTTAGTCTAATCATTTGAATATAGTCCAACAAATAATTATACTATATACATATTCTCGAAAAAGATGCATGTCAAGTGAAAGATGACGGTCGTTTCATTTTCGCATATTTTTTTTTTTGTCAAAATATTTTTCTCGTTCTACCATTACTTTGAATTCACCTGCAACAAGTATGCGTAATATAATAATGCGTGAAAAAAGAGAAGAAAAAAAAAGTAAAAAATATGTAGGATTAAACCGATATCGACTCGGTGGGTTAAATATGGTTATATATATCACGTATATTTCCTCCGAAGCACCGTACAGATTTGCAGTACTTTTAGTCAGAGGTCGTGAGCTGCAGTCATCGGAAGGGTGCGGCTGAGGAACGGCGTATTCTTTTTTTTCCCCCTTCTTTCTCTATCTCTTCCATACCGGGGTCAATTGTACCGACAACGTGTAGGAGGAGTTTCCCCCGTCAATTTCCGGGGACTGACAATGATAACAGAAACGTTTGCTAAATCTGTCCTTTTGCCTCTAGCGGTATCCACACACACACACACACACAGAGCTCGTGCATACATTGGCGCGGGTAAATATAGACCATTTGTTCTCTAGCCTCGATGATTAAACGCCGAAGTCCCCGGACCGTGAGTGGAGGAAGCGGTCGCCGGACGTCAATGGTCATGGGACTGACTACCGTGCATGATCCAAGTTGCGAAGAAGATCGACGCCGTTCGTAAAACGCGAGGCCCAATGTAATTTGAATACAAAGGTTAGCCAACAACGTTTCTCGATATACATAAAAGATATACTTAACCGCGTCAGAGTAAGGCTAACTCGAACAAAGATCTAGACACGAAAGCTAGCCAAACGACGAGAAGAAGCGGTGCTTACATTAGGATGTGCGCCAATTAGATTCCCTTTAATTGTACAAAGACGCGTCTATCGTCCAACTACATGCATCGCACACCGTGGGAAAGCGTCAGTGGCGGTAAAACAATGCGTCTTGTGATATTATGCTCCCCTCCGCCCCTCCTTCGCCGACTTTTCTACGTTACAAAAGTGCAGTGCGCAACGTCGAGCCGAGGAGTCTGTTTTTCAAGCCGTAACAGGAAAGGAGAAGAAAGAACGATGGAACAGAGTTGAGAAATAGAAACGAAACTTCGACCGCAACACAGTTTGAAATATCAGCTGCGCTCCTCTTATCTCGCAGCGCGACGCTTACGCGATGAAAGACTAAGTTATACCATATATGCGTAAATTGACACGAGTTCTTTGCGGGTAATTTCCGATCTTGGTTACGTTGCGTTACACGTTAAGCGTTGTGTTTGCGAAAAATGTCAGGAAGCGATTGTATAACGTCAACGCTGCTGCACTACGCGATACGCGGAACATCGTCGTACAACTCGATCTGCGTTGGAATCCGAACGACGTTACAAAGTCGTAAAGAACGTCCCGCTTCTTACGGCATTGCGATTTTATAATAAAGAATTACTTATCAGCTTCCGTATAGTGAGCTCCCTAGAATTTAAACTTCGCCTGGAAGCCCGTCGTCGGATCTTCTAAAATTCTGAAGTCAGACAACGAAGTCGTTCCAATAAACTATTCCGATACCCGATACGTTTTCCCGGGACTCGTTTCAACCCAACTTTTTAATAACGAACTCATATATTTCATGCAAATTGGTTAAAATTTAGACATTAGACGTTTGCATTGTAAGCCAAAATAGTATAATTTTTCTTTCGGTTCAATTTTGCTTAAACTCAATTACCAAATATATCGATAAACGGACCAATTTTAAGAAACTAACGAAGATTAGAATTGGCCATTCGTTCGAAACGTGAAGGTAGAAACGTTGACCTGGGAGTATTCGCTATTTTTAGTACTTGTTTATATTTTTTACAAATTTTACATACTGCTCAACATCGATTAATCAATTTTTAAAATTCCTCCAAAAACTTATACCCTTTTCACACCGATTACCCCCTCAATTGTCTCACGTAGAATAATTTCCTGCATTTCAAAGAATCGTACGCATAGTGAGGAAGAAAATAAAATAAAAAAAAAAATCCTTATCATGTCGAAGTTATTGGTAACATTATCGTAACGATTCGTGCTGTGAAAAAACCGTCGTTTCACAATTTTAGAATCGTCTGAAATTCATTAAACCGTAACGAAACAAAACGCATTCTCATTCCAAAATCTGAGTTCCGTAAAAACCATTCCAAAATTAAAAAAATATCGATTTTTTCTCCTCAACGTTTCGCTACGATAACGTGACCAGCTTCAACCTCATGATTCCCCGACTTTTTCCCAATGAAAATTCCCCGTCAATTCCGTGTTATCCAGATTTCCCCGACAGCCAGACACCCTGTATATCGACAAGTCAATTGTTAATAACTGCGCAAGTTAGGCTCTTTAACTATACAAATATACCTATTTTATTTAGGGTATTGGGATGTGTCAAACACAGAGAGCGATCGAGCTAGATTTGTAAATAACAAACAAGCCGCGGACCGCAGAATCCGGCATGCGTGGATCGGCACAGTTTTCAATTAAACCTGCCCACCGATGCGTGGCGACCAGCTTGCAGCGATACGTTGCATATAAAATACACAAATGGTAGAAATCTGCACAGCACGCGTTCGAACCGATGATTTGCAACGCGGGATTGAAAACCACGTGTACAACCATGCTGGAAAATATTGATTTCGCAAGCAATCAGTGCGGTGTAGGTATACCTAATGACCCATCGTTGGTTATTTGTGGATATACATATATTGTTGATACTTATGGAGAGTCGCATATGCAGCCTGGAGTGAATAACAAAATCCTTTTTCAGCCGGCTGGTATTCGCCTCGCGAATACTCTGTCATGCGTAATACGTACCCTGACCACAAAGTTAATTGACGAACAAATAGCGTTGTTAGATGCTCGCTGCGCGCCAATTCCTTCTCTGATTATATACACGTTATGTTATACGCGCTTATAATTTAACCACGAGTAAAGAGACGTTGCGAGGTTAAACTGAACTTAAGAACTTGGCGGTTCTTACGAATCATTTGCAGGCGCGAAAGAAGGTCTTGGATTTGGAAGATAATGAAAATTCAAATCACGACGATGCAAAGTTCGGAAAGTAAAAATATCGATAATCGAAAACAAAGAAGGATCAAGGTCGTGACAAAAATTGACAGAACCGAAAACCTTTGATAATTCAAAATTGCGATGTTTCAGATTTTCAAATTTTCGCGTTCTCGCATTTTCGAAAGTGCGAAACTTTGACGTTTCACATAAAACATGCAAAGTTCAACGAGCCGTATTGCTACGCTATATTACATACAATTAAAGTTAACGAATTTCAATAAAAAATAATTCCCTCCCCAAGCAAACATCGTACAGGTATAATAAATGCAGCGATTATACCAACGTCATCGAAAGTCGCTGCGTATGTCATTATTACAGGAATATATAGGATTGGAACACCGGACTCACAATCAGCTGTTGCGCTTTCCTCGAATTGAAAAACAAAGAACCTGTAGACTAATAGCTAATTTTTTTATCTAATTATAAGACCGATCAGCTTGACTAACGCTTGCCACGATTGTAGTTTGGTACATAGAGTAACGTCCACACGTACAGCGTTCAGAGTTCAAAGTTGAGGAATAAATTTAATTAAGGCTCGCAAGTTTCGAGTATCGATATCGATTCATTGCCTAAACATCTTTTCACCAGTTATAAGACTAAAGCTGCCAATCGTCAAAGAAGATTGTAAAACATCGTGTAATTCAGACAAGTTTCCGCCTATTCCTATACCTCAGATCAAAAGAAAAAAAAAAACCTCGGTAATTGATTTGACAGCGAGCGAATCACGGACATATATTACAGAAGAACGATTACAAATTACAGTCGCAAATCAGTGTTAATTTCAAACAGAGTATAACAAATTGTCACAACGCTACGCTAGGTGTTTCGCAATAAGCCGCAGAGCATAAAGTGACGAAGCGTGCCCAGAATTTCCTGCTGCAAGGATCATTTCTCGGTGACTGGTCGACGATTTTAGCACGCCTGCGGTGAAGTGGACTAAGGTCTAATTTTTTTTCTCACGTTTTACCCCGTCTTTTCTATAAAAATAATATGCATATCACCGTCCATTTTCAGTTTTCAGCGTGAATAACACCTCGGTCGCGGATTAACGCCTCGTATCACTCGTATATTACCGCAGATTATCGCGACATTGCACGTACGCGATAAGCGCACAGAGATCTATTCGGAGAAGCGTCATAGTCGCGGTTTCTCACAAGCTGAGATCAAAAGTCGACGCGGACGTCGTCGGCTTCTCTCACTCCCGGCGATCTGCATCCTGAATAAAGGGTTTAAATAGAGAGAACGCGTATCGCAGACGCTACGCGATGCTAACCGAGCGGATTGAGGATATGACGTAATTCCCGTGGCAGATACACCGTCGAAGCAAGTCGGCGGTGCCGGTAGATTTTCGATTTCGATATTCTTTAGGCGAGCGAGTCACTTCCCACGCAGCTGATTTTTCTTGCGCACCTCGTACGAGTACGTACCTAATATACAGGGTTATAATATGTGTATTATGGTGTTTGAGAACAAAAAATAAATTACGATATTACACCGTGGCGTCCCATTAAAAGTTTCTTTATGGTTAAAAGAAAGGTTCTGTGAAAAGATGAGCGTTCTACGTCATGTGAAAGATCGCGCTCGTTTGATTTTTCCCTTTTCATTCTATTTTATTTTTATTTATTTATTTTCAATGTATGAAAAAACATGTTTTAGCACTTCAATTATTATTTTTTTCCTGATATTTATATTCAGCCCAAAGATCACGATCTCATAAATTAAGAGTTGGTATTAAATTGTAAGTATTTATGGGATTAAATTAATAATGAAAAAGCCGTCAGATACACTGCTCAAACATCAACTGTAGATCTAATATTACAATTGGGGGTCTTATTAGTGACGTAAATTGATATTACAATTAATGCAAGCAATAAAAAAAAATTTCATTCGAGATATTTCATAAATTTTAAAAAATTCCACGTAACGTACAACGCTCATATTTTGACAGAAGCTTTCTTTCGGCCTAAAAAACTTTTTAGGGGTGGAAAATTCCAAATTATTTTTCTCTCAAACATATTAATACACACACACACACACACGCACGCAACAATAAATTCGATAGAACGCAACAAAATTTCGACTCCCATTCTTCACGGTTTAAAAATTTTCTCATCGTTTTACACGTCAAAATATTCTGCAAATATTTTCCGACAATAATGACTGTAGGAAAAAGCTGCAGGAAAGACGACGAAGAGCTGAAAGAAGGTCCAAAGGTGGCCGACCTCCATTTCGTTATTATATACTTCACAACTCTATACGAAAGTTTCGAAGCTAGATGAGGAAGACCGCCGCTGCAGATGTGATCTGACGCATGCCGCAAGTACGTAATATAATAATCTCTGTAACATTTCCCTCGTATTTAACCCTCGACGATCGTGAGCCGCGCGGTAGGTTTTTCACATTCCTAAGAAGCGTAATGAATACACTAATTATATTAAGTAACGCATCAATGTAAGCGTAAGGAATTTACTACGGCGTGACGATATTACAAACGTACACGTACATATGGATATGCAAGTACGCAAAGAGCGATTGCATCGAGTGAACATATTGCCCAATTAAATTAGATTTCGGCGGTTCGCAATCCGCGTGTCACGTTAATGATTCGCGATATTCGAACCGCGAAGTTGTTGGATCGATCTTAAAAATACGCGGATTCGTCGCCGGATAAAGTGACTCATTTTTCGAACGATTCGTTATGCAGTCTGACTAATTCGCCAAGTTGTATAATTTGCGTGAAAAATTAGCAATGTTGCGGAATTGAATGTTTGGCAAAAATTAAGCTTGTCGCCACCGCGCGATTCGTGAAATACGCAAGAATCGAAAGAAGTTTAAATATGTCTATAAACGGTTGAAACGAAATTTCGTGCTAGGTGTAATAACAAAAATTATACATCCGAGAACGTGTCTTGAGATAAAATTCTTAAAATTCTTAAAATTCACAATCAACATATCGCGAATATAGATTCAGAGTAGAACTACATGCGAAATAGTGGAATTGCTATTTTTATTTTCGCAGAATTTCCTCGCATATATGATGAATTTCGGCGTAAACCGTTGGCATCATTGTACATGAATAACAGAACGTTGCTTGTTTTCTTCCTACATACATACATAAGTAACACGTGTGAAAACAGCGATAAATTATTCTAAACGAACTTATCATTTCCAGACTAAATCTTTCTCCTATCTTCCGTTAATATACATATATATGACGATAACTCGCGTTACATACATAAATATAAATTATTATGCCTGCATAGAAATAATTGGAATTAAAATATCACCTAATATCATGTCAGCTATAATATTTGCTTGCGTATATAAATAATCGAAGTTCAAGGAACCCTTCGCGAAATTATTACAATATCCAATTTACCGTAGTATTACACAGAGTTGAGAATTATTACACGGAACAGAATATTAAAAATAACTCTCTGACTACCTACTTGCAACCGATTCTTCGAACCGAAATCTTTTTTCTTCACTTTCATCCCGACTATTTTACGAACAAGGCTCTGAGATCACTCTCCAGTATTTACATTTATAAGTTACTTTGTGAATAATCGTAAAAATTATTCATTCTCACTCAAGTATCAAAAATAAATCGACGAGTGACTGCATAGTTCACAGATGGAGTGTAAAAATACTCTCATTTATGTATAATATAATCCTTTTTCCACTTGCAAAAACAACATATATATATATTCCAAAACTAGCGCAGCTTTTTAAATATCGACTGGCATGAAAAAAAAAAATTTTAAATATCCTCATCCGGTAATTTTCGGCATATTACCCTACTCCCGATCAATTTTTGAAACAATGATGTAGATTCGTTTCCTATCACGTGTGTGACGATTAATTAGCAGCGGCTTGATCACCTCGGGTATACGTGCACTAATTTTCGGCAAGTTCCAGCCTTCGCAGTGAGTAACATACGGTGACGGGTGATGTGATATGTGTGATTACATTGACGAGTTACACACACGTCGATATCGCAACGTCGTTCGGCGGTCGTTTGTAACGCGTGTATGAAATAGCTCTACAAGTGCTCGGACACCTGCGACACGATGATACCTGACATTTGAAAAAGACAGGGAAAAAAGCAAACTCCGGAAGATTTTGGACGAATCGCTTGTAATATAAAAAATGGCCGTGAGGAGGATTAATATCTTGGAAACAGATGGTAAAAAAATCTCTCTGCGTTTCAATGGTATATGTATATACACAATGTTCGTAAAGTTGAACGTCAAACGGACTGATTGCGTGTAGCTCGTTAATTCGAAAGATTCCACATAAATATTCTTTAATATGTTAATGATATTTCAATCAAATTGCAATTAGATACGATGTGGAAACAGCTCGTATAATTTGTTGCCTTTGCAAAACAGGGCAGTGTCGTTATTTTGGTAAAAAGAGTCTTTAAAAATAATCCAGTAGTTTCTCACAATTAATTAAGTATCGTCGATTATTTTTGATTTTTACTTCCATAAACGATGCGATACGATATCAATTTATGCCATTAGACCGTCAATTATCATCATTGTCTTACTTTCCAAGTACCTGCTTAACGAATATTTTCACCTGGTATTGAAAAATATATCGATTGAAATTGTGAAAAAAAAAAAAAAAAAAAAAAACACGAGAGTAAAAATACTGAAAAATCTTTCAAAACTGTCAAAATTTCTAAAAAACTATACTTTTTATACGAAGCAGCTAAGCAGCGCCTTGGATGAATCAGACGAGACGACGATAAGCGTGACCGTCTAGTCAAACAGCGTCGAGTGAATTCATGAATGCGTACATACATACATGCGTATACCGACATGTGTATGTATGCATAGTATACCTTGAAGAGGGTCAGACTTATTTCGGAAGTAAGTGTCATTGGGATCCCGAGGAAAGCGTCTTGTTATATACTATATACATAACTTGCCTATATATATATATACACCTTTGAATATACGTACATACGTAATGTAACGCCCGTCGAGCTTTTTGGCAAAGGTTTACGCTATCTGAGAGTGTTTAAAAAATATACACGCGTCTATTATTATTATTATTACACACACACACACACACACACACACATATATATATATGTGTGTATATGCGAGTATGCGTAATTGGCACCTGTTGTCGAGCCAAGGGTAGCTGCCTCGCCGAAGCTAACGATGACGTAGAAAACACACTTTTGCACACACGCACGCACACACTTGCGTCACAAATGCGGGCGTACAAATTATTACGGTATAAAACTAGGAATTAGCTACGAATCTGGCCAGCTATTGTTAAAAATTTCCGCAGTGCTTCGTAAAGCGTTTGAATCCAAGCCTTATCGTAATTGGTAAGTATTAACCCTTTGAGGAGCGTATTTTTCTACTTAACAATTATAGAAAATCGTAGGTGATCCATTGGTTTTCAGGGTCGCTGATTACGATTCCGAAGCCAGAATTACGAAATTCAAAATGACGGGCAAGAAAATTAATTTTTTCGTAATTTCAAATTTTTGTTTTGAAAAAAACTAGAGTACGAAAAACTCTGAAAAAATATGTACTGTAAAACTGGACATGAAGAATACGTAAAAAAAATTTTAGAGCCTTGGCTGTCTACGTTACGAAAAAAAAAAAAAAATGTTGCATGAAATTTCAATGACTTATATGCGTATAAAAAGTGCAAAAATATGTGAGCAATACGAAAAATAGAACCGAGACTGAGACACAGCCTCTCAAAGGGTTAAGTTCGAGCCGATTTCGGATGGAGCCAAACATCGATGGGCGAATCGAATTGATGTCTTGTAAAATTTCGAGGTTTAACATTGAAAAATTTTACGACTATGCAAGGCTGAGCTGATCACATGACAAGTATTACGTAGTTACCTATTCTTTGTCTAAAATCTATGTACATATTTCGCTCTCAAGGTAGGTATAGAAATTGTCATAACCGTGCAAAGGTGATCGGCGTTGATAGTATGCGAAGATAAAAAGAATTAAAGGGGAAAAAAAGAAAAAAAACAAAAAAAAAAAAACAATTTCTACAACCTCAAAGATAATCGTATCTGCGGTGGCTAAATTCGGAGAAATGACTAAGAACTACGTATCGAGTGGGACAGACAGCGTATAGGTTACAACCCAGATATATTATAATATGCTAGAAAACGAAGAAACAGACAATCGTAGTTGTGATAAACGCGTATTTCGACCACAATTTTTTCACACTTTATAAAATCTTTCTATGAGAGGCAAATTTTTGGGAAAAAAAAATTCCACGACATTTTCAGGTTTTCCAGAACCTGAAACCTAGTTTTCCCTGACATTTTCCCAGTTCTAGTAAGGTACTAAAACCTAAATAGTTAAACTTATTAACTCTACATCCGTTTCGAATTCAATTAAAATTGAAGAAAAATATAACGTACAAAACAGTAAGTTTAAGCCAATTTGTTTCCTCGATGAAAAAAAACTAAACTTGATACCTCAAAAAAAAAATCATTTCCGATTCCCATGATAGGAAAATTGATATTTTCAGTTTTTTTCTATGACCAAATTAAAAATCCCCCGACTTATCCAGGTTTTCCATGACCCTTTTTAAATACCCTGACACTTCGAGGTTTCTCAAGTTTTCCAAGTGCGTGGCGACCCTGATTATATGATAGAATTGCACGCATTAACACCGACGAGAAAAATAATAATTATGCGTTATAAAAAGAGAAAAAAAAAAAAAAAAAAAAAAATAGAAAATACCAACGCATTGTATTAAAGTTAGAACGTTCTTATATTATTCCCGCAGCAATGGAAAAACAACGTTTCGTATTTCAGTCTCGTTTGCCAATTACACATTCCATGCGGGACCCATAACGTCGAGGACAATCGGATGCCCACGTGAGGAATAACAGCTGCTATATCGATCGTAAGATGATCATCTTCAGCTAGTGCCATCGATCGTAGATCATCGCGTTATATTACAGTCAAATAATCAAAAATCATTTTCAAATTTTGTCCATATTTATACGCGTAGAAGCTATACATCGATTTGTAATCGGCAGATATTTTTATTCGCATACAAACTTTTACCCGAACTTTCGAACCAGTTTTCTGTTAATTTCTTCACACTTATGATACTATACCGATATAATTATCATACGTAAAGCACCGAAGATATTCCTTCAAATTATTTATTTTCACGGTTGAAAAAAATGTCAAGATTTGTTTTCACATTTATTATACAATCTCGTTCTCGTTTTCTATCCTGATTATTGTTACATATAAATATAACGAGCTGTCAATTTATCAGAGAAGTATCGCGTCTCCGCCGAAAAACAGATCAGAGTGACCACGCCTGCCATCCGAGTCGCAACGACCTTCGTTCGATCCAATTTTTAACCATATAAACCATAGATATATTATTACGGATAGGCCATGCATAGCTCGTTTGAATCTCCTCTCGTTATATTCTTGTAATGAATCCCTCCTCGACAATTTCCATACGTAGATACAACGTGATTGCATTTTACGTGAATTTTATAAGAAGATCGTGCATGAAACGACAGAGAATCATGCAGCAATAATCACGGTATATTATGTAAGCCGAGCGTGAGCCGTGCAGCTTAATTTTCGAATATGACAACGATTTTTACCGCATTACATGCATACGAACACCGTTCTAGCGATTAATTATTACCCGGTAAGATTATTCTTACATGTAACAACAAACGAAAGAAAAAAGCAAATTTAATTTCAACGTATGCATATTTGGCCTAATGTGGGGACGTTAACTTTTGACATTTCGTTTCCACATTTTCATGTATAAATACATGAAACTGCGAATCGGCATTTTATCAGAATACCACGCGATGGGACTTTTTTACCCGTGCGACAAAATTAACACACTTGTAAAAGAGATTCTACGACACGTGGAGTATCTATTAGTTTACTCAACGACATGCGTTTAGCGTGGTTCTTTAATTCCTCTATTTTAAATTTCGAAAGTGACGTTTCGTAAGTTGGCACTTTATTTCTGTACAACGGGTGAATACCAACTGTATTGAGAAGAAAAAATTCACCCAAGTTAATTCGCGACTTGCAAACGAATTACAAATATATACAGTAGAAAAAGATTCATCTTTCGATCGATCCGCTAATTATACGATGAAGATACGTGATTACTTTCGAATGAAAGTCACGTCACTGATAAATTTGTAAGACCGACGACTGGCACGAGGAAGCAAATCTACTTATAGGCATATTTTCTTTAAAATATTAGCGCTCTATAATAATAAGTATAATTTTTCTTATACATGTACATGTATAAGTTTAATAAAAATATTTAAAGACGCCCATTATATACAGTTATGTGCGTGTAATTTAATATTAAATTAAGAGGGTATTAAATTTTGCAGAATTATCCGTCGAGCGGCGCGTGCGTTGTAATTATATTTATTACGCAGTTTCGTCAACGGCCGGTAATCGTAAAAAAAAAGGGCGTTCCGTCAGTCGAGGGTTTATTATACTCGATGATATTAAACGTGGAGGTTTTAAAACGTGACGAAGTTGAGAAACACTGTGACGTAATGAATTTACAAGAGACGGGTAGAAAGTAAATACACGGGAAGCCCGAGTCTCTATCCTTGGAATGTTGCGGCCGTTCCGCGCCGGTTTTTCAAAGATCAGGAAATAAACGAGATAAAAAAACAGAGAGGTTGTCCATTTCCTGAAACGAGAAATGACAAGAAAAAAAAGGGGAAAATTACACAATCCGCGATTTGACTTGAAATAAATATAGTCAATCCCGAAGAACGGTTCCACAATAATGTAACCCCAATTCGTGACTTTGTGTAATTTTGTTTATAAATTAATTTTTTATGCAGTATATATATACATATGTCTATATATATATAATAAAAAAAAGAAAAAAAAACATAACTACTCATTAAATGAAATTGAGAGGGAAAAGTTTGGATTCTAGAGCCTGAATGAACAACGCGATACATCCTACGTATAAGAACAATGCACAGAGGCAGAGATAACGTAGCTGACAACCGGAACTGAAAATTGATATCTAGGAATAAGCAGCATGGCAGAACGTGAAACGGACACCGCTCGACGTCAAAAGCATCCGGAAACGGTGCTGAGCCGAGTGACACGAGCAGCAATGAGCGTTGGAAATTTACCCGATTCGTAAACCGCGTACGATAAAAGTATATATATATATGTGTGTATATATATATATATATATGCATATGCATATATTTACAAAAGCGAGAAGAAAGAGAGAAAGAGAGAGAAAGAAAGTGGCGACGAGTGTTTAGAACGCTAGATCAAAGTCAAAGGTTAATTCCACGGAATTTATGAGAGTGAAATTAGTAACGTTAACGTAACAAACTATGAGGGAAAAAATCATTATTGCACAATTTAAGAACAACGTTCAAGCAGCTGGCGTTTCAAAACAAGAATACGTTTTTTTTTTGTTTTTATCATTGTTTACCAAACTTCCGACATTGCTAAAGGTGCAAAGTAACGATTTTTCCTAAACATGCATCGTTACAGATAACGTTACTAACTTTGTCCTCATCGGGATTTATAGAGTATAATATAATTTCGACGAAGCTTTGTTCGAAAAAGACTAAGGAAAATTCTCTCGATACGCCTTAGAAGTAGCATAAAGTTGAAAAGAGGTTGAAAATTGTTTTCGAAAAACAGCGCCGACGTTATTTTACTCAAATTAAAATTCCGATGTAGTTGAAGAAAGTCAACGATGGATTCAAGTCTGTAAAGGAGATGCACCTCCTTCATACATCTTCCTTATCCTCCTTTTCCTCCTTCGAGATGTCGAGAATAAAAATAATTCTACGTATGAATATAATGAGTAATAATACGAAATCCACCGCAAACTCTGACCATAAACCTGCACCGGTTCTGCAAACATGTTACACACCTACACTCGCACATTATATGTACACACCTGTCACATAGGACGACTTTTATTTACACCTGCAATGAAACTCTTACGGATCTCCGCATATCTTCAACGCATGTAACAAGCAACCGGTCAAACATTATCGAAGAGTATAAAAGCACCAGGAGAAAGGCTCGAAGAGCTCCGAAAGCTTGTCTAAGAGATCTGATAATTTCTTTGCACGCATATCAAGATATTCGCTGGTAATTTTCCAAATCAGTTCCGATTTTTCATGACATTGCAGGCGTAGAACCGCCTAAGAATTGAAATTAATTTTTATATACGGTATAATACGAAAATATGTGCCGTTCGAGATTGTAGGCAGCTCGACTAAACGGTTTGATTAAGCGTTCAATATTATGCCGCGGAATACTCGGTCGCGGGTATAATTGCGATGCAAATAAATTATTCCAAAATTTGTCAGCGAGGGTTATTGCCTCACAAGTAAAACGGAAAAGAAAAATAGAGCAGGAAGGAAAAGAATACACGAGTACTGGCGAACTCTGACGTGTACTTTTCTATAAGCAAAAGGTTGTTAAATTAAATATCGATGTGGATAATATGGGGAGAAAAAAAACAACGTTCTTAAAATCGTAAAATTTGTACACATGACCGTTGACCGTAGAATCTGTGAGAAAAAAGTTACTACGAACAACTATTCACACGCGTTCTAATATCTGGAACGTGACGATTCATCGTGGTCTGCGGCATTGTAAGGGTACGATTGCGACAGCGTCAATTTACTTTTAAACTGTTAAACTCTGATGCGTCGGAAGAAAGGGAGAAAGAAGAAATAAGCAACGATCGCACCGTCAAAATTGCATGTATCAAAATTGACCAATACAGAAAAATATTCGTCGTAAATTCAGAACTTGAATTAGTCAGACAGTGTTACATCGACGATATAATTAGTGTTAGATTGAAATCAGATAGCGAAGGATTGAGGTAAAAGAATATTCTATAGAAATGGTTTTGTTTTAATTGATTTTTTTTTTTTTTTTTATTATTTTGTTTCACAGTTAAATGAGTAAAATTTGCACTTCCAGAGTTTAACGTAATTCATGGCGTTGAATTCCTCGGTTGTATAAGGTATTTACGTACACAAGACGTATTGAACAATCGGTCAAACGACCGAACGACCGGCCTATTCGTTACAATTAACGCAGGCAGTATAACGATTACGCAACTTTTGCACCGAGAAGCGCGGAACAACCTTGAGTGTGCAAGAGCGTGTCTGCCATTCCTCTGGTATGTGGAATAGATTGGTAGCTTTGCGTATTTCCATCGAGTAGAACGAACGGGTTTCTCTGCCCGTGTGTGACACGCGTATAATACACGCGCGCACACACGCGCAGTAAGCGAATGAACGGAAAATATCGTCGGTGTTCGTTTGATATTCGCTGTTGATTTTACCCCAGCGAGTGGGAAATGCGTGTCCCCCGCCCCTCGGGGAATGACGATATTTTTTGGGAACAAAAAAATGCCATTAAATTTTCAGGTTTTCCAGAACCTAAAACCTAGTTTTACCCTGACATTTTCCCAGTTCTAGTAAGTTACTAAAACCTAAGTCGTTCAGCTTATTAACTCTATGTACGGTTCAAATTCGATTCGAATTGAGGAAAAATATAATGTACAAAAAAAAAAAAGTCAACTTAAGCCAATTCGTTGTCTCGACGCAAAATCATTTCTAATTCCCATGACAGCAAAATTGATACGTTCAGTTTTTTTCCCGACCAAATTAAAAATTCCCCGACAATTCCAGATTTTAAACCAACACTGTCGAATACCCTGACATTTACAAGTCTTCCAGGTGTGTGGGCGCCCTGTAAATGTCGTATCGAATTTTTCACGTCTGTTTTATTAAACAGTGATTTTCTCACGTGGAGAAAATTCGTGGCGCCGCGTCGATTGATGTATAATCGATGATAAACCTAACGAGCAAATATCTGTTTGCTAAGGATTGCTATGATAGCTAAACGAGATAATAAATACACGAGAAGTACTCGGCGCGTGTTGTACGTGATGCGTAAAGTCTGGAGATGAATAGAAATCTGCATTCACACAAATCGACGCGTGATGCGGGAACTAGAAATCAAGCGAGCTTCTCTGTTCCCCTACATTCTATTCCTTACACATACAAGTAGGCGCATGTAAAGGCATAAGAAAGCGTCGAAAATGACAAGTTTGGAATTCGCAACGCGCGGATGTATCTAATGATCGATTGCTCGCTGGCTGAGAACAATATACGCCATACGTATAACACTCGTAATTGCGACCCACTTTCGTACCTTTTCGTGTCAAATTGCCGCAACTAACGTGTGTTTCTTTCTCCTCGCCGCAGGTGCGGGATGGATATCTTATCCAAGTTGGGTGCGCCAATACTTAAGTGTGAATTATTATCGAAGCCGAGAAATCATTCGCATCTTTGTTTCTTTTTACATCAGTTATTTTTGGTTCCATTTATGAATCTGGTCACAATCGGTCTATACCAGTTTTCGATAATTGTAATGACGTACCGGTTTAAACCACATCTCGAAACTTGTACCGAGAAATTCTTGCGTTCTTCCCCCCCTCGCTTTTAAATTCAACATGTACTTTGAATTGTAATCGACACGCTGGCCAGACAATTGTTTGTGTTATATTCGAAGTTGAAACAACAATGTAAATATTTTACTGTTACTTGCTTAGTACCGCAGCCGACAACATCGTGAAGAAATGCACGCGCGTAGTCATCGTTCGTGTTCGACAACAAACCGACTCACGGTTTTATTACCTGCGTATATATTTCACCACAAATATTTTACGCGTATGCACACGGCACGTATTTGCGAGAAAAAATTTGCCAAAGTAATGGAAAAAGAAAAGTTACAAAAGCGCTAATTTGAAACAAAGATGGCCACCGTTAACACGCTTCAAATTCTATTTCGACCGTAAGATTATTTCCAGCGCTGAGCGATTAGCGAATGATACTCCATGCCGAACAGAATTATGGCAAGAATAGTCTAGTCCCAATTTCAACATCGTTAAAAATTGCGAATAACGTAAATCTGGCTGTACGTTGTTCCGTAACTTCTTCTCAAGTAAAATTCGATATCCGTAACTGCGCGCAGTAAGTCATTCGATGTTGTGCAGTTAAGTTTTGATCATTTTTCAAATAACAGTAAGGCAACCGTACACTTTGCTTCGAGCGATATAAAAATGGATAATTTCAATTTGTCAGGTGAAGGGCAAATTGGTCAGCAACTCATGCGAACATGTGAGAACTCTAAAACGTCGAATCGACAAGTGAGAGTAACGGTTTGCGACAAATCTTGATCGAGAAACCTGTTTTCTTACGCAGGATATTCGTATCTACAGATCACCCGTATGTTTATTTTTGGACATTGTGCAATCTTACGTATAGATATACATATGTAATCGACTTTCGTTACAATCGCCAAGGCTTACAATTAGCAAATTTTAAATGGACCAACCCGCGTTCACGAGCAATTTCATCAACCTGATTAACCCAGATCTGGAACCAGCAAACCTCTCGTGAAATAAATCTAACGTTGCAGCACTCTTTTTTAACAGCTCATTGTCTCTAATTTTTTTTTTTTTGCGGTGTAGAAAAAAACAACTAAGGAGAGGAAAACAAAAATAAAGAAATATCGCGTCGTAATTCTTTGGTTTACCATTGTAAAATACGCGTACGTACGTGGAAGAAAGATAAAATGTATCAAACCGCAATCAGCCGCGTATACACAAATGTCAACCAGTGCTTGTTTAATGCATATAATATAATCGCGTTCATTTGTGTTTTGGTTCTAATATCAAATAAAAGTTGGTTTTAGCTTAGTCCCTCTAATGTACATCGCAGCAGACATCAATCTCCTATAATCGCTGTAATTTTCGATAACACAACATACTCTAGACTTTCAAAGCCTTCTAATGGAATGTCATAAATTGACAAGTAGAGAATCTTATCTTTTATCAGAAATACAAATAGCATTTATTTACTTGAATAATCTATCTGAGAGTATCTCTGAAGGCAACGCGTGTATGTAGGTGGGCGGAGATAAGGACGGTGTTTGAAGTGCATAACGGTTTTTTAAAGCACCATTATTAACTTCGCAGTAAATTGAATAACCCGATATACGTATATGCGTGTAAGTAACTCTATTCAATTGGCACAATTACATAATTTTCATCTAAATTTCATTTATATTTTTTGTTCCAATCGATAGATAGACAGATAAATGCAGAACATTTGTTTGCGTAACAAAGCTATGCGGTTTTATCTTGTTACTATCAACATGGCTTTCCAGGATTATCGTTTGAATGAACCTGAAAAATCATTTTCACTTCAAAATCCCTAGCACGATACAAACTTATGACGTATAAAATATTTCGTCAAATATAATTTACCCCGGATGAGACGGATGAATTAAGGACGTTAGGAACGCCCCTTACTTTTTCCTTTGTTTCCCTTTCCACGACCCTTTCCTTTCTTTTTACCCTGTCTTTTCTGCTTCTTCTCCATTATTAACCTGGCCTTCAATATCTGCTCTGGTTTCTTCAGCTCAGCTTTCCTCGCCTTTTCCTTTGTCTTTTGATTATGACGTGCCCAATGCGTATTGGATGTGGTTTGTACTGAAACAAGGAAAATACTTGAAATAAATCACAGAGCCTTGTAGTGAACACATCAGTATTGTACAAAATAAGAATTCCGCAACATAATTTCTTACAAGCAATTACGTGTACTGCCGAATAATTATCAAATAGACTCTTAATCACAGACTGATTTTGTAATGAAAACGGATTAAATTAACTGTGACAAAACTGTCTTTAGACATAACGATGCTGTTGATGCCTAATCAATCTGCAGTTATCATTATACCACGATGGTGGAATGTATGTACACCCAAGTATTATTGCTACACATTGCAACACAGTGGGAATGTGGACAAAAAATGGTATGATATTGCTTATTGATGAAGAGTTCAGGTCATTTCTGACGCTGATTTTTAAAGAATCAGAATATTGTAGAAGATTATTGTACCTAAACGAATTGATCATTGACCAGCAGCTACGAGTTTTACACATATTTATCATTTTTATGCATCGTACCTCCTCCATTTCGATCAATTACTTCGTAGTCATCCATTTCTGAATAAATGTCACGATCTATTTTTAGACCCGCGGGAGTCTTTAATATTATACTATACATGTTTGGGGTACACTTAAACAATAAAACGACCACTCACTGTCCATTGGCATATCATTCAGTCGCTATGTTTGTCTGGGTTTAATAAAATCAGGAAAGCCAGAGGAAATCTAATCACGTATGTATATTTTAAGCACTCGAATCACTAAAAGATACACAAATGGCTCAAACCTTATTCCATTGCATGAATATCATGCACTCGATTCGGTGCATGGCTACATGGTGGAAAGGTGAGTGAATTATCTCAGAACGATGAGTGCTGATAGGATAAGAGTGCTTTTGAAGTAAGTCGTTGTGAAAGAGAGCAATAATAACCACAGACATAACAAGTTTACCACAATTTAGATGGTACATATGGGCCACATGTATTTGGAGTGATGGTTAGATATACCCTAAGCCAATAAACAGAAGTCGAACGTTTACGTGACGCAAATTTTAGTAGAAGGTATATATCGTGTGCGTAAAAAAACCTAGCGAAGCATGGAGAGAAACTAAATAAAAACGAATACAGCAAGTGAGAGCAAGGTCAGATCCAAAATATTTAATCCGGATTTAGAAAAAGTTATTTAGCTAAACCCAATAGCAGGAAACAACGAGGAAACCAATTACTTCAAGTGATATTGCCTCTTTTAATTGGTTAATTGAACAGAGACAAAAATCAATGCAGTCTTGGAGTGACAGACGGTACAACGATCTACTTCCTGCCATTAACTATGACCGAATCAGGGTACAGTTATTTTAACTCACGACAGAGGCACAGTGGGAATGCAAGGAAAAATAATGCCACAGTATAGCAACTTGTATACATATGTTTGGATTTTGATTTCAAAGATATAATTTAGAAGTTAACTCTTGTCATTACCTCACAGATGTTTTTTATAGGCTTACAAAAATATGGAAAACCAGTATTCAAGTCATTATGTGAAAAACGGGGAATGTTGTTGTGTCTTTAAATTCAGAGAAAAATAGAAGTAATTAATAAATTGTAAACTCACGTTTTTGGAGTTTTTCAGGTTCCTCGTCATCGTCGTCATTGGCAGTGTCCACCTTTGATCTTTCTTTCCATTGTGAATAACGGTTTCCTTTATATGTAGCAGGGATCCATACACCTGATTCTGTGCGTATCTTGGCTGATTTTGTCTCCTGCAATGAAAATAAAGGAACCGCAATATTAGTAAACATTTATAAACGGTGTGTACATTTCAGCAACCACATCAAAATTGTACAAATAAATATGCTCAACGGATTGTGCACTTAAATCTAATGTAATTACCTTTTGAACAGTAACCATCTTCTTCTTTTTACGATCCCAACGTTTCAATTGTGTTTGAAGGCGGCGGGAATCTTCACTATCTGCAGTCAAATCCATTTGCAATCTTTCAGCTTCTACAGCAAAACTGTTTACTGCCAGGCTATAAATGAATTTGAAACAATTGAAATCATCAAGCATGACAAGATTGTAATCACTTGCAAATTCAGCGGCGCATCAATACTGTAGAGCTCTGAGCTAAAATTTACAGCCATTCAATGAAAAATATAATAAGGTATTTGGAAAATACACTTACCCAGCCTCGGTGTGTTTATCTGGAGCAGAGTAGGGGATATAAAATTCTTCGTCACGTGTTACTTTCTGTTTTTTTTTCTTCTTTTCCTTGTAAAGATCGTCCATTTTCCTCTTTTTTGGAGTTATCACAGAACTAAACGTAGCACTAATTTCTTCCGCACTGCTAGGCACCAAATTTGACTTCTTTGCAAACTCTAGAGTAAAGTACAAGGATATGAGACGTAAGACCTTGTTAACTTTACCGAAAAATTTCGACTAAAAATTTACCTTCACTGGCTATCGCTTCTTGTTCTTCTTTTTCATCAATTTTTCTATGAAAGTTTGCAATGTTTTCTCTGTGAAAAGCTCGTTTGGCTTTCATTACCGTATAATCTACGGAGGATGGCTTTGTACCGATTTCAAATACCGTCTGAAAATAAATTTGTCCCAAATTAATAATGACATTGTTATTAAATGCAAGGACGATAGTAAATCTCATATAATTTTAAAGGTTACACACTCCTTGTGGTCTGTAGTTCTTCATCCTGCAAAGCAAATCTGCAGCCGCAGGTGTCACATCACAATATTCCGGTATTACACCTGCCGATCCGATTTTTAGTTCTTTTACTCTCTTGACGCTATCAGCGGAAGATCCTGGCCTCGACCTGATATACTGCTGGTATGCATTGCTACATACCTTTTTCATATTTTCCTGCAGAAAAAATGAAAATTTTCAGTAGCTCGTATTTATCATGAATTGAATAAGGATTTCTGTTCATGCAAAAATTGAATGATTTGAAAACTTACTATGTCTGAGCTATTTTCGTGCCAAAGGATTAATTCGGCTAGTTGTTCTTCCACCATGGATTGGGGCATCCTTCCTATAGCTCCTTCAGGAACATTGCCGATAGGTTTAGCAGGCATAATGTGTAACGGACGACCAAGAAATAGATGTAAATCTATCAAGTAAGAGTATTCATCTGGTCCTACAATACTGTAAGCCGTACCAGTGCGACCTGCTCTGGCGCAACGACCTGTTTGAGACCACAAAAATATTAGTTATTTTCTCGGAGTCTAAGATAAACAAATTGCAACCATATTCAGGATTACGTTACATTAAAATTACATGTAACATCTATAAATTCTTACTTACCAACTCTATGTACAAAAAGTTTGCTCTTGGAAGGAAAATTGAAATTAATCACATTGTCCAGCTGCGGTATATCAATACCGCGGGCAGCAACATCGGTTACTACCAAAACTTTTACTTTTCCAGTTTGAAACTTTGCTGCATTAATTTTTCGCGCAGACGGATCCAAGTTTGAGTATATGAAAGTGTTACTGATGTTTGCTTTATCTAATATCTGTAAAAATTTTAGACATTATTGCAAAATGGTTTTGTATGTAGAAGTAAAACAATAATGAAGAATAAGTAATTACCATGTGAATGTATTCAACGTGATGTATGGTAGCTGCAAATACAACGGTTTGCGATTCAGGTTTGACAATATTCTTTAATAAGCACAAGAGAACAGCGAGTTTTTCTTCCGGCCGACTGGCGATGAAAGCAAGTTTCAACTCATCTGGTAATTTGCTTTCTACGTCCAATCGCAACAGAACAGGATCGCTCAGTCCAGCTTTAGCAAATTCAACCAAAACTTTTGGTAATGTTGCAGAGAATAACAAAGTCTGCCGAGAAGTAGGGAGTCTGTTTACAATTTCGTGCAACTGTTCGCCAAAACCCATTTCAAATAGCCTGTAAAATATTTTTAAATTCAGTATCAATTCATTAAATCAATTATTTACAATTTACTCACCTGTCTGCTTCGTCAAAGACAATATATTCAATGCTGTTCAACTTGAGATCCATTTCGACGCAGATGTGAAGAAAACGGCCAGGTGTAGCAACAATTATGTCAGGATTTCCATGTAACGCACTGAACTGATTGTCCATGCTGTCTCCACCCAAAATCACTGCAGCTTTTAGTCCAGTAAAACGACCCAACTCCTTAATAAATTTTAATGTCTGAAGAGCTAGTTCTCGAGTTGGAGAAAGCACTATAGCTCTTGCGCCAGCTTTTGCTTGACGCATTTTAAGCTTCTCAAATAAAGGAATGAGAAAACAGGCTGTTTTCCCACTGCCGGTCCTCGCCATAGCTACAACATCCCGTCCTTCAAGAACTAAAGGAATCGTCTGTCGAAATAACACGATTTTTGATTATTAGAGATGAGAATAATAAAGTGAAAAATTTTGCAACTCACCTTCCGCTGAATGGGCGTTGGTATCTTGTACCCCCGTTTCTGAACACCTTTCAATATAGGAAAACTAAGACCCATAGCTTGAAATCCACCTGATCTTTTGCCACTCTTTTTCTTAGTGACCCTAAGCTGTCCATCATCATCGTCATTGTCGATATCATCTGGATCGGCAAAGCCAATAATTTCGTCTTCAGGCATTCTAAAAATAAATGTGGCAGTTGATTAAAATCGTACAAAGTATTATGAAACTTTAGTGAATCAGAAAAATTCATCAACAATACAACCAAATATATTCTTTAGAAACAGAGACAAATCGACTACTGACGTTATTGTCGATCAAAAACTATTGGTGGCCATAACCTCTACTTGTGAAAAGTATTTGCTGACGTAGGAAGATTTGATTGATCGTAGGATACTACATTTACTCAATCGCTTAATTACGTATATATTTATTGTTTATTAAATGCATTCTTGATTACTGTCAGCATGTTATTACTTACTTTTGAATACAGGCTGTATATTCTCACGTGGATACGGCATGTGCTGCAGTACAGAAGTAGTCGAAGCAGAAGTCCATCAAGACTTGACGCAAGACACGACGGCGAAAACGCAAAGCCATTGGTATACTTTGGTATATACTGCGCACTACGGCTCAATGGATAATACAGAACGTGATTGCCATAGCGACGTGTCGCTGTGGTGGTCATAACGAAATAATTTATAAATATATTACGAATGATATTATTGCAAGAATGATTAAGAACGAAATAGAGTGTGAAATTTTCATGGGTTATCGTTGTACAAGCGCGTCTCCATACGCGACAAGTAAACCAATCGTATCATTCTTACACAATAATACTCGATACGCCTAAACGATTAATCTTGGTAACAGAAGTTATGTCGGAAATACTTGGGATGCATCAGAAATGCGAACTGTAGTAATTCCGACGAAACTTTTATTTATCAACATCGAAATAAATTTCGGGTACAAACCTCATAATTGTGAAAAAAAAACTGTTAATAAATTCTGCAAGTACCGGATTGGGATGTGCCACGAAAAGTTGCTGATCTTTATTATATTATCGTCGATTCACGAAATCGTAGCAGAAATGGCTTCAGATTCTGTTAAAAAAAATTTCATCTAAAATAAAGATGATTTGATTGTCTGGAACAGAAAAGAGATTTAATTAGCTGAAACAGACAAAAGATTTGATTAGCTTAAACAGACAAAAGATTTGGTTAGCTGGAATAGATGAGGTTTGGTTAGCTGAAACAGACGTAAAGTTTAATTGTCTGAAACAGAAAAATGGTTTGATTAGCCAAAACAGAAAACGAACTGATAAGCTGAAATAGACAAATGATTCGATTAACTGAAACAAACAAGATATTTGATTAGCTGAAACAGACAAAAGGTTTGGTTGGCTGAAACAGACAAATTATTTGATTTGCTGAAACAGACAAGAGGTTTGATTAGCTGAAACAGATAAAAGGTTCCATTATCTGAAACAGATGAAGTTGCGATTAGCAAAATATGACAAAAGTACATGCACCGACAAATACTCTGTCGAGCCCAACGTCAACTTTGCGAAAACAGTCTTCTACTCTATCATTTCTAGGACTGAAGAAAATATTATACATTCTTTCAATCAAAATCAATTTTCTACATGGAATTGTTGAAATAAAAATGTTGTTCCAGTGAAGACTCAATATTTGTCGGTAAACTTGTATAAAAAATTATTCCCTTGCCCTGAAACAAAAGCCAAGACGTACGCTAAAGAAAAAAAAAAAAAAAAATTATACTTTTGTACACCTCTGGTATGTTTTATACATACTTACGACAAGATTCTTTATTTTCACTATACACTACGCGCCTTTTATCCGCGTGAATTGGCCACCTGCCTGACAATGCCACGCCTTCTCTCAGAACCAAAAAGTATTATGTCAACGCGCAAATGACACGTCCGATTCCCGTGATTAATCTACGCGCAAAAAGGCGCGACTGATTAACCTGTCGAAAAACCTTAAATATCTAGGACTTGTCGCAAAATTCTGTAGAAACCCAATCCGCATCTGCGTCTTTTTGAATCCGACACATTGCGATGCGAATTGTTCTTCTGAGATACGAGTCAAGTCCGGGAGGGAGGTTGGAGGACATGCATTATTGTGTGGCGTGACGGTCGGCGGTCCTCTTCGACGCGAAGTCTTCGAGCTCAGTATCTCTCCCCATCCAGCGTACCACGGAACGCGATGGATGGTCCAGAGATGCGTTTTGCCCATTCAGACGATCACAGAGATCAATTGAATCAAATAGTTATCGATAATGACTGAGTAATTAAATTGAATAACTACTGGAAAATGATTGCAGAGCGACAAGAAATGGGTAATTGAACCTCGTTAAAATTTGAAAGCTCACTAATAAAACTCTTATACATAATCTTTCACATGCTTCTAGAGAACAATCACTGTGATCATTTGACGCTGTGGATTACAAAAGTTAGTAACATCGCAGTACATCGCGACCTTCCTACCCTCGCCTGATTCCCAAAGGAACCACCCAACGGAAATGTTTAAAAGAGATTCACACGCACATCCACATTAAACCCCGCGACGGATCCCAAAACGACCACCTACCTACCCGATTACCTATATTCGCTCTATGCGATTCTCCATTCTTTCCAACACACATCATTCTTTCTCATTTGCGCCGTGGTCACTGTGACTTACTGTTTCGTGGGTTACCTGTCGGGAGCAAAATGTTTTTGCACCGTAGTCAGCAAAAGTACTATTATAGTGAATGCTGGCTGACTATCGGTACATCAACCTTTTGTAATACGGATTAAAAACATCCTGTATGCCAATCAGCATTTTTCTAAGCGAGCTAAACCTATATTTTTACGACAGTTGCAGAGTATTAAAAAATTGGAAATGATTCAAAATATATCGTGCAAGTTGAATATGTTACATTCTGCCAGACTTTAAAATGTTATTGAATAAACTATCATTGGAATATGTTTAAGCCTCAGGTGTATCCACCACTTAAACGACGTCATTTGGAAATTCAAACACAGGTAGGTACTTATATCTGTAGCTAAACATACATGTTTTCGCGAACACCGAGTAAGTGATGGTAACCTGCCGCGATGCTCATTCCACTTTCAGCAACGTGCAAAATTTCTAACATTGAGTCACTATGGTAGAATAGGTCTACTGCACAAAAAGAAAAAACGATTCAGCTTGAAGTCAAGCATCGTTGCGATCAT
Source organism: Neodiprion fabricii (assembly GCF_021155785.1). Taxonomy (NCBI): domain Eukaryota; kingdom Metazoa; phylum Arthropoda; class Insecta; order Hymenoptera; family Diprionidae; genus Neodiprion; species Neodiprion fabricii. The sequence goes on from NC_060239.1 coordinate 3,793,694, forward strand.
GAATGAGCCTATCCATGCATCTAAGAAATCGTAGATTCGTGTAACAGTGTTACCGCCACGCCACGGGATGGAGGAGTCCCAGGGAAATACCCGTAACCTAACACATGCAAACTCACCAACGTTGCTGAGTAATGGAGAAGTTACTCGGATGTCTCTGCTTAACTCTGAAAAAGCGAAAAAGGAAGCTCGAATTAATTTAGCAAACTGGTTTATTAGTTCTCAGATAAATTGTTGTTGTTGTCTATTTTTATATGTATTCAACACATGCTACGCAATGACAAAACTTAGGTTTCAAATGTACCATACTGAATTATCAAACAATAATTAAAATAAATTTTCTCACCTCCTCCGGGTTGCTCCACACTTCGCATGTATGTGTAGTAGTTCTTGTAGCATCTCAGGTTGTATGGTGGTTGCACACACTTTTCACACTGCAATAAGAATATGATAAAATGTTACTCGCACAATGTACTTGGATCAGATTTCATGTCACTACAAATTGTCTGTGTCAAAATAAGTTATTTGCATGATATTTCAGTGATTTCTGATTCATTTATAAATGATCTGCAGAAATAAATACTAGGGGTCTAACAAAACAAGAACAGATATTGAAAAAATGCCTAAAATTAGTGACCAGCTAAAATTATTTACTGTCAAAAGGGACATGGTAATTAAAAATCATATCGAATATGTACCTTTCACTTCTATTCACTGCCTAGCATGTGGTTTCATTTTTAGTTTCTTGTCAGATATCGATTGATTGGGTTACATTATTTGGATCATCACTTAATGTGGTCGATAGTGCTACAATGTAGTGTGCCCCTGTAAACACATAAGAAATAACATTTTATTAGTATTTGTTTTGCAGAAATCAGATATAAGGCGTTGAAAAATTACTATTATTTTTTTTTAACATAATGAAAAATTGAAAACCTATTAATTTCAATTGACTGACAAATCTTTTGAATTTAAAATAACCCAAAAGTATAATCTAAAATGATTTCAAATGTGTACCTGTTCTCTAGTCTTCTACAAAATGACGACCTGTTCAGCTTCATTTAGTTTTCCAACATTGTATTACTGGGTCACTTGCGAATATTCGCAAACCTCTATCATTTTTACAGTAGCTCAATTCTGTAATCGAGTGAAAAATTTTATCAATATTTGATCTAATTCAGCAAACCATTTACTCAATGTTTGAACACGTGTAATTTTGGTTTTATGCCAAGATTTGGAAAGTTATATCACTCACATAAACAAATGCGAAATGATTGGGATTGTTTTATACCTGTTGTTTATATGCAATAAATTCGTCAGTTCCGTCACCCAGTGATGTATTCCACGATTTATTTCACAGGACCTTTCAATCTATGTAATCACTAACGCCAATCAACGTTGTTGCAGTTTCTTTCTGCAATCAGATAAGATAACACAATATTTTGTTAGTACTTAATGTAACTTTATTAACAATTTCAACAGTATTCAAAATTCCCCATAGTTGTCCAAAATATGACAGGTATGAGGAATCAATAACAGTTGACGATTTAGACTCACTCGAAATTTCGAAACGATTAGGAACACCGTGATGCGTTAACTTTTTTTCACACGTTAATAAAGGATTACGAAATCGAGGATTCCTCTATCGAGCGATGTCTGGAAGACAAATTCGGAAAGAGATGCAACCGCTTACAGTATTTTGTTACGTGCGAAACAACGCCAAAATCAACTACGCAATAACGTTATTTTCATTTCACAAACGTATGTCCGCGTGAGAGACGCGATCCGCGATCCGCGAACCGATATTGGAAACAAAACTCGCTCGAAGGTCACCTTCCACAAGGTCTGTTCTTTCAGAATGTTAGAAACAAAACCACAACGGAAGATTATTGGAGCATTTTATTGTGACAAAGCGCTTGTGACTAGTCAAAAATCTGCCCGAGAGGCAATTTTAATCTGTTGATAATCTCTTGAGCAAGCTTCGGAAAGCTGAGATTAATTACACTCGATTTCAAACCCGTTCACACATTTTGTATTGGAGCTGGTTGCCTAAACAGACTGAGTTAACTAGCTAACGATGCAATTACGCACTTACTGAAGGTCGGCCACACAAACAATAACAAACGACACCCGACGCGGAGACAATCGACAACCGCAATCGCCGAAGCCTGAAGTTGCACTATAGAATGAAAATTTCAAACACGAAACTAACCTTCGATGTCGCATGCTGCTTTTATTTCAATAACAAATGACACCCGACGCGGAGGCAATCGTCAACCGTAATCGCTGAAGCCTGAAGTTGCACTATAGAATGAAAATTTCAAACACGAAACTCACCTTCGATGTCGCATGCTGCTTTTATTTCAGTAACTTGGTTCTTTCGTGGGCCAGACACTGCACGCCGTCCGTATATTATTCGCAATGAGTTTCGTGGGAAGACACTGACCGAATGACGTTGCACAGCCTTTTTTTCGAACCATAATGTATCGGTGCTTGGCCATGTCCCGGATAAAAAGCCTGCACATGCCGATCTGAATTTTCGACTTACGACTCCCGTGGTTTCACTACGACGGCTCGGAAGCGAATGATGCGGCGCTATGCTCGGAAACAAGTCTTAACCGGTCGCCATGCGAGTTGCGCAGAACGCTTTATACGTTCAAATAATTGCCGTTGCAAACGATGTCAGGCGTCGATTGAAATTTTCTCGCGACTTTTGACGAAACAAAATATGCGTTTACGCTTTTTCACGCACAGCAATCAACTGAATGCAGCAGTAGGAAAAATGCTCTGATCGGTCAATGATTCTGGTGTTAACTTCAACACCTCTCTTTAGATAAAAAGTGCTTTTCGAAGTAAAATCCACGGAATGGAATACAAACCTACTTTCTACAGCAATTGTTTTTGCTGCTAACAGCAGAAGCACAGTCTTTAAAGGGAAAATGAAAAAAAAACCACCAACAGTCTCTTTTCAATGTATAAACATAGAACTGAAACTAATATGATAATATTGCCGGGTACGCATCTGTACAGCACTATTTATATGAATGTAGATTTGTAGATAGTCTGATTTGAATGTGAAGATTTTATAATAACTGTGTATGCATTTACCGTCCAAATGCCTTGAAAATTCATTCCAAAAACCCATTTTCTGTCAAAGAACGCTAACAAATCAAGATTACAAAAAACACGCATTTATGCTCTTGAATTTGAGTCGATACAACATTAGCGAGTTTTAATTTGTATTTACTTCACCGTAGCAATCATGAATTACATGAGAAATATATTTATTTCCCAAGTATCTCGTTTAAAATTATTGGCCGGTGATTTAGATCTACTCAAACATTATACGTGACATTATATTTCGGAGATATCCCAGAAAAATTCACGATTCTTTCGCGTGTTAAGTACTTTAAGCATGTGCTACATTCGATTTTTTATCAGTACCTCGATTAACCAGACGCTGACGCATTACCCACACCAAATTTAATAATATTTGTACTCACAATAATCTCGATAGCAGTAAAAAACGACGCATGGGTTGAATTAAGGACCAACTTAAGTGAAGGTTAAAAACTTTTACAAGCTATGTCGTCGTGGCATAGGCAATACAACGATAGCATGCCTTCCATATAATAAATCTGACGAAAGGAACGACCAACATTTAAATATTTCAATCATCCATATCGACAGTGATGTTTGATTCTGTACCGTTCCGATTACCCTCAATAGAAAAGTTTACTCAAACGAAAGTTACAGCTTCCGATGCCCGATCGGAAAATCTTATTACATATTTCCTACTTAATATAATTTTTTTTTGGCTAGTTTTCTCTACAGGAATGAGAAATTAATTATAGATTTGAAATGCGAGCTACAGGGCATCCAACATGTTAAAAATGAATGAAAAAGTCAGCCTTAGCGGCCTTAGCCAACTGCACTTATACCTATCTATGTTGCAAATCGTATGAAACTGCTGCCAATATAGGAAAATAAAAATACATAAAGAGAAGTGATACAAGAAGCTTTTATATTTTTAATCATACGTTTTTAAGCGTATTGTTTATAGTATTTTAATCATATTATATATATATTTATACCACCACTCTAACCATGTCCAACAAATTTGACGCGTAAGTAGGATAACCGTACCGATCATCTTTATACGAGTATTCCATAATCCCATAACCATATGCAAACTAGGGGTTATGTTTTGTGTTTCCAATTCTGACTGAAGATCACCGTTGATCGCAGTTATCATGTGATTCTTTTCCAAAAAATTATTAGGATCGATTTTTCAAAACCCTTCCAAATTGGGAAGATCAACAAACAAGCCGAACACAATTGTCGCTTCTAAAATCCTTCCCGCTTTACAAATATACCACTCTCGCTATAAAAATTTATCCACACGTTTGAATAATCGGTGCTCAAGAAAACCAATGTGACAACGTTTTGAGACTAAATCGAGTAACTAGACATACTGATCGATCGTGTGCTGTTCTTTCAGCTTGAAGACAAGCGACGACAGCGGTGATGACGATTTGCAGTCCAGAGATAGTCAGCGAGCTGAAAAAGACACATTGGTATTCAGTTTTGGGAATGAACGTCATACCTTAGTAACAATCGTCAGACTCGCAGTTATGTTCTTTACAATTGCTTAACTTAACAATTGTTACAGCCCCCCATAGAGATAAGTCCAAACGAGCACAAACTCCAGTACGCATATTGCCTCTGGTATAGCAGACGGAACCCTGGGAAACAGACAAATATCCAAAGTTATGACCAGAATTTAAAGCTCGTTGGGAGGTTTGCTAGTGTAGAACAATTCTGGGGCCTCTACAGCCACTTAGTCAGACCTTCGGAACTCACTACGCACACAGATTTTCATTTATTCAAAGCAGGAATTAAACCGATGTGGGAGGTACGTGTAAATCCTGGAGAAAACTTTGAAAATGTTGAAAATGACGGAATGTGAAATAATTCAAGTCAATGTCTAAACCCTCAGTGACATCAGATCCCAGGTTGAGAAAATCTTTAGAATCTTTGCGCAAACGAATCCGAAGGAACCGATTAATAATTATCTATTTTTTTCCAAAGGATGAAGCTAATCAAAGAGGAGGAAAATGGATTGTCAGGTTAAGAAAAGGTTTAGTTTCGCGCTGTTGGGAAAATCTTGTGATGGCAATGTTAGGTGAGCAATTTATGGTTGGCGAGGAAATATGTGGCGCAGTCGTATCTATACGATTTCAGGTGAGATATTAGTATTGTAACATTTGTTAAAAGAAACATCACCAGCCAAATATTAGTTGCATAAGACAAAATGTTTGTTATACTGCTTACTATTTTCATTTTTCTGTTTTTTTTTCAGGAGGATATAATCTGCGTGTGGAACAAAACTGCATCGGATGCCGCAACTACAGCTAGAATTAGAGATACGTTGAGGCGTGTGTTATATCTTCCTGCCAGTGCCTCTATGGAATACAAGACTCACAACGATAGCCTCAAGTAAATATTTTGGAATTTTAATGGTAATTTATTTCACTGATTCTCTTACCATATGTTTACTCAATTATATTTTTTTTTAATTTCAGGCATCTTAATATGATACCGCAACACCAACATCACTGACTGACGATATCCTAACTTGTCGTTTGTTAAAGATTATTGTGCTATAGTGGGGCGTGATATTCGAAAGCCTTGAAATTAAAACACTTTCTAAAGGCATATAGTTGCAGTTAGTTCTGCTATGTCCACCTGTGACGATGATCTCAACCTACGACTAGAGAAAAGTTCTGGAGTACAAAGAAAAGCAATTGTAATATTTAGCAGTTTTTTCTACAATCCATCTACGTACCCTACTTCTCCAACAGCTGACTTTTCATCGGTAAACCGAGCAATGCGAGTGGCGCAAACAGTTTGTTGCAAAAAAAAGTTATGCCAAGAGGTACGACTGTTAACTACCAATTCGTTGAATCCGTTTATTGAGTACGCAATGGGATTATATTTTTATATGACAATTTACTTTAAGATTTACGATCAATCGAATTTTACACATTTCAAGCAATCACCACATCTCCCAAGTCTACTATTTTCCACAATCTGCGAAAATTTGAGAAAAATTCCTTTCCGATTTTTACTACTAAATTGTCCTAGTTAATATCCTTCGTTAAGTTTAATCATAATACTCAACATTCTAAATCACTTGCTGATACAATTTATTTAGGAAGATCCACATGCTAAGGAGCTCAAGTCATTGTAGTTAGTGTTCTTTACTGTATTGTTAATAAATATTGAAATCAACTTCCGTGCTAATACTACAGAAAGTTTTTATTATGGCTTTGATTGTTCAATAGCGTGTAGCATATTTATCATCTACATGAAGTGGCAAATAACAATTAGGATGACAGTAATACGATTACTATTTCTTACTCTAAGGAATAATATATCGCTAGGTTGCCGATTTTCGACCGCTTCTTAAGTAGGAAATGCAAAGTCAAGGTGGTCAGTATCGCGCAAGCTAAGTATATATGGTATAATATGCTGCTGTTATTATTAAGATGATGTTTTTAAAGATTTTGGAAGATCAAGTAAATGTTTATTATTCGATTGGTACGTACCTGTATTATACGCCCCCCCCCCGCCCCCCCATTTTTTGTAATAAAAACCAATGTGTAAAAGTATTTTTTATTTCATTTTTTTTTTCTATCTTGATGTTACCAGGATGATTTTGTAAATGGTTTCAATTGCAATTAATGTTATTAATCACGCCCTACAAAGCACATATTCCGTTTTTCGAAAAAGTAGACAAAAACTGTCTGCCCCATTTCATGTTAAATATAATAGTGGCATGTAAAAAACAATTCGGAAAGCGAACTTACTGATGTGAATATATGAACACAAATCAACCAATGCAGCAGAATGCATCTACTACATAGATAAACAGACGAAAGGAAACAATTTTTATTTATTGTTCAGTGTACAGAAAAAAGGAAAAAAGTATAGCATTGTTCTGTTTACCTTTCTGTAAATGTATATTATAAATTTTTGAAAATTTTCCTCCGCCAGATTTCTCACAATAATTTACTCCCCTTGATTCGTATCCCTCATCCCCTATTCCTACCACTTTAAGTATTAACATATGTATATACATGATAGTAGTGTTGAAAAATATTACAGAATAATTACATAAAAACTAAAACCGGCAAAAACATTTATTATATCTAATGCATAGCATGCATATCCACAAAATACAACAAAAGAATTGCAAAAGTAACAAAAAAAAAGGAATCAATTTTTTCTGTACTTTTCATAACTGCATAAATTATTACACTTTACCTTTACTTAAACAACTAAACCATAAGTTTAAGGAAGGGACAAACATAATCATCAGTTTCGAATGATATCCTACTAGGTTTTTGAATTCTCTTTCCCAATATACACTGATCTCCGTCACATTTGATATGGCTGTATCGGTGTTGCAATTTAGTATATTATTTGATCAATATTTAATTGACGTTTTGATGCGAGTCTCTCTTTACTCACATTTCCGCAACAGGAAACATCATTTCTTTTCTTTATTCACTTTGTTGGTGGTTGACCCACATCAGTCCTTCGTAGGATTCAAAAGCTTCGCGATCCCACACACCGCCATCTCTCAACTTTTGGGGATCGTTTGAACTTAGATAATGTATTACGTCATATATGTTTCGCTCATGAAAATATGATTCGCTGTCATCATACGCCCGAATCATTGTGTCCAATAATGTGGCTACACCACCGGTGCTTATGTTTACTAACACCATGTCTTCGGGAAATCGTTTTGTTCTAGCCACTGGATATATGTAACTCAAGGTTTTTAAAGGACACACCACCGGGTTGTTTGCAGATCTTTTGAAAACAGTTCTCTTTGCTTCGTGTAACACATCGAAGAGTTCTACAGCGCTCACGAAACGATGCATAGCCAAAATTTTCTGATGACATCCCCACGGTTTGTAGTAACCTTCTGATATATTTTTCGGTGGTAAATTACTCATTTTTTCGACCTCTAACTTCACGTTATAGACGACGATGATACAGATTCGGCTTTCTTGATATCTTTAGTCTCTTAGATACTGGAGACGTTATCGCGCATATTTTCGCCGACTGATTCGAGTTCGAGATTCTTGTTCGGCGTCACAATGGTACGTTATTTGCCGTTATTCCCCTTCTCGAACTTGACGGAAGTGATGTGAGTTCCGGTATTATACTTACGAACCGGACAACCGGTACGTTCGATCCCAGATCCAACTTCCGGTAATCATCCGTGAGCGGATCTTTGACGAAATTCGAATAAATCATACGCAGCCGTAGCCCAACGTCGGGAGTTCCAAGCTGGTTTTCACGAAATTGAATGATAAGTGACAAATCTTGAAATTGTAAGAATATTTGAGAACAACATCTGGAAAACAGTTTTGATTAGTTCGAGGAGGGGAAATAAACGCGACTAGTACTTGGTAGAATTGAAGGTCAGTCAATGATGAAACGATTAATAGCTCAAAGAATGTTAGAATATACTTAGGAAAAGATGCAATATAATATAACCAGGGAGTTCGTTGGTTGAAATTGTTTGTAGTATTTTTTATCGTTACGATTCGTAATAAATGAGACTCAAAAGTTGGTGTAATAATAACGATAGTTGATTCAATCACTTACAAAGTTTTACATGATGACGTATACTTTTACGTCTAATCGTTTGTAATATTATGAACAATTGTTTTGGAAGAAAACTTATTTCTTATTATCCCCAGCGCTTTGTATTGTTAGAAGACACTTATACTTTTATAAATTTAAAATTACGTGTATGTATATTACAATTGCCGCACTAAAATAATTGTCTTGTCCGTAGAAAATATTATAGGGAAATGGAACATTATTTTAAAATTTTATCCCAACTCCTGACCTTCGCTACAAATTTTTCATACCGAATGCAATATAACTTACTGATAATATGGTGATTGTTATTTTTTCTCTCAAGAAACAAAATTAAATAAAAGTAAAATGCATACTTAATTACTTTAGTCTTTAGATTATGTCTGAAATAGTCTTGGTACGTACATGTGCAAATTGATTTGACTACACAAGAGCAAAAATAAAAAAATCCAGAGATGATAGTTATTGGAAATCATATGAAATAAAAAGAATTTTATTATGTGTATATATATATATATGATATGATATTCTTATATATATATATATATATATATAAGAATAAATATCGATAGCTGCACGAGGTTACTGGAAAAACTTAAGTTTTAAACAGACTAGTGTCAGGTATACGCGATAAAACCAAGAAAAAAAAAAACAAGTAAAAAGTGATAAAATGAATCACGATGACTGATTTAAAAGGTCTTAAATTAATTGTGCATGTAATATATTAGTTTTTTCCTTGATAGTGTGTAAAGTTTGTTAAGAAAAATATTTTTAAAACATCACGTTATAGCCTCAGTACAATTATCGTGACCATACCTGGAATTGAAGAGAAAAAAAAATAACCATGTTTAGTGAATTTGTTAATTTGTAACTGGCAGATCTTTAAATCAACTCACCTAATACAAATGAAAATATAAGCTTGAAGTTAACGGAGAGATGTAGATAGTCAGGAATTCTAGGACTGTGCTCCCCTTCGGTAGGCAAGAAAAGCGCCGCTATGCAAACAATGCCAGCTACTAACGCCACATAATTTGTCCCTCCTAGATCATTAACACCATAAATTAGAACCCCTATCAATGGGCAGAGATACATTTTGCCGGAACATAATAGGGTGGTCTAAAGCCCGGAATATCTTTATAAAAAAAATTTTTATACTTACTATCAATTTGTTTATTCTGAGGTGTAAGCGCATAGGAAGTTTGCTGCTTTCCTTCGTTAGTTGGTAAGTGTTGAAACATTTCCTGTTCCAGGTTACTTCTCTCGATAGATTCATACGTTCCACTTAAAAGTCTTGCTTCCACGTCTCGTTTACCTATTCCCTAAACAAAGCAAAGATTCAACAGTTCCTGATTCAACGTTGTCATTTTCAAAATGAGAGCAAAAATTTTTTTGTGAATTAGTACCTGCTTTGATGGATGTTCCTGCATTTTTATTCTAAACTTATCGACCACGTTACAGTTTGCTATTGTGAGAGCTGTGTGCCTTACAACTATGTCGACAAAGCAATGTGCTTTGAGTATTCCTTCAGGATCAACGACTTTGTATTTATTAGGCGCCGTGCTCAGCACTGAAACAAATTATTATATAGTAGATAATTAATAGTTCTGAATATTCATTTTCACTAAGCAATTCACTAAATGACAAGTACATAAATACCTTTGAATTTTATCGGTATATCGTAAGGGTTGTATAGGGTGAGAACTTGTTTATGAGTCGACTGATCATCCAGGTAAAACGTAATGCTTTGAGGAAAGACGAAAACTGGCACTTTTCCAGATGTTACTGCTATTGGTGGTGGTTGCATTGTTTTTCTCTACGTTCAAACGATTCCATGCACCTGTGAGGATGTTATAATTTTTATTATGTTATGGTGTCCCATTCAAATATAATGAAATATATACGTGACTTCGTTGTTGTGCGTCAAAACAAGACTGAAGTGATGACAAAGAGAGCGTTAGGTTATGTTTGGGAAGAACAGTAATCGTGCAGGACAGAATTGATTCCTTGATACGTGGCATTGATTAGAATTCATAAAGCACAAGTCATTGGAAATGAAATATCGGAAGGCTTATTGATGACAATAGTATGGATTTGTTGAAATAGCGATAGAGGAACAATAACAACAACCTTCTGGTCCGTAAAGGCGAACGCTATTTGGTCATCTAAAAGCATTACACTCGAATTAAGTCCAAGAAAACTTACCCTCGTTTTAACCTCGGTAATCCGACTGTCCAAATCCACAGCAGTTTATTCACAAACTCAAATTTGAATACCTAATTGTCAGCAAACGTAGGTAAGGATCTGCATTTTCTATTGTGAGTAGTGACGCTTGTTCGTTGGCTATTCGGTACAACTGTACGAAAACATATGTCCGTGTGTACGACACTCTGTGCGATACTCACTTCTTCAACAAGGTACCGATAGAGAGACGTGTGTGGTAGAATATTGTCACGTGGCTTACGGCGCGGTAAATATGAACTGAAAGTCTGTAATAATTGCCTAATTTTGTCGGAGGTAAAGTGTATTCGAGAAATTCAAAGAAACGAATACTCGTAATTTATTTTTCTTGGATAGATAAAATATTTACATGACAAAATCACCGGAATATAAAACTTAAATACATGTGTCTTATTCTGTAAAACAAGCAAGTGTATTCAAACAATAGACTATCATGTGTTACTTCTCACAGCTTCTCATTGCGCCAGTGATTTTTGTTTAGATAAGAAAATGATATTTTTCAACCATAGACCAAGTAGTTGGAAGATTTACTTGATTCTTGTAATTGTTCAGATTCGCAAATTTGAATAGAATCTGTAGCTACGCATCATTTTCATTTATACATATATACTTCAATATTATACTACACTGACAAGATCTCTGGAGAAATTATGATAAACTAGACCCAGGACCCAGCAATGAGTGGCGACCGTAGCAATTCGTGATTACGGCAGGTAGTATTTCTTGGGCATTATTACATTTACTATAAATTAATTTTGCTATATTAAAATAATATACACATTATTCAGCAGTACGCATTCGTGCTTCGGGTCCTGCTCAATAATAGCTAAAAAATTCACAAACATATAATCCATATATGTTCAGCATTTTCATGATTAGTTTTTTTCAAGGCACAATACGTCTTGGCACATAATACTATTGTTACATCTACTTGATAGGATTTATAGTTTCTGTTCTTCGCTGGTGTTGTTTTATACTTCATTAAGCATACGTCACAACAGCAGACTTCCATGATATGTTACTATTTCCTCATGACGTTAAATACTGTGTGTGTTTAGGGTCACTGAAGTTTGGTCACATAATAAATCTTGATACTGAATTAAAAACTAGAAGTAATTCTGTAAAATCTTACATGTCACTCTGTGTCTCTCTTACCATTTTGTAGATTCTACTTATAGATGTCCATTAAATCTAAATAAATTCGTGAAGTATTAAATTACCTCAAAATCCGAATGTCTATTTTGAAGATATTCGTTATCAGGTTCAGTAGATAGTATCCTAGGAAATAAAGTTATTTTCGTGATGGTACACTGAATTGGCAACTGAAAAACGTTATCAAGAAGTATAAATTTTCATCACGAGTATAAGCTTTGTAAAGTTATTGTCATGCAAATAACTGAACAGTGCTTTTCCTCCATATGATTAATACGATACATAATTTAACTAATTACCTGTAATATGCGTTTAATCGGTCCCTTCGCTGTCTAACAATATATACAGTCATAACGATTCCAATTCCCAGCAGTAACAACACTCCAACAACTAAAGAAGCATAGGAATGCAGATTAGAATTGTTTGCAAGTTATAAAAATGCTGATGCTATGTAAAATTTCGATTAATTCAAATTACTCGTCCACTATAGGTAGAGATTATAAATCTAATGATAATAAAACTATTGATATAAATAAATAATGGTATATAATTCTAGTGCATACATTTCAGGTCAGGTTTATGGTGGGGCGGGATAATGAGAGTTATAAAATACAAAAATGTTATTATATCATATCACGGTGATAAAAACGTAATTATAAATAACGATACAGTAACTGCTTTAAATAACATAACACTCTGAGACGATAAATAAATTATAGAATCCGAAAATACATTGAATGGAGTAATACCAATTGTACTAAAGGTAGTCAATGGTCCAATTTCCAATTGAATAAATAGCTTCGATTGATACGACTGGATACCTCATTGTTCCTGCCACACCTTTCTGTACCTTTTTGAATGCGGATTATACGTACTTGCTAGTCCTATTTGAAATGGAGGTATTTTCAATGCGGAATTTAGGCCACTTCTCACATTCTCTAGAGTTCCGTTTACGGGTGGACATGACAAATTTAGTATTTCACAAAATAAGGGGAAAAGGTCTATATTACTGAATGGTTGAATCTCGTAATTCTTTTTGAATATTGAGCCGTAAGCAAAAAACATCGGTCGCATAGCTGGCTCTTCATTGTCATATCCGTGAAGTCCAAATTCCGATAGGTTGTTGGCTGAAATAAGAATATTGATGATGACTTCATTATCTGAAAGCCTAAAAATCAACAATTCATTCAAATAAATTATACTGTACCAGTGAAATTGTACGCTTTCTCATAGTACTCGATTTTTTTGTACATATCATTAAACCCATATCCAATTTCTGCCACAATAAATATCGGTGGGATTCTGGGGTTCTTTCCGAAGTGATACCTATCAGGAATTTCTTCTTTCTTGTAAACAGTAAAATGTCCAGTTTTGTTCGCCGCTTCTACCAGCTGCCGATGTACTATGTCCAGTTTTCCTAATAGCAAACTTTGTGTCAGATCAAAAAATAATTGCATAAATGATGAAAGATGAAACATCATTTGAGTCATATAAGTTATTCCAAAAATTTAGTGTAACAGAAACACAAATTTTCTTTCACTCGGATCACCAGACTCACCAGTAATAGGAAAAATTTGCAAGGCTGCTGAAGATTCCACGATAGTATAATCTGAACTATTAACAAAATTATTCAGATCTATAATTTTCTCCTTTGTAATACTTTCCATTCCATGATCGCTCAAGTGAATGACGTTCACATCTTTTAGACCATGGTTATTCAAATTCTTGTAAATATACTTTGTAAGGTTGTCCAATTTTTTAAGGACCAAATTAAAGGCAGCGTCATTAATTCCTACTGCATGACCAGTTGTGTCTGGTTCTTCTATATACAAGAAACCAAGATTTATTGGTTGGGTCGGATGCGTAAACCAAGATATCATTAGATCTACTCTGTCTTCCCATGGGACAGACATATTGAATTTCTGAGAATGAACGTCATTTTCATTACTAATTGGGTATATATATTTTTTTGTTTTAAAATATTCATTAGGCACCTTACCTGGAAAAATGTGGGTTCAACACCAAGATATTTTTGATCACCCCCAGGCCACATCATTATTCCGCTGTGTCTGTCTAGGCTTGCTTTTTCATTGACAATCTAGAAATAAATTTTAAGAAAATTACAACTTTCACAGATCGATGTTTAGTGTTTTTGGAACTAAAATACAGTATTAAACAAACCCAAATAGGAGCTATTTGTTCGTTGTAATGAAACATGGCGTAAGAATATCCCACAACTTTATGAGTTTCCGGGATGAAGACTTGATTACCAATTACACCGTGAGTTTCCTCATAAAGGCCTGTTGCAATAGAAAAGTGATTGGGAAAAGTCTTGGTCACGAAAACATTCTCCATATAATCTGCATGAGTATTTTCTTTCTTTAATTCATTCATAAAGGGGGTCAAATTTCTGTTGAAGTAGTCGTACCTGAAAATGAATAATTATCAGTTGAAACAGCTGTTCAATACGCATTTTCGAAGAATTTTAAAATAGAAACTTGGCACAAGGGTAGATGGTAAACAGTTGTGCTAATTTTATTATAAATATATGTAAAAAGATTAAATAATATCACCTAAATGCATCGTAGGATACAACTAGCAGTTTTTCGTACCGCGAAACTGACGAGACATTTTCGGTTCCTACAATAATGATTATTATGCAGAGCGAAAGTAAGGTTGACGGCTGCATCGCGGCGACCGGTGTTCGCTATTCGACAACCAGCGATTCTCCGCTATCTGCAATGAGAATTTTGCACTATGCAACCACGCATGACGGTTGCAATTTATTACGCGTATCGCGTACAAGCCGCGTTCGTGGCGTTACGCGCGGCGTTGAAAGGAGTTGTACGCTTGCCGAACTGCCGCAAGTCTTTTTGCTTTTTTCATACGTTTATTTCGTATTGGTTCAGGTTAGGCGAGGTAATAAATACCATCACGAAAAATATTGAAAATTTTTCGTTGATGAAACCTGTAATTTGTGAAACGCGAACAAATTCACCCTTTCTAACAATATCTGTTAGGCTCGCTGATGTCTGTTAGCGTTGACTGAAGACTCAGTGATATTATAGGTTGTAATTCAGTTCATTCAATTATTTAAAATTCTACCAAAACTTTCAACAGCTCCATGTCTTTGAACACATTATTAAATGTTTTTTTCAGAACTACTGAATCATACGCGTCGAAACTAAAATTATCTACAGCTTTTTTATGGAAATATTTACATAGATGTATAAAAGAAATATGTTATTGCTAGAGTATTGCGGGAATGATCCCTAGAATGATCTCTGTTGGGTCGAAGCATCAAACTTGACCGCCAAACGGGTCAGCACACACAAGCAGACAATAGTTTCGGGTTCGGTAGATGGGGTCGTCGGATTGGCGCAGTATTGGAAATATGTTGAGTCGTAATAAGTTTGAAGCGATCGGAGACGCGAGCAATGAAAAAGCATGACTAATTCAAACACCTGACTAATAAATGAAAGAAAATTGCCCGCAAGACAACGGGTCATGGGGAACTGCCTCGGCCGTTGTTTTGCCACTGTCACCGATCCGTCGACGTACAGGTTAGAATTTTCCCAAACTTCATTCGGTAGAACATTTTTATTTAGCGAAAATTTTTTAGACAATGATCGAAAAAATACAAACTTATCACTATGCGTAACGAATCATGAAACGAAGGAAAAATATTTCCTGAAACTACGAGAGTCGCACATTTCATGTAACGCTATAATGACAAGGATGTTTTTTTTATACCTCTTTGCCACACCGAAACGAAAAATAAACATACCTTCTGCTGCGAAGCATCAACAATAATCAGAAATCTTTATGGTTCCAATTGTAGATCATATCGCCGACATTCGAGCATGTGCTTTCAAGAGGACGAACGTACAGAGGTACTTAATAATCTTTACGTTACAATAATATTTTGACGATTCACAGAATTTGCCTTTTATTTTCTAAATTAAATTTTACCAATTTGCAGTTCTGTCAACAGAGCGATCGGGACGAGCGTATGATGTCTTGTGAGAGACGGAAAAAGTGAGCGAGCAAAATATAAAACATTCTATGCATTGTACTTAATTGATTTATTAAAGTATTACTTGGTATGTTTTAAATTGTAATTTTGTATGTTGTTTTACTTTTTGTACGCTTGCCGGACAGTTTGTTATCGTTTCTTTCATTGAAACGTTTCAAGGTAAACTTTTTCTATTCTCTCACGACCCATTTGTAGTCATTCAATCAAAGACACAGTGATTATTTTAGTTGAATGAAAACTTCTCTTCTAATTGCGTATTAAAAAGCAGGAATTTCTTTTCCACAAGCAATAGGCAGACAAAATTTGAAAACAATGTTTTAGAAGAGGCGCGGTGTCCCGATTTCTTTGGAACTTGCCGAGGACGGTGGGTGGCCCATGGGCGGTAGCAAGTATGTTAGGTTGAACTCCAGAAGTACCGCATCAGTCAGGTATACAGCATAATCAGAGTGAAGTAAATACTACTTCAAATTCCAGCATCAATGATTTAATATCAACCATTTTTCTATCCAGTTCTGGCTTGGATGTATCACTTCAAACTTTGGATGCTAGAAATTTGATGAAACACGGCTACGTGCCAACTCCTGCTTCATCCTTAGACCTTGAATGGGAGCATGAAGGTAGGTTAGAAAATATAAGCAATTAACACGCAATTAATTGATAAACTAATCTTTCCAGGTTTGCCAATATCTCCACGAAGCGATATCAATGCAGACAATACAGATAACTCTCTTTCCTTTCCGTCTGTAAACAACAGTCAACCTTCTAGTCTGACTGCTTCACCTTGGTCCAGAGTATCGACGCCAAACAGCTTGGAATGGGATCCAGTGGAAGCAGATATGGTGTGTGTAGACGTAGAGACTGAGCAATTGCTAACAGAGATTGAGAGACTGACAGATCGGGCACTAAAAGAGACTGGTGACTGGACTAGTAGTAGCTGATAGATTATGGAAAAATCATAAAAAGAAACGACGATACGCTTGGGTCAGTTTGTAAATTGCACATTACATTAAAAGAGAAATGATAATTGACGTATACATCCATTTGAGTCTGCGAATAAAAAACTTCAGGAAAAAGCATATGCCGCAAATGGAAGAGTCAGTGATTGCGGAAGTTGTGTCATTGTCATGTTGTTTAGTGGCTGATATGATATCACAGCCAACATTTAGCTGGTACTATATTCAAATATGGCTTCATGAAGCTGTTTTTGGAACTCAATAAACATGTTTTAAATGTGCTTTTACACGGTTACGAGCTTATGGCGCATAACTTATCCTGACATTTTTTATTCACAGACAATAGCACAAATTGATGCAACTTCCAGCATTCACATGTGCAGATATCATTGATTAATCCATCATATGTTTCGTTACGCACTTTTTTGCTTTTTTAATCACAATCAATTTAGAAAACAATGTTGGCGTAGCATTTGCTATTACAAACGCGAAATTGTAAAAAAATATAAGTAGAATATGGACATTGAAGAAACTGATTTGAATATTATATGGGGTGTGGGGTAAATGAGTTTTAAATGAAAGTTGATATTCATCTTTTTTGAAAGAAGAGAAAATGAAGGAGAAAACCTTTAAAATTATTTAGAGCTGTTACGCGGAAGAGGGAAGGCTTGGTATTCTGAAGTAGGACAACCAAATTATCGTAGAAGCGGGGAACTTATAACATAACTACATAAATACTATGCGCTCGTTGCACTGCTTGAATTTTATATTCTGTTGCACGTTTTCATAAAATTTATTACGTTAAGCTGTAGTTTTATAGAAATTTAAAACTATAACAAAGTACGCGATTGCGTTATAAGAGATCTAGCATATTTATACAAAGATATAGGTATGTACGATACACACTGTATTTACAGATATATGACTAACCGCAATGTCAGTGAATAATGGTAAAAGTCTATGCTGATTTCGCGCAAAAACATGAAAATCGCGATAAGATGTTTTACACACTTCATGCTCTGCCATATGAAGTATGAGGAAATTCATGAGGCAAACTGTAATCGCGTATTTGATAACCGTATTATACTGTAATAGATTCAAATCATTGACGCTTATGCAAATAACAATACTAGTTACGTATAAATATATACATGTAGAAAGTAATGTGAAATTTGAGCAACTAAAAGTAGCGCGTTGAAATATCTGGACAGCTTCAAATTGCCGGAAAAATTTATAAACCACGGTAATAAATTTGATCTTCGTTTAATTTAAATAATGAATTGACATTTAGTTTTTCAACAAACATTTCGATTTCCATACTCTAGGTTTTAATTTGGAATAAATCCTGAATTTCAAGATATTAGGTGTATATTGATAAATAATAATAACATTTATAATAATGATGCGAATATTATTCGACAAGTAATAATACAATAAGTCATTAGATAGACAAACAGTTATTAATTCAGGTCTGCCATACCGAAATATGTTGTAATCGTTGATGTGAGAAGAAACAATTAGTTTGTTGTATAAAGTTGAAAGAAAAAACTGCTAGTTAGCAGTATACAAAAGATAGATCGAGAAATAGATGGGTGTATTAGCGGTTCGTTTTATAAAAATTGCAGATCGAAAGAATTCAAGACCACAGTATGCACTTGAATTGGTGTAAATGGATCCATGGTCTTCGAAGAAGATCGTACTGTACTACATTACGCATAAAGTACAATTCAAACTCACCACTATTAAACTGCCATTAATGTCTAAAATTGAACGGTCTTCACTAAAATGCAGGCACTTTGGTTTCATTTGTTTACTATACGTATTAGTTTTCATTCTCGGTTATTAAAACACTTATACAGAGACCTTAGTGTGAGGTTGGGACCAAATGTCACGGAGGTGAAACAATAATGTAATGTAATATTCTCAAAGTAAGTTGAATTATTTAACTCGTAAAAGTACCAGCAAACAATATGAAATCTTATCGATAAAAAAAGAAAAAGAAGTACGGACTATTTTGAGATTACGTTGAACTGGTGAAATTGAACTGGTGAAATGCAAATAACTATCATGGACACAGCTTGATTTCTTCACAGTAAAATAACTTAGTTTAAAGGCTTGTATATGGTATAAAGTGAAATTGGATGAACGTGCCTAGGAAACGGTATAGGTAGAGCGTTGTACAGGGAAGTGTTATGTGTATTCTGTGTAAAGATATATCAATAGTATATTATTATAGCGTTCAAACGAGTTTGAACATTGTATTGTACATACTAACACACTATACAAGGCGTGAGAGAATCATATCAGAGGATGCGAAAAATGAGTGAAGAAAATAAAAATATTACAGTTGTAATATGAGTAAAAATGCTCACAATTAGTGTATTAAACTGTGAGTTTATATGCTTAAATAAATAAATAACTAATTTATGATAGCCTATGTGTGTATTCCATTATTTAAAGTTTATTCGAGATCACCGCCAAGGTGCTTCTCGCAGTTATACCAATCTAAGACTGAATAATTTACACACGGAAGCACGAGATTGGTCGATCCTACGCGTTCCTTATTCTGGGTACAATAAATTCGAACGAAAATGTCAGATAGCGACGACGAGATGCCGCAGTTATCGTCGGCCTCGCTTGCCGCTCTTCAAGAGTTCTACAAAGAGAAAGAAGCGCAAGAAAATATGTTGAAGAGTATTCACGGTGAAAATGAATCAACGCACATCACGTTTGATGAAAATTGGGTACGTTGGTAAACCTGGACGTAACTTTAACGCGTCGAATTTCAAACAATATAAGTTGATTGACATCGGCGGTTGCTTCAAATTTAGAATATTATGTCAATTTATGTCGATTTAAAGCCTTGAAAATATAAAGATATGGCACCAATTTCAGCAACTCAGTCAATTTTGGTACGACGACGAGACGGTCAATAGTTTTGTTAAAGGCGTCATTCATTCAACTGAAAAAACCGGAAAAATTGCCCTCATCTCTTGTCCGACGCTTTATAACAAAATGAAGAAAGATTCCGACGGCAGACAAGGTATATTTATTCAGCAATAATTATTTTCATTGTTACTTTTATTTTCTAATGTACAACTTATTATCTTCAAAGTGTTTTATTTTCCATTTCAGTTACATTGTTCGAGTACGATCAGCGATTCGCTGTTTTCGGCTCAGATTTTATTCCGTACGACTATAAATCTCCTTTAGAAATTCCCAGAGAATTGGCAGGTGACTTTGATCTCGTGCTTGCGGATCCACCCTTTCTTTCGGAAGAATGTCTAACAAAAACGGCGGTAACGATCAAGTTCTTATCTAAGAAAAATATCGTACTCTGCACAGGTAAATAATCTCATGATACAGATGTACAATGTTGCGAAATTTATTTGTTGTCCAGAAAAGATGGAAATCATAGAATTAATGTTATGCAAGATTAGTTTGAATATAATATGTCAATGAATTAATTTTTAGCATTATTTTTACTGTGTACAGGTGCAATAATGAGCGAATTAGCATCAAGACTTTTGGGCGTAAAAAAATGCAGTTTCGAACCGCGCCACAAGAATAATCTAGCGAATGAATTTTGGTGCTATTCAAACTTTGATTTTGACAAGGCGTTACAATAAAGCTATTTCTTGTACAAAATTCTTAAATAGATGTTTTTATTTTCAACCCTTGGATATGTTTGCCCGCAATATATTGCGTTTCTGTTTACATATACCCACGTATAATTCTAACAAAACGTTTTCCTTTGACGAGATATATTACAAAAATACACTCATGGTTGAAGGAAGCTAATTTTTGCTACACTTGTAACGACTTGTATGTTTATTTGAGTTTCGAGCGCGTTATTCAGGAAAGCGAGTTTGAAAGTACGAAGCATGGAATAGAACCAGGCGTAGTAACAAAAGGAGGAAAAAAAAAACGATTGAAACGGCGTTGGCAATGAACGAAGGGAACGATGGATTCGGGTCAGATCCGCGAAAAGAAAAGCACGCGATGGAAAGCGTAAATATTTACATTTTTTGAGTATTTGCATTAGTATTTTTTTTTAATTTAAAAAACAATAATGACAGACGGAAATATTTCCATCGAGGAGGATACCGAGCTCCGTGATCTCGTGGCCCAAACGTTAGAAAATAATGGGGTGCTGGCCAAAGTGCGAGTAAGTTATTCATAATAAATCAATTTTAGAACAACAACTTCTAGGAAGAAGAACGAATATACAGCGGAGGAAAGATCGGAAGTACACATTTTTTTTTTAGGTTATACACGCGTGTAGACCGAAAAATAATTTAGTGACAACAATTTTGTTCCAAATTTATGCAATAATTATGCCGTCGTTTCAGGCAGAGCTTAGAGCGAGCGTCTTTTTAGCCCTCGAGGAACAAGAATCTGTGATGGTGAGTTATTATTACGTCCGGCAATAAAATAATGGAGAGATAGAGAGAGAGAGAAAGCAAGAGCTAGACCGCGAGAAAGAGAGAGACAGAACGAGAAGTGGTAAGAGGGAACGAAAGGAAAAAAAACCTGTTTCCTGTTTACAGTCTGCTCTCTCAAAGCTTTTGTGTTCTTTGGCACATGAATCCGGATATTTTAAGAAATGGATGCGAGTTTAAAAAAGA
Organism: Neodiprion fabricii; assembly: GCF_021155785.1. NCBI lineage: Eukaryota > Metazoa > Arthropoda > Insecta > Hymenoptera > Diprionidae > Neodiprion > Neodiprion fabricii. The sequence continues at coordinate 3,815,380 of NC_060239.1, forward strand.
GAGGATAAAAAAACTTGATATTTCCTAGTTGAACGTCTATGCATGTACCACGATACAATTATTTTTCATATTATGTTCCATTGTTTTCAGAACACGAAGCCGCTGCTTAACAAAACTGTAAAACAGTACCTGGCAAATTCTGAGGGAAGATTGCTGTTCTCATTGGTCAGAGAATTTCTGGAATATTTCGGTCTTGATTATACGATATCTGTTTATGACCCTGAGACGTACGCCGGTAAGGAATACAACTATGCAGGTAGAAGCAAGCTGTGCGAAGAACTTGGCATAGTTTCAAGCGAGCCGCTGCTTGGGGAAATTTTGAGGACCCACGCACGTCGATCGTTCAATAATTCAGAAAAGCAGGTAGCTGAGAATTTGACTGGTACTTGTAATTTTCATCTTGTATTTACTCCAAATTAAGCCTTTGTTGAATTTTCAGAACGAAGATGACGGCAATGGAAATATGGCAACAAAAATGCATAATATTTCTAGTAACATGTGTAATGAGACATACGACGAAATGACACCGAAAATTTTACACAAAGATTCTGTGTCTCTATCAAATGATAATAACGACTCGTCAGAAAAATTGGAAAGCATGTCAGAAGCTGCTTTAAAAGTTCCAATAAATGTGACGATAACTGACAAGAAAAAAACCATCACTAATAATCAAACGTTCAATAATGTTCTAATAGACACATCTAGCTGCGAGCTTCAGAAAAATAATTCACTCAGGAAAAATGATAACACCAATTTAGAAGATGTAACTGATACTCACAGAGTCGATGGTAACAAAGAGAACAACGACGTACGCTTCAGCAAGTTTTCTATGAATTTAGATGCCGTTAATGTAAATGTTGAAAGCGAGAAGCAGTCATTGAATAAAACCGAGCCATTAATTAAGTTTGACGAAACTATTATAGACGAAGTACAACCAAATCAAAATGAAAAAGACGCCAACAAGCAAAAAGGCATAAATAATACAGAGTTGCATAACGCAAATAATGTACAAAATAAGAAAATCATTACAGATAAGAGTTTAGGAAAAACCATGTTCTTTGACGAGATTATTATTGACGGTAAGAAGGAAAAAGTTGGTGCAAATCACAAAAGCGAATCTTCACTGTTAGGCGACTTACCTCCACTCACCACAAAAGTCACATCCATATTTAGTGATTTGCCATCCTTTAATACTAAGAAGACAGACATCAACGATCTTAAAGAACTCATGGACATTGGGCTTGGTAAGTTTTTATCCAACATTTTTTTTTTAGATTTAAAGAGTCAGCGTATGATGATGACTCTTGGTTAATGCTTTGTTTTTAATTTCTTTCATAGCTTCAGAAGGAATTGATAACTATGAAGAAGATTTTATCTCATCTGCATCTGGCAGTGCGAACGAGCAAAGCCCTTCTAAAAGCCCTGACAAATGCGAGAGCCCGAACAAATCCCGGTACAAAAAAGAGGAAAGACCCCAGAGTGTAAGAAGTGACGACATAAGCGAAGAGATCGAAGGGATTGACGAAATTCTCAGCAGCACGTCTTGCGTGAGTAATAATTAAGTCTTTCAGTTGGTCACTTGTTTAAATTAGAATGCAGTTTAGGTACATACAAGCGAAAAACGCTAGGAAATCATCGTTTGTTTGCTGTCAGTATGTGCATTTATCTTTCAGCTAGAGAATGTTCCTGCAGCAAAGTCTATATCAAATATAACAGTGGACGTCGTCACAGATTATATCCAGGATGTGTGATCTTGAACATATTGCATTTTCTTTTTAATCTTGGCAAATCTTGTCTTATTAATATCAGTAAGCAAGACATTGTCGGGTGTGGCTCAATACTTTGTAGATCGCGCAGCAGAACGTTGGACAAAAAAGAAATCAAAACGTGTAAATAATTATCGAGTTTTACTGAATTCAACAATATTCGTTGAATGAGTAATTAAACTTCTTGCTACTAATTTATGTGCAAGTTTTTTATGCTCTCATCTATATCTTCCTTGTCCAGTATTCTGTCGTGAGCGCTATAGTATTACTATTATTCTAACTAATTAATTTATAAACATAGTGTTTAGGATACCTACACGAATATTTTTAAATGATATAAAATTTACGGATCGCTACTTTTGAATAATTTTGGTTACGTTTAGCCAGGAAGAAAAGTTTTTTTTAATCGATTTAGTAGGTAATTTTTTTTTTTTTTCTTATCATCTTCGATGACTTTTTCTCCGTATTTTTATCTCTTTGTGACTGAATATTGTGAATTACCTCATTTAACTAAAGTTACTGATAATGATATCTTTAAACGATATCTGAACAAATTATCCGTCTGATCATGGATTGCCTAAAAAATCCGCTAGAACATTTTCAAAGATAATGTGGTGCTAAGTGTGTTTTTGAAAATGTGAATAATTTGTGCGAACGTTAGTGGGGGTGCTTACTATATACGTATTAACTTGCATATTTTATTTCGCAAGGTATTTTAAAACATTCAGGTAAACAGAAAAAATGTTCAAAACAAAATAGAAAACGAAAGGAATAATTTTTTAGCAAAAGTAATGATTTTGTGGCAATCCAATAACTATGAAAAAGTATCAAAATAGCTGGGGTGGGAATACGTTAATACCCATGCCAAGATGCAATAACTAAGTACAATTCAAGGTGGATCAAACTGTATACTTGAGGAGCAGGAGAGATCCTTTTCTGGAAATCAGTGTTTTCCTGTTTTTAGAAGAGAATATATGCCGTGACCGGTAAAAATATACAATATAACATAACACACTGCTTCAAGGCTGTTTCGAACGGTATTTCTCTGGAGTAAATTTCAACGCGCGGATTATTACCTAACAATATAGGTATTGGCGTAAACTAATTTCAAGAGAATTCTTTCCGTTTGAATCAACCTTTTGCCATAGAAAATACATTTAAAAAATAACAAAAAAAAAAAGAAGAAAAACAGGTGTGTTCCCGACCAATCAACGTGGTTACATTGTGCTTTCTAATCTCTGTAGATAATTTATAAAAAAGAAATGAAACAAAGAAAATTTCAGGACTGCGTGTAACATTCCCACATCTCATAGAACTTAGGGCAATAGACACATTCCATTCTTATTAGGATTATTATTCTTATATTTTAATTGGCTAGAAATAGGGGGTCGAGACTATTCAACCGATATTTTTCAGAAAATACCCTAGTTTGTAAGTTTGTATCTCAAATATGGTAACACTAATCTAACGCGCGTATGCTATGGCACTGAAAATTATATTGCACATGTATTTTTCTCAGCATCAACTAGAACTATCCGTAATTACATTACAGAGTTTTAAAATCGTCTATTTTTGTTAATCATAACTAGGCAGCGGCTGCAGCCCGTACAAAAAAAGAGGATAAAAAAACAAACAATCTTGAATATAATCAAAAAAACGGATGGAGACATATTTATACACCGTATAATTTTTATCGTTCGATTGCATACCAGTTATTCATATATAAATGATTCGGTTGGTCATTGAAAAAATAATACGTTTAATATTATAGTTGTTGATGAATGCGTTATTTGTTACTAGCAATTTATAGACTAAATTTCAACAGATCAAGTATTAAAACTATATCCAATGGTATTTTTACATTTACATACATATATACAAGTAACCATATTGTAACCACGTTGAAAAATTGGTAGCTATATCGTGCCTTTTAGCGAGTACGAATAATAATATTAAATTAATAATAATTAATGCAAATAAACATTGTGGAATTACGGTTTCTTTTCTTTCTTCCTTTTTATAAGACATTTAAGTTACTTATTTATGATTTACGAACTACGATGTAATGATTTTCATGTATTTGTTATTTATTTTATAAAAAAGGTTCTCTTTTGCAAATTGTTTTTTTCTTATTTTCTCCTACTTCATTTCAATTTCATGATTCCATACCTATTTGTTTTTTGTTTTTATTACACTTTTTGTGACATCACCGGTACAAAGTTTTGAAAACCTAAAAGAAACATAACCTGTAACATAATATTCTTCACGTAACAAAATCTCCAACATATTTTATTTGTACTAGGCGAAATTAAATATTTTTCCTCATATTTTGAATTTGCATGTTCTAATTGCTTAATAAAAGCGAATATTAAATTTTTTCAAAATACGAGAAGCTCAAAACTTCGGCACGCTGTCGACATATATATAGTGTTCAAAGAAAAAGGATTTGAATTTCATCGCTTGTTTGCCATGTAATAATACCTCTTTATATGTATATGTATACAGATATGTTAGACTATTTTGAAACTCCTAATTTCTAATGGAAAAGCATGATATCAAATAGCTAAAACAAATGGATTGTAAAAATTTAACTATAATAACAATTACGAAACCATTGTTATATGTGTTTTCTCACAGTAAAAAAAAATGAAATATGTACTGTGAGCAATTATGAGTCGAACGGGGCAGAAAAGAATTTACTATCCATTGTGGAAACTACGGCAAGAAAGTAATTGGAGCAAAAAAAATGGTACGAAGAGTTCTGAATGTTTAATACCGGCTGCCAGAAAGAAGTCTGACAGAGCATCTTCAGTATGTAAAATCAGCAGTATGCCTGTAAAAGCTGAACTGCTAATCGCACTACATTTAATCACGTAAACCTGGTGAATTATCTACTATCGTTGTTCCTAAAATAATATAATATAATCTGTAAAGGTAATTTAAAATTAGAAATTGCAACAGTCCAAATAAAAAATGTATTTACACATATTAATTACGTATACATTAATTGCTGGGTACCCAGGTGAATTAACAAGAAACAGGAATAATTATGAGCCGTAATAACGAGTGTCGTTATTCGTGATGGCTTGATAAAAGAAATATTTCAAATACGAGGCGGAGGTTAAATTACTGCCGGCTCTAGTTGGGCTATTATGTATTTGTCTCCAGTAAATTTTCTACTCCCTTGAATAGTTAACGTATGTACACACTATTGAACTATATATGACGTCGTACAGAGAATAATTGTTTATTCAATTGATAAATCAACTAACTATAATCGTTACAATCTGTTGCGTTCTCTCTGAAGCCTGTTACTGTACGCTTTAGACACCAAGTTCCAAGCATCCATATATCGATCCATACACATTGCTACGCATTTCTGAAAAAAAGAAAGTTCAATATGCAATGAATGAAATGATTTAAAAACAGTTCCATTTCAAACCCGTCGATCTGTAGACTGTTTTTCCAAGTATGAATACAGGCGATACAACGCTAGAAAGATCCACCGTAACTTAGTTCACAGCGTTCAATACCTCGATACTAGAATTTCTTACGATACACCAAGGCGTTAGGTTGGTTTGTGGTGTGAGAGCGAGCTCTAGTATTTTAGGTTACTTGAATCAATGAAATGCAGAAGTGAGGTTAGGTTATGTTCGGTGTGGTTTCGTATTTACCTGTTCGGAGCTGTCAAGGGACGTTCCGGGCTTCTGGATGCACTTCTTGAAGCACTTTTCCGTCATTTTCTGTATATATGTTTGAAAAGAAGCGTGTTAACTTGCTTGGAATCCGAAGCCGAAAGAAAATTATTTAATTTTACCGTGAGCAGCTCCTGGGCGTTGGCGACGGCTATTTGTTGTTGGACCTGCTCCATTAGTTCGTCCTTTTGAATGCCCGACAAATTTCCCGATGGTAACGAGTCCATGGCCATTTAGTTCAACTTTATTCGTTTACGGCGAGTAAATTACTGCAAGTCTACGCTTAAAGGCTCCAGCGGCAGGAGAAGCGAAAGCACGTGAAGTTGGACTCAGAGAAGTTGCGATAGAACATCGATACGACGCGTAGGATCGATATATCGAAACCCAGAAGCGGTTTGAATATAACTGTGAATGAGCGAACTCGGTGAACGTTTTTTGGTTCTTCTGTTCTACATGAATCAAGTCGGGCAAGTGGTAAAATTTTTTTTTGACTCTACCTGTTTAAAATGAACAACGTTAACCACGGTGAGTGCACGGAAATTTTTGTAAAATTACTATTAGTGGGTTTCATTGCTGCATATTGAATTGTCCCGGAATTGAGTGATGTCTAGTTTTGTCGAGTTTGTTTTAGAAATTTGGCGTAGGATTGTTTCCACGTTTGGATTTGGGATTGGTTTGGGCTGTAGCAATAATAAGACCTCAATAATTTGTGGATATCGTCGGAATTAGTACAACCAGAAAAAGTTTTCCGCAGCTACTATTGTGCTATTTTCGCAATTGCACACCGAAATATTTTGCAGTCAAATTAGTAAGAGAGTTGTAGAGTATTTTTTCGCAGAAAATTTTTCAAATCCTTGTACATAGTCCAGAGATATAGAGCTGGTTCACAAGTGGTGGCGAAAGCAGAAAGCACGTTTTATCTTTTTCTAAAAATTCTTCATTTTATCTACTTATACACAAAATATCCGCGGGTTAATTATTTGAAGTGCAATACGCTGGAGCAGGGAGGCAGAGTGAACGACGGATCCCTGAGGTTAATTCGCCGAAGAAAAGTGCGACTGTGAAAGAGAAAATCATCACCAGCCATGCGGCGGAGAGAACATTACGAGAAGGGCGGAAAGGCGTGAGATTATTTATTACTGTATAATTTTTAATCTGAATGCGCTCACGTCTGTTGACTTATCTGTAATTGCCTATGAATTGAATTCAGGAGGAGAACAATACGAAATTACGTGAATGCGTACTTAACAAATTGTGGGACTCTTTGCCGCCGGAAGCACAAATTTTATCTTTCGAAGAGGACGATGAAAAGGGTTGGTAATTAAATCCAGCTGAATTGTATCAATTAATTGTTTAGATGCAAAAAGAAAGTTCTGTCAAGGATTGGCTACTGTCCTGCACTGTGTGACTTGTTCGTTTTTTGTTGCATATTTCTGCAAATTATGTAGACCTAGATTCTGACTGGACAGAATCGGGCTTGGACGGAGAAGATCAAGAGAACGACCGTGACAACAGGGGAAATACTGGAAAAAGCCCGAAATCCTTTTCCGCTAGATCTGACAAATCGTCATTACCGGCGAACTCGCAACGCAGTGAAAACGAAAATTCTACCGACTGTCGAAGTGCCCGCAGTTCTCAGTCGCAATATTGCTATCGCAAACGAGACGACGATCCGGACCCGTCGTGGGAGGTGAATTTTGACTTCATTCAGGGTATAATCTGGCTGAAAACTACCCTATCTAAACTGCAGCGAGTACCAGCTGACGAATTTAGCAAAGTATTTAAGAATCTGTGGAGACTAAGCGAAAAGATTAGGTTCAGCCAACAAGCAAGTGATACCAGTCCTCCTGTCCTCGCAGCATCTGAAATTCGCTCTTCGGCGACTTTTAGAAAGCCGTTGAATTTGGACGAACGCCAAACTCGGCCTCGGAACACAAATTCCTATGACAGGGTTGATTTTTCCGATACAAAGCAACGGGCACAATTACAGGAGCTCAAGAATCGACTCTGTATCGGGTACAAAACTTCCGCAGAAAGTCAAGAAGATTTTGTTGTACCGGACTCGGATGAAAGCCCACCGGTTAGCCCGGTGGCGACCAATTTACATCGCAAACCAGATCGAGCGACAGCTGCTGTCCCAGTTTCGGAATGGATGGATAGTTCCTCGACGGTTGACAGTGGTTTCAATTCAGAGAAACCAGACTCCGCCGATTCCGCTAACGTCTATCAAATTATAACCAACGGCGAGTCAACAAGGTTGGAAAAATTGAAAACTTCGAGGCCGATTTTTAAGGGAACTTCGGATAGCGATTACGTTCCTAGTTCGACAAAAATTGATAAATCGCTTCGCAAGAGAAAACGCGCCGATTCTGCTCCAGACTCAAAACGACCCCGACTCTTCGTGTCTTCGGCGACGTTGAGTTATGTCCTCAGAAGTTCGGAGTGTAATCAACTGCTGGTCAGATCTGTGAGATCGATTCTAAAGGTATTGGCTAACGAGAAGATAGTCTCGAGTTTCCGAAGCTGGCACGCGTCTGTGCAGAAGGAAGGGATTGAGGCCATCGTGAGCATCGTTGAACTACTTGATAAAGAAAAGGGCTTGAATTCTTGCAGGAGAGAAGTTGTAAAGACAATCGTGAAAATTCTGACGAGGATGCTGCACAGCGATCATCTCGACAAGGTATTACTCATAATAGTTTCTATGTCCCTCGACGCCCAGGGTCAATAACTTACTTTGCTTGTTTACGATTGCAGACGACAATTTGGGAACACCATCGTTTGATCATCCTTGAACTCTGCAATGCATCTTCAGTTTGCACACAGGTGATAAGCTACTTGATCTCGGAATTGAAGAAACTCGTTTTAGTAGTGACTGAAATTTCTGAAGAAAACGTGCTGAGTGCACTGGATTTGCACGATAAGTCCTACGTTATTTTTCATTCGCTTGACGTAATCCTCAGAAAGTACAAAACCGTTGCTTTGGGTTCCTTGGCCGATGAAAGAATGAGTGCTTCTGAAAAGATTCCGGAGGTGACGAATCTTTGGAAGCGACATTGGAGGGTCAATGAGAAAGAGCCTGATATCTTCCTGACGGGATTGAAGAAGCTGGAGGTCGTTGAGGACCAAGAAAAAGACTGGACCAGAGTACTGGAGGAATTGGTCGTGTCCACTACGCAACATTGGCCTCTGGTCAAAGTTATGGCCTGGCAGTGTCTCTCTCTGCTCAAATCAAAGATCGACAATTTATCCACGGGCGATGGGTCAAAGTTTGAGACTGAAATTAAATAATCAAAGTCGATGATAAATTTATACGAACGTGCATTCAATGAGAATTCGGGTATAATATACTTTTAAGCAAGCGTAAAACAGTTTTCACCTTCTTCGACTGCATATCATCTGCTGCTACAATCAGTAATGGGGTCACCTTCACGGAGATGACCTTACGCAAACTCCATTCCAGCAAAGTGTGTAAAAGATACAAACGCGAGCTGCGACTGCAAATGGTCTTCTTATTCATTCTGCAAAAGTCGACAACATCTTACATGACATGCGATAAAAAAATGGTGAAATTGTTGAATGGACCATCTTTGATTCTTGGTATTCAGCATTAACGTTTGCGTTAATTACTGATACACTTGAAATTATGACTGGGAAGCACCAGCCACTTCTTAACCAGAGCATCGTGTTGGATTTATTTAACGATGCGTGGGTGTTCAAATTTTTTTAAATTGGTTTAGATGTTTGTTCCTTAATTTGGTTTCGCTTCAGTCATCGTATACTGGAACGACGTAATCTAGCTTATCCAGTAATCAACACATCCGAGAAGCCCACTTGCAACTAACGTAGAATATGTGTTGTGTACACATCGGATGTTTGAAATGAATATCTCTCATTGACAAATATCCATTTCGTGTTTAACTGCGGAGGCTAATAAGAAAAGCCAATTATCGAATCTAGGATTAACGCATGCCACGGGAAACAGAATATTCATTTCAACTTACTTAGATTGGAAGAGCAATTGGAAGGTCACGAGACGTTTGATTAACAGTGAAAATGCCATCTGATCATAGGATTGCGTAACATAATTTTCTGAAAGTCAGTCCTTTTGCGGAATTTATTATCTTGACTTGTCATTATCGGAGGGATTTTTGCTCGATAAGTATATTTCAGTTAGTTATTTCAAGAAGAATCATCAGTTCTTCGTGTTCTCTATCACAAGAAGTGTTTCAATTGGCATCTACTTCAGATCGGCTTGAGTAGAATGCATATTATCAGCAAAGCGATTGAAGAAGTGGTGTGCAGTGATTCGGATAAGTTTTTACTGTCTTCAGTCTGCAAGTTCATTTGACAAACTTCCTCAAGATCACCCGGCATCACGTTGGATAATAAACTGGTGAAATTGTTGATTGGACAAATTTGCGTGCACCCTGTTAGAGTGAGTGGAACAATTTCATCACTTGTGCCACGGTAGTAGAGAATCTGTACGGATAAGAAATGAATAGTTGCTTGATAAAAAATTTCTTGCGCTTCGTATGATTTAAATACCGAGTTCTTACTTGAATGCCAAATTCGTTGGATGAATTGTTCAAGTAGAGTTCGAATATTACAGCGGAGCTGTAGTCAGGGATCTGACGATTCCAGAGGCCGAGAGTGTTAAGGATGCTAACGATATTGCTCTCATGGCCGCTGTACAACTTCATTTTTGGAATCGATGCCCCCTTCATGGAAGATTTACAGCTCTGCAAAATTTCGCGAAGAAGAGGTCCACCGTATATCTTCTTTATACGATCTCCCCAGTTCATGATATCGTACGCTAGAATAACTACATCGCGCATTTGACCGTCCGGGAAGTAGCTTGTACTCCATGAAGGAAGCGTTAAGTTCAAACTTGTCTGTAACATTTAAGGTAGATTTTGAGCAAGTCGGGCTACGCGTTAAATTGCTTCTTTGAGAACGTGGTGTCAAGTACCTGAGCTTTTAGCATGTGATAAAGAAAAAAAACTTGCTGCGGCGTCGTAACGTTGACTCCACTGTACCGGCTGAGATACGCAAAGAACTCTAGATGAGGTTCCACGAGTTTTCGGACCTCTTCACTTTGCAATACCTTCTTGTACTCATCCTTGTACCGGCGACAGAGGTACGGTAACATCAGAGCGTCTTCATCAACCTTTACGTATTCTGAAACCAGCAAAAGCGTTACATTTGTATTGTTATTGAGTACATCAAGTAGCTTTGAGTAAATAGACTTATAATCACCGTAGGGAACTGGAATCCAAAGGAGATCCTTTTTCCACTGTTGGATTACGGCCGGTGGCCATAGACCAGCATTCACCAGTTGAGCAGACAAAAAGGTTCTGTAAGACTCCGTGGATCGAATCCTTGTCATGTTAATATTGTAATAATCGCCTAAAAAGTTGTTGTACCTTTGACGTAAGAAGACACCGAGATTGTACATGTTCAGCTTTCCAGTCTAAAAACAGAGACGTCATACATATCAATTATAAAAGTCTTGGATCTTTCTGCTTCTCCTCATGCTCTCTATTTTCATATAGTTCACACCGACGTACGTTAGTCAGACTGCCCAGGCCTTCCTGGGAATATGTCACGTTGATGTGAGAAGTATTCGGAAACGCTATGTAGTATTCATTTGCAGTCGGCAACCTTTCACCATGTCTGAAGATCTGAAAGAGATAACTAGTTTGCCGCAATTATACGCAATTCAACGTAATGCTTGTCATTGAATCATCTGCTTGTGAAAAAGCTTGATGATATGCACATAACATTTGCGACGTAGACTCGGTACATGATGATATCATCATACGATACTGCATCGGATGTCTAGCTCAGGTCTGAGACACATGTAAGAATGTGCATTATTACATTCATACGCACAAGTTTTCAATGTTCATTACGGGCGTTCGTCTTCAGGTATTTTAAAATTGTCAATATTTGAATGCATAAGTTTATACGGAAAATGAAAATTTACATCCAGAGCACTTCTTTTATCAACAAGGTACTCAATTAAAGCTGATCATCTTGCATACTCACAACGTTGACCATTTTCAATTTGTTATATTCAGCATTGTTGAAGTCTACGATGATTATCATAAAGAGAAGAAGAGTCCTCCGACTGCACTGGTTACTCGATGAAGCAGGCATCACTTTTCGTTTATTCGAATATATTATGCGGTTAGGATGAGTGGTAGAGATTTCTACTCTTGTCTAAACAATTGCTTACTCGTTTTTCAAGTCTTCCAAATACCATAAACCTGCATGAATGTGTCTACCATAAGTAAGGACCAACCGAAGCTTCGGCTTTGGCTTTGGCTTCGGCCTCGGCGTCGGCTTCGGTTAGCTTCGACCAGAAACCGGTCTTCGATCGGACACTGATAATAAGTGAATGTCAAACTCTTCAACAACCGGTGTACCGAATTTCAATACAAAACTTGATTGCTGAGAAGTTTGTACCTTTATTTCTAAATTATAAAGCACTCCCCTCGATGAAACCGAATCATATACACAATTCGTTATTTCTTCCAATAACGCGAATGCGAGAGGCATTAAATTACACAAAATTAAATTGACAGGTTATTGGTCACTCCTCGAAATAAGATCGTCGTCAAGCGATCACCTCCGGAAAAAATCTAAATTTTGTACATGGGGATGGAGAAGTGATTACCGCGTGGAATAATTGGAAGAGGAGTTGAATTCAATCGGTTGATTTCTTCTTCTTACAGTGAACATAAGATTAACTATATTATTGCGCCGTGGCCTATGGTCGTAATTTCTTATCAATACTAAACTCAGACAGGCACTACGAGCGTTGGTCTTCAGTATTGCGCAACGAAGACGCGACGCACGATTACACACGCATCAGACACACACGTACCCCACTTTGCAATAATTCGCACCAATCCCATTTCGAACGAGTTATAAAGCGCTGGAAAATATCGAGACACAGAGAATCACGAATGCTCCAGCAGCTGCTTTCGTGGCGCCGTTTAGGGTAATAAGAACGGAATCGACTTCCTCTTCGTACGAGATGCGGTTGACGGTTCGACCACAAAGGACATGCTCCTCGGCGTCACCTGGCAAAATTTTCTCCAGTAGCAGGATCAAGTCCTCGAACGGACATCCGGAGTCATTCCGACTCTCGTTGCACCCGGGAATGGTCAATGGTACCGTAAGGTTGTTCGACCCGGCGTCGTAGAGTACCTGAAACGTGTTTAAGCACATGGAAACATTCCCACCACTCGATTCACCGCAGATGTTCGCTTCTCTCCAAAGCTTACCCTCATTCCGTACGTGTGCTTCACACTGTCCTTCAGAAATTCGAAAATCAGGGCTGCGGCCGGATTCGGCACGTGCGGTTTCCACACTCCAAGGGCGTGCATGACTCCGATTAACAGATCCTCGTCTCCGCTGTACATCATTATTTTCCTCCCCCCGGTCAACGAGTCCTTAGCGTGAGCGGCCGAGTCCTCGAGGATTTTTTTAACGAGAAAACCGCCGTTCAGCTTCATCTGTACTTTCGTTATTGACAGTATCGAGTCCTCGAGGTATTTCACGTCCCGCATTTCTCCGTTTGGGTATGTCCCCCGAGTCCACGTCGGCAAGGACAACCCGCGGCTGGCCTGTAATCGGTACACCTTTCCACCTCGATTCGTTTCACTCCTTTCATTCTATACTTTACATACGCGAAGTACTCACTCGAGCTCTCAGGCTTTTGTAGAGGTACGCGATGTCCTCGGAGTTGCGTATACCCAAACCCGTCTGGTTACCAATCAAGGAGAACAGCTCGGCGTGCTTCGCCTCCTGCAGAAGAGTGCTCGCCCTCTTTCTGACGCCGTTTGTCACCTTTACGAAGGTCGGACAGAGCCTGCCCTTCAGCAGAACGTCCTCCTCTGCCGGCACGTAATCTGGAAGCGGTTACAACCTAAATGCGACCAGGTTGCGGGTTGAATTTTTCTCAACGACGAGGCTTTATCTCACCCATTGGAACTGGCTGCCAATTCAAACTCTCCGACCACCGCTGGAGTTTCGCTGGTGGCCAAAGTCCCGCGTTCACCAGCGCTGCGGACATCTTTGACATGTCTTCGTCGGTCGTACGGACCCTTGTTACTTCCGAATCGAGCAGATCACCGAGAAACTCGCCGTATCTTTTTCGCAATCGAACACCGAGTTCGTAAGTCATTAGCATCTCCTCCTGTACAGCCATGAAAAAGACTGTAATTTTAATAACCATTTTTGTATTTTTTCTATAGCATTCAATTTTCAGAATGTTCCTCTTACTTACGTTGGTCATTCCGTCCAGGATTGGGTTCTCCGTTAAATTCGTTATTACTGTATAAGCCGGGACAGGATATTCCGTAGCGTGAGCGAATAACTGGAAATCAGAATGAAATCAGAATGTTTTTATTTTAAGAATCTTAACAGCGTAGTTTATTTTCACATCGTAGAAATTATTCATTTTTAACTTTGCAAATTCGTCAAGGTAAAAGACCGTTACTTACAACATGAACGAGCTTCAGTTCCGGTGTAGCGGCAACAAGTTTTGCCACGAAGAAGAACATGCAGTAGTAGTGGTCCAGCATTTTCGAATATGGTATATAGCAGGAGAATTGAAAGCACGATTCACGCCGGGATTCACAAATTGCAGCAAACTGGAACAAGGATGATTAATGTTGGGTCTAAAAATTCATTAGCAAAAAGACATACGAGCTGCTCGTTTAAATTGCAAATGCATATCGGTATTGAAAGAAATACGTTAAAGTTATCGGTCTTCGCACAGGGTCACTGCAAGTTGAACTGCATCACCTGTTCGGAGTTAGATGTATCTAACGTATGTCAACCAACACTTGAGCGCTGTTCTTCTTTGTATATGTAAACTGATTTCAATAACGCACTATTCTCAAAGATCATGCATGCATTCAACATGTTTTACTGCGTGATGCATGATGAGAAAAAAATTGAACAGTTATGTAGTCAATAAAAGTGACATTAGCGTATCACTCGAAGAACAGAGCTCATTAATTGAGACTCACTCACTCCATAACCAACAACACTTACTGAACGCCGTGTACGGAAACGGTCGACGTTCGTTATTTAATTCTAGGTATACACACATGTTCCGTATCGCAATGTGATAATTTTTCGCATAATACTTTGTTCAGACAGCTAATTTTGAGCTAAGTGTTTTCTGCTTCATACTGACACAAGTGTTATTAGAGACTTATTAGAATCCCTTTTCGCCTTCCAGTAACACTTGTGTCTGGTTGAAGTATGAATAGTCTGCCATCGAATAGCACAGTTCTATAAATATCATTAATGGCAAACTATTATTTCCGTAACATAATTACTGCCATAGCGTTGAATATTACAGGTGCGTTTTTACTGACAAAAAAAAAATTATCCAACTTATTAGTGATTTTTCACGGTTATGTGTGCAATAATAAAAACGCCCATTCACAGGAAGAAAAAAAAAACTATGGAGTTTGCCGTACATATTGTTTCCAGTTTGGGAAAGAAAAAAAAAAGAAAGATTCCCTTCGACTCCAGTACACGATTACGATAAAATAGTCGTCACGCATGAATTGGTACAATAATTAAAGAAATGCTGTTCAGATAATCCAAATTACAGGGGGTATCGATAATGCCTAAGATAAGCCAAATAAAGAATTTCAATTTCGCAATACAGTTGCAAAACAGTATCTATTCCGCCAGTCGAATATCCATAACCGTCTCTCATCGCGTCGGTCGGTGTGAAAAAAAGTCGCTGTTAAAAATGTACGAATCATCTTTGAACCGGGATTCACTACTGCCATACCATTCATTCGCTTTTCCCTCTGAAACGGCTCTTATCATTCATCGTGAACCGCGCGATGAGGCTGAAAAGACGTCAGCATCCAATCGGCGAACGCTCGACATTGTGCAAGTGAAACTATTTCCAATGTTGCAAACGGAAATTCCTTATCGCATCTCGAGTCGGGTGGTATTTCATCATAATTATAGACTCCGATTCGCGAGACGGGGCTGAACGGGGCTCGTCGCCGCTTTCGAAAGACGGATAGGCCAGCGCCTGATGCCCATGCAGCCGCGCCTACGTCGACGCGTGACAAGTTCGTGTTCGGCCAAGGCGTCGATGCTTATCGTTTGACGCTAGGATTCGATAAGTAGCCGCATTATGCATGCGTGTGCGATGTACAACGTTGTTAATGACACGTATCTCATGCGGACGTATGCGAGAATGGCGCGGGGACAGATCGAGATAGGGTCACGTTTCAAATTTCTTACACAATCCGGTAATAGCGTGTAGAACGAGACGCCAAGCACGTGCGGCTGCGTTACGTAACGAATAAACACGTCCGCATTTACACGCCTCTAATTACATGTATCTGATTAATATCTCCCGCTAATTATCTGGAGGTAAATCTCATCCTCGTTTGACATTTTCTTCATTTTTATCTTCATCTTCGACCCTGATTATTTATAGACAATTTATAACAGTTATCGAGAAAATCATTCGGTAATTGTTAGGGACAACGATTTTTGACAGTAGAAATCGATCTGTTGTAGGAAAGAAAGAAAAAAGTTTCGTACACAGATTTTTTCAATCGTAGTCTACGGAATTAGTATACCGTAAAAATTGTACTCCGTTAAAAATAATTCCGTTCTAAAGAAATTGTTATTGAAATGTAACCTGCTTATACTTTTTATGTAAGAAAAAATTGAATTCCAACATCTATAATTAGACCAAGGTTAAAATCGAAGCTGTGTAAAGATTGTGCGATTTTACTTATCGACAATTTTATATAATTACCATAAATTATATACGTCGATAAATGTTGTGGGAGAAAAAATTGGCAGA
The DNA here is from genome assembly GCF_021155785.1 of Neodiprion fabricii. Taxonomy (NCBI): domain Eukaryota; kingdom Metazoa; phylum Arthropoda; class Insecta; order Hymenoptera; family Diprionidae; genus Neodiprion; species Neodiprion fabricii. The sequence goes on from NC_060239.1 coordinate 3,831,708, forward strand.
AGAACTAGACTGTACATGCTTGGTTTAAATCGTTAATATTGAAAATACGTCCACTGTGCACAATGTATCCGTGGCAATTTAGTGGAAATTTACATGTGTTAAGAAAATAAAGAGAGGTGAAAAACACGGCAATGGAGAATCGAGGATAACCCAACGCGGTGTTTTTCATTTACGCATATCGCTTCAGCTGGCATACGAATTTCTTCGATTTCTTAACCTTCACGCATGTGCTGATTACAGCACCTTACGAAATCGCCTGACCCGGTTTCATCGGCTGTCGAGAGTCACGAAACTGCAGATTGGGAAAATTCGAACTTGGTTTAATAAGAGGGCTTTTGATCTTAGCCGCGGTGGCTGCGCGATCACGTTTCTGAAGTATGGTAGACATGTGCCTTAGTGAAAGCGAAACGCGGATACAAAAACGTCATAATGTACGCAAGTTGTTTAACGCGTGTCAAAGATCACTAAAAACTGTGATTATATTTCCCGAACTGCGGCTTCGCATGTCGAGGGGAAGAAAAAAGAAACAGTAATTTGAAGGATGGTCTACGCCACTCCGCGAGACTCGTTGCTGTTTGTTGTTTATCAGTAGTGTTTTATGACACTACATGTGTACAAGCGAACCAATGATCTGGCAAATTGTCATTCCCGTATAACCACGCAATTATCTCTGCAATTGCCGATAGTGAATAACCGAAAATAAGTATCACGAGGACCAGACACCGACTTAGTGCCTGTGATATTTATTGCATTTTAGAAATAATAAAATTTTCTTGAAACAAAATGCCGCTACTCGAGGAATTCTATCTCAAGTAAGAGCAGATAATTTATCTGCGTGAATAATCGTACGCAACGAGACATCAGTTTCCCGTTTCAAAATTTTATCAGACTGCATCACTGAATTCGCAAATAGGTCAGAAGCGATACTTGACACAGATATGTGACCCGGAAAAGAAATTTTGCCCTAGAGAAAGGTAAATATATTGTAAAGTTTCGCAGATAACCGATCGCAAGAAAGAAAAATTCCAATATTGAAATTTGTATCGGAAGAATGAGTCGTAGATAGGAAATGGTAACGAAGCTCCAATAATCCGGTTTGCCAATCGAGCTGATAACACAGGCCTGCGATAGTTTTTCCCCCACAAAACTGAGTAGCAATTTCGGTGGGTATTAGGTACGAATCTGTTAAGAAAATATTTTGGAAAATCTGTCCCGTAAATTATCTGAGAATTTTTTCTTTCCGTTTTCTGAGCACTACCAGACTTAACTTCCAGTTTTTGTGTCAATTATATGTATCAATGGTAGTGTTGATATTTAAATATTCATCCACCCTCGCTAGTTGTTGTTTATGGTGATTTTAAGCATATTTAGAGCTACGTAAATACAAGAGAAAAAGATTGGACAAGAATTTCGAAGAAAGTAGACAAAGATATTACAAGTATTTTTGATTTATGTGGTCTCTTAAGTCTTGTTTAAAACTAAAGCTGTTCACTTTATACCTAAACATTCAGGTTTATATTCACGTTAATTTTTTTTCATAAAAATTGTTAAAAAATCTGTAAATATGCGTATCATGTCTAAAAATAAATCTCGACGTGTTGTAAAAAAACTAGCGCTACGTTTCAATTCAATATGCGTGAATAAGTTAAAAAAAGCATTATTACCTAAGGGGGAAATTATAAGTTATATTTCGTAGGCCTGTGTAATATAACAGCAGAGTACTCGCCACGAAATATATGCAATTATACTGCACTGCACTGTCGGCAAAGCCAAGTTCATTTGCAAACTGGCTGGGATATATGTATACATGTATACATACGGCATGAGATCATTACGCCGGGCACGATCAGCCTGAAATTCATGCAGCTGGTCGAATAACAAATTCACAGATAAAAGTGTTTGCAAGTTGAAATTTCTACGGTGTAAAACTCCTTTAACAGACACAATTTTCTTTTTCTCATTCTCTCAACTCGAAGTTCGATAACGAGGCGATGAGATAAAGATGCTGTTGTGCAGAATAAAAAAAAAAAAAAAATAGAAGGAAACAAAAATGCAACGAGCAGAAATGATCAAAAAAATTTATTTGGCAAACGTCGCATGAGTTTGCATGTTCGGCACAAAATTCTTCTCCCGCCTTTTCAGAAGCGGACGGAGAAGTTCGCTCCGCGTTTGCGACCGATTACCAGGTACCTGACATCATTAGCCTGGTGCACGTGAAAATTATGGCGAATACTGAATCGTTGTAATTTCCTCCTTTTCTTTGACGTCACGAGTGCCGGAATAACCCTGGGAATTTCTGAGCTCTTCTCGCAACGAGTGTATCCCCAGAACAGCTCGTTCGTAGCTCGTTCTTTGCACGTTCAGCACGTTGCGATAATTTAATTTATTGCATAATATTGCATAATATACTCAGCGTCTGAGAGTCCCTCGAGAAAATCATCCCGTTTTAAAATATTTGTCTCCAACCATCAAGGAAATTTCTCACGTCACGAAATTCGATTTAATTTTCCGTGTCATGTGAGCAGCGCATATTTCCAGAATTGAAAAACCTGATTTAACGGCCTGGCAATTCTTGCCACGATCCACAGTGATTAAGTTATAAATATGTGTATATCGCGTAACGTCTCGAGATCGAATTAAATTAATTATAGTCGTTGTTTAATCTTGTGGCGTAATTTCACGGAGAAACCCGGTTTTTTTTTCGGCTTATCTCCATCCTCGACGTAACTATCATTAATTTTCAAAAATATATTTCAAAACGAAATAAACCGAAATTGGTTGTTTTATAACTTGCATATTAATTTTTTTGACTTTTCTGATGTGAGAACGTAATCGTGATAATTTACACAAAAATTTCTATACACTGTATTCATATTTTGCTTCCTCTGAAAAAAAATGTGTGAGAAAAAAATCTTCGATAGGTTTTTCCGTGTTTGTATTTGTTACTAAAAAAAAAACATCCAGTCCGTTTAATTGCGTCGGGAAAAATTTTGCTAAACACGATTCTTCGATAAGATAATAAATTTCCGCAATACGGCTATAAACAGAATTGGCTGAATAAAGAGTTACAAGACTCATGATTTCCGGACCACATCGGCGAAGTCGTTTTCTTTTTTTAAATAACTGGTTCAATCCCACCAGTCAGTTTTTTACTCACACATATAAAATGTCACGCAGTTCTTCGCTGACCTCCTACTTTATCGTTGTTGAGTGTTTAAAAGTAATAGTCCGTTTCTCAGATAATGCGTATACGTGTGTGCGTATTTGTTTGTCAATAATAATTGTCAATTAATAACCGCGTGGTGAGTGGCAACCGCTGATTTCACGACATTTACATTTTCTCTAAAATAGTATCTAACAAGGCCGAATATTTACCAAAAATGTAATGACGTCAATTAGTTTATTTTTTGCGATAAGATATTGCTCAATGATCATTAGGATGATGATGATCATCATCATCATAACGGCCACATTTTAGACGCTTGACTTGATGTTTGTATAGCAAACGTTACAATATAATGTTATTTACTTTGTAACTTTGGAGTCTATTTATTTAGACTGGAACACGCGTGTATTGTACACATATAATGAAGGGTCAGAGCGAAGCTATATTGAAGGGCCGTTGTTTCTACTTCACGCATTCAAGTGTTAAACTAGTATTGAAACGGGGCTGATCTATTGGATGATTGCTTGAAAGACATTGTTCAACGTTTCAGTTGGTTTGTCCTGTACGAAAAACAGAGTTCTTAATTATAGATTCACGACAATCGTTGATCAATTAAATTTGTTCGCCATTACACGACATGACCAAAAATCGCCGCTTCCCTTATTCCATTTCGTTAACCGAATTCGGAAATTACGATTTCATCTCGCCTTGCAAAGCATAGCCTCCAAAATTTTCTCTCACAACATGCAAGATTCGCACCTATAGTTCAGATTGCCTTAAAAATAAGCTATTTGTAACGTGTATCGACAATGCGATAGTGACCTACTGACACGTATCGATGGGCGAATGGCTCGTCAAATCATGGCTACTAGCTCCGACCCTTGTTCTTATTTTTTACCGATGTATGTCGAATGTTTAATACACAGGTATATATATATATTTCTATATGGTTAGTCGGCTGGGTGAACGGCACGGGGACAATGATAAAGTTCGTCGTGAAGTATTATTTACATGGTGTAAACAAGGACTAAACGAACTATCTGTACTGGTGCTGTAATGAGCAACGGCGTGACTAACACGTGACTGGGGATAGTCGTAGATAGAACCCAACTACATACCATGATCGAAAAGCAATTAACGAATGATTTGAAATTCATGGAACGTGACAACCTTCGACTGTGACGATCGTGTTACCAGTTACGTTAAGGACGTGACGGGTAATGAGAATCAACCTGCGCAGGTATTCCCGCGATAAAACACGGCGAAATTTAGGTTTTTCCTTTACAGAAATACCCAGTCTTCTACAATCCTCTCTATCCCTCCTTTTTTTCTTACGAAGGTATCGCCGATTCTCGACTGATTACGTCGCCTTTCAACGACGTTAAGAATCGTCCGATCATGGCTAATTCGTCGGAGTTCTGTCTTATTATATGACTGACGATGCCGGGGAAAACCAGCATGATAAACCCTGGCACGAAACTCTGTCCTCTGCCTTTATTAACGATACGATGTGACGGTGAAAATGATCGGCTCTGGCTAAATATTATCGTTATCGTCAGAAAACTCTTGGCAAGGTATTCGAAAGCATTTGCTTCTCTATCTCTGTGTTAAAGCGAAGTAATTGTAAACAAAAGACACGTACGCGTGGTACAATAAGCTATTTTCACGATTCGACGGCTACGAATGAAGTGTTCGATTCGCGGGGTTCCTTTTTCCTTTTCCTTTTTTTTTTTTTTACAACACGGTCTTCACGCGGGTTTTCCTAGGTGTGCGAATCGTCGACGAAAACAAGTCGCGTTTGCGTCATTCTTGGGATTGAATCAATGCCTGAAATCATAATTGGGCATGAACGGCATTGACGTTAATCGAGCCAGAAGAAACATTGGCGGGGATGCCTTTAGATGTGCCTTCGGCAATTGAGTAGTTTCGTTAGCCGCAATTCGATGTTATCTAGTAATTTTATAACTTCAGAATAGTCGCGCATTGGGGTGCATCGATAAAATTAGTATGCTCTTGAGATTCGTAAATGTCCTGAAAAATTAGCTAAAGTTGATATATCTGTATAATGCTTCGTTTCGGAATGGTTCAAAGTCTGGCAGATACGAAGGCGTATTTTACTCAGAAAATAATCTTCCACGACGCGACTGACGCCTATTTTCTATTCCGTTCATTATTAGTTCATTAGGCTGACCGTCAAGGACTTAAGAATTCCAACGACAAACGTCGTCGCGAAGGAAGGAAAAAAATAATGTTAATCAATTTAGCGATCTCGAACGAACAAATCTCCGAGATATTTGAAAATCTTCGCCTCGTTTGACGCCGTTCCGGCCGGGTTTTGTATCGCGTGCGAAACGGGGGTGGAGGAGGGAGAAACGGCGGATGGAAGCCGGGTGATGGACATTGGACGGACGGGGGCGGGTGGGGATTCGAACGCATGGAACGAACGGTCTTCGGCAATCCGCCGGAGCTGATAACGGCTGCTATAACATCGGAGTCGTCGCACCGAAAGTCCGAGCTTCCACCGCACCACCGCCAGAGAAAGTCATCGTCTGCGTCGGCATCCCACCTGCCAGGCAAGCTCCGTCCCCATCGAAGCCCGTCGACGTTTCGTACCGTCCGTTCGTCGACGCGACGATCAGGTGCGTCAGTTTCGCATTTGAATTTTTTTCTCATTTTTATCAATCGTCGTATTTGCATCCAACGCACCGTCAGATTGTTACGAGAAATTCAATTATACCGATTTCGCAATATACAGATACACCTTACGATAGGCGATTTCATTATTGATGTAGTTTCAAACTTGCTGTTTTTTTTTTGTCGAATTTTACTCAATTTAGAGAAGAAGAGATGCGACGGAATTTTATTTTGGGTTTCTCTGATCAACAAGCATATAAAATTTTCTTATTGCAAAGACCCTGTTGATCAAGTTTTTATCCGCAACAACTCGATCGAGAACATCACAGTAATTTCGCGCTTATAAATAACAGAGTCGATTGATTAATGTCCGAAGAATAGCCGTTTAAACATGTTTGGTACGAATGAATATCATTACAATTTTGCATGAGATAATTTATCTGACATTAACGAGCACGTTTGTTCGATAGGATAAAATTTTACTGGTAATTCGAATAAATTTGACTTCCGGCTGGAAAAATCATGTATTAGGTACAAATAATTGTACGCCTGGATAGCGATCTATTCAAATATCGACGATCAATGTCTGATACCATCGTATTGACTTATTGTCAACGCATTCGCTGCAACGTGCGTGCTCCGATTATGCAACGATAGACAGAGAAAAAGCATCAACGAAACAACACCAGTCATTTAATGGCTAGAAAATTGTACCGATTAAGACTAGTTTCAATAAAGAACGACGAGATCTTTTAAAGGTTTAGTTGATGGTAATTTAGCTCGACTAAATTTTCACACACACACACACACACACGTACGCAGACAAATATCACGTGGAAGTAATTAACACGTGTCATTTCAGCAGTGCTGTGTGTATTTTACACACGTTCGTTACACGCGTGATACGTACATATTGCTTGATAGATCTGAGTTCGGACTTCGTCAAAGCGGTCGGACCGCCTGGAATACTGCAAACGAATACAGCATCGCAATGATAGAATCCGAAGCTGCGAACGGTCATACGTTTGACTTATGAGCTTGATCGGTGCATAAAACAACGCAATCTGTCTGATTGCTGTAGCGACACGCGCGGTGCGGAGAGATTTTCAAGGAAAATCAGTTCTATTTATGGTTGTTATACGTAGGCGAGAAAGACAGCGCGATTTCGTCTTATTCGCCTGTGTGCGCGCCTTTATGCATCTGTGTGACACATTCGCGTTAATGCATACGTACTGAAAATTCCAAGCCGATTACTCAATTCCTAGCTTGATCGCTCGTACACGGTCGTTTAACCGCTTGCAGATTTACATAACGCGACGTGTTTGTGCTAATACGGTTTGATCACTGACCCGTATCAGGAGTATCAGGACTAAGAAAAAAAAGTATGCAAAATAAGGGAGAAAAAAAAATAAATAAAAACAGAAATCGCAACAGTCCGTTAATTAAAGTTTGGCGAGGCGAAGGTGCGAATACTTAGCGAACCAAAATTTATCGTGTCGTAAAATCGCGTTTGGTCATAGCCTTGTACCGTATACATCCTGGTTCAAGTAATCCTGAAGTAATTTGACAAGTCAATTGATTCGTAGGCAGGCATCTTCGTTCTGCGTCAACTATGGACAACATTCAGAGGCGTTTAGTGATGTGATCGCGTGATACGGTTCTCAGAGAGTAGCCTGTGGCGGATAACGGTTGCATTTATACTTCGAGTGGCAAATAATAAAGTATTTTATCGCACAGATAAATCCGCAACTGTATAAGACTCCGTACGTCATCGCCATGGGCAAGAAACTCCTGACAATGACCCTACTCCCGATTGTCTTGGCCTTTTCAACAATCGGTGCCGATCACGTTGGCGCCAAGAATGATGAGCCAGTGCTGAGACTAGTCAATGTCGTAAGTAAGAACAGTGAAATAAATAAAAAATTGACAAACGATATAAGATAAACGAAAGTGATTATTTTATCACGAGCAACATAATCGTCAATTCCAATATCTCTTACAATATATTTCGGCTACTGTATAATTAAATGATAATTTCATTATTTTGTCAAGGTTTTTCGACACGGCGACCGAGCTCCTGATCCGTTAGAAACTTATCCCACGGATCCGTTCATAAACGAAACGTTCTACCCGGAAGGTCGAGGAGGTCTCACCAACGTGAGTATTATACGATCAAAATAATATAACGGTAGGTGTATAAATGTTCTACCGAGTCTCAAAGTTATTCGGTAATGGTCCAAAATCTCGAATTAACATACTTGAAAAATTCTTTCCCATAAAAGTCTGCATAAATTTGTACGAAATCTTCGTTCCTCCTTCTTTCGTGCCATCTTCCTTTTCCGTCACTACCGAACAAACGAGTAAAGTTACATCGCGGTATCCGATTAGAATCAGAGTTAATAAATAACGTCGGTGTAACAGACGTAGAGAATTTATTCGAATCCGGTATATAAGATTTTATCAAAAAAATTCGTGACACGTTCGTAGAATGAAGTTGAACAGGCAGATCCGCCTTCCACTGTTCACTGGTGGTGTGTAAAGTCTCTCGATTAAAAAGTTTTCCCGGTGTTTTCAACTCTTCGTAGGCTGGAAAAATGCGCGAATATCAGCTGGGTCTCGAGCTTAAAGCTCGCTACGGTGATTTCCTCGGACCCATTTGGGTGCCCTCGATGGTCGAGGCTCGCAGCACGTACTACGACAGGACGAAAATGTCCCTTCAATTGGTCCTGAGTGCGCTTTTCCCGCCGGCGCCGATCCAGCGATGGAACAGCCAGCTTTTCTGGCAACCGATACCGACGACCTACAAGCGCTCCTACGAGGACATCCTTCTGCTCGCCGACGAGTGTCCGAAGTCAGTAACTTAATTAAGATCTGGACGATCTTTCGTAACGGAGGGGGAGGACAATGTCATTTTGTTATCCTCGTTACTCACCCGGTGACGTTTTTCCTATTCCAGGTTCGCGGCTGAGTTCGAACGGGTCAAGAATAATCCTGAGATCGTTAGAAAATTCGCCAAGTACAGCGCACTCGCTGCTTATATCGAAACCCACAGCGGAAGGCCTGTGACGTCCGCTTTCGACCTCTACGACTTTTACCACATATTTACCGCCCAGATGGCCGCGAATTTGGTGTTGCCGGAATGGACCAAAGAGATTTACCCGGATGGTCAATTGTACGAAGCAGCTACCGTTCAATACGAGAGTGCCTCTTTTACCAACAACCTCAAGAAATTGAACGGAGGTGAGTTTGGTTAAATTACCGTGCAATACGCGGTAATTGCTAAATTACACGTGGCAATTCACATTCACATTCACGAGGAGTGATTATTTCGGAAGAGATAATTCGTATCGCGTCGTTATTGCCAAACTTTGTCGAAGCAAATATAATTAAATTTCTGTAGAAATTGATACGCGCGTTTTGATTGAATACAGCGACGTTGTACCGGTATATATAGACAGACAAACACACGCACACACGGTTAAATACTGAATTGAGAACCGAGCCAGTTTAATACGGGCTGCACATGCACCGCAGCTACGCTTGTTGAACGAATGATAAAACCGGTTCAATCCGAGACCGCGGACTAAACAATAAAAGCCAAGAGTAAATATGTTTGTCTGAAAGCAATGTTACTTATCGTAGAATTAACATTGCGCCATATGCTCAATAACAACAAATCTGTAAAGTTATTGTTCGCGTGACGAGCATCAGGTAGACAATCGGTATCTCTTCACGTTTGCGCAAAGATTAACCGGCAATGTCGACCCGAGCCTTACGGACAATCGTTCAACAATTGTTTCCCTCGTCAGGTCCATTGGTGCGAAAGATCTCAGAGGACATGTCCGCAGTTAGGAGCGGAACTACGCCTGCCGATCGTAAGATTTACCTTTACAGCTGCCACGAGACGAACATCGGTGCAGTTTTGAACACACTCGGAGTATACGAACCCCACGTTCCCCAGTATTCGAGCGGCATTGTCGTCGAGCTTTGGGAGAAGAAGAACGAGTACTTTGTCAAGGTGAGAGAGTTCAGCGATTTTTCTTAGCATCTACGTACCGAAATGGCTAATTTAGACCCCCGTCAATGTCCAAGTGGAGGGAATACGCGAGACGAGGAAAGTTTACGTTGCTGGCACTGTGCGATTGAAAAATCACCGATTGATTCTTCCTCAGGTTCTCCACTACCTCGGAATACCTCAGACCTTCGTGACGAAGAGGATACCTGGATGCGAAGAACTCTGTCCTCTGGATCAGTTTCTGGAGACAATGCAGCCCGTTATCCCCTCTGATTCCGACTTGATATGCGTAAAGAAGGGCGCTCCCCAGGCGCTGAGCAATACGCTGTGATGAAATTAGGTAGAAGAGATAAGAGAGATGGTTTCGTTATATATGATCGTGGTGCGGTCTTTGAAAAAAAGAATAAAAATATACATATCGTTGATTGATTCGCGCGTGCGGCAGACACGCCGCGTATCGTTAGACGCGATGCTGCAGGGTGTGGTGATTTTTCTTTTTTTTTCTTTATCGTCTAATTTTATTTATACGCACGCACGATTACGGATAAGTTCATTCTACAGCATAGAAACGTATCACTCCCGTCGTCCGCGGTATAAAAACCTTTTCACGAATATATCCATCGTAAGATTTCAACCAATTGGAAATTTTTTTTGTTATCTGTTTTTATTTTCAATATCGATACCGAGATGACGTGCAGGTTTATCTGCGATAAAATATAAGAGTGGAAACGCTTCGCATGTCTTGCGGAAAATAATTTTTACTCCGTTTAAAATATACCTGTCACAATGGACGCGCGTACAACGCGTGTAAAGCTGTACATGTGTGAATCATACCTATAGATTTGACAATGGTCCGATGTTGTTCTTGTTGTTGTTGTTGTTGTTGTTGTTGTTCTTGTTTTTTTTTTTTTTTTTTTTTTTTTTTTGTTTATTGTACCGTTCTAGTTGCTCTTCGTATTAACGAAATCTAACTTTTCTTATAATTTTTTTTCTCAGTATTCTCTGCCTTGTTGTACATTTAATAATACACCTGCCTACCACGCAATTGTTTATTTATTTAATATACATTCTAATATTATTTTATTTGTACATATACATAGTAGATATGGAAATACGTACAAACAATTACGTATTCGTTGATACGCACTCAGTTTCATTTATAATAAATATATTGAATTCTGAATTGAAATTTGTGTTTGTTTATTTACCCTGACTACCTTCTCATTTTTCATTCCAGGAGACTACGATCTTGTCGTCAATTTTCGCGTACGATATGTATTACAATTATTTCGAAAATTTAGCCACCGTTCGCGTTTTCGTCGTTTATTGAAAATCTTTAAAAATCAGTCACGATATGACCGGAATTCGAATGTAGAAAAATAAAACATATGCAATCGATTGTAAGCCGTAATTTAATATTTGTGCAGAGAAAATGCTGAATGTAAAGAAATATCATAAACACTATACTTAATCACATGACTCATTTTTATTCACAGTGTAATTTCTTTTTTCCTTGTCGTATTTTTCGCACCTATTAAGTAATCAACATACTCAAAAGGATCAATATTTCGATGTTAAGTTTGGTTTATCGCTTCGCTGTCGTATTCCTTGGTATATAAGCAGGTGTACAAATATAAGCTTACACGTCGGTAGTTTTATCAGCAGTAGCGGTTCTAGTCAGTTGGTTGCAACTACAACAAGGTGAAGTTCTCTTTTTCACGATCATTGTTAGCGATTTACCTCGAAGTAACCTTCTTTCTTCCAACTGAGAATTGACCAAGTAACCTTTTTTCATCGGGTCTTCGGCGCTAAACGATCACACTTGGCTCACGATGACCGCCCTAGTTCTACTGGGTTTCGTTGAACTGGCTTCATTTTTCGCCGACTCTTCTGCCAGAGAATTGAAAATGATTCAGGTAATGTTTCGACACGGTGATCGGGCACCTACGACCGCCGTCAAGGAAATTTACCCCCTGGATCCTTACGCGAACGAAACCTGGTATCCGGAAGGCTGGGGCGGTCTGACAAACGTGAGTTTTTACTGATTTGTATATTACACGGGTCATCGACACGATTTTTGAGTCTGGGTTCTGGATGTAAAAGGTTTGATTTCTTCTACGTAACCAATGAATACATCTTGGTGCAAACGTTTACCTTTTTCTTTTTTCACTCGTATTAGGTACCAAACAAAAACGTTAAGAGTTATTTATCGACGTAAAAAGGACAGAAACAAACTACCTTATAAGTAATAGGTTGGCTGATTTCCTAGGTCGGAAAACGCCGGGCCTATGAACTTGGCCTCTTTTTGAGATCGAGGTACGGCGACTGGCTAGGGAATGAATACTTGAATCAAACGAGCCAATTTCGAAGCAGCAACGTCGACAGAGTGATCATGTCCGCTCAACTTTTGGCAGCGGGACTTTATCCGCCGCACAAAATTCAAAGGTCGGCCTAGGACACATGGTACAAGAATCGTGGGTTTATTGGAATGACGTGAATGATCGGTTCCAGGTGGGATCCGATGCTGAATTGGCAGCCGATACCGGTTCACCTTATTTCAGACTCGAAAAATATTCTCTACAGCCTCAAATTCACGTGTCCGAAGTACCAAGCGATGCGAAACGAGCTAGAAAACACGGACGAACATTTGGTGCGACGGGCCGAAAATTTGACCGATTTTTTTCAATTCTTGAGCAGACACGTCGGCACGAAGGTCGGACAGCAGGAAGCCAGCGAAATTTACGAACAACTTTACGCGGAGGTATGACGATTAGTACTTTGATTCTTCATCCATTTTGCCTGTCGTTCTTCAGGTTTCGCATTCGTTTTTCAAAGATGGGCGAACACGTCAAGCTGCCCGAATGGACTGAGGAAATATTTCCAAATGGCAAACTGAGGGACGTCGCCGGTTACGATTACGTCATTCAGTCTTACAACAAGTCGATGATCCAGCTGAACGGAGGTAGATACGTCCAAAATGCCATCTTCCTGGTGTTTCCGCTGCTTTGATCGTAACTCGCGTATTTTCAGGTCAGTGGATTCGCGAATGGTCGGAAAACGTGGATAATTATTTGAACGGTTCGTCGCTGAGCGGAAATCAAATTGGATTTTTTTACGGCGGACACGAATACAACTTAGCTTCAATTCTGGCTGCTCTGGGAGTCTTCAAACCGCACGTTCCGTACTACAGCAGCGCCGTGATATTCGAGCTTTCCAAAATCGATGACGAATATTTCGTTAAGGTCATTTTATGAGAATTATAGCTCCTTCCCGGCTCTTTGCAAAGCACTTGAGAACCGTTGATGAATACTTGCTCTTTCAGGTCCTCTACCGAAACAGGGGTAATCTTATGAAAATCCATCTTCCGGATTGCCAGAGTTTTCATTGTCCCCTGGATACGTTTCGCGAATTATATTCCGACGTGGTCCTCGATGATCCGTATACCTTTTGTTAACAGGTGGAAATTCTTCCCGGATACAGAAATTTGTCCAGTTTGAATTTTTGTTACGTTTAGTAAACGTAAGATTAGCATTATTGCAAAAACCCGAGGCGAAAAAATACTTTGCCTTGAATTTGCCTACTTTGCACTAGATACTTTATGTAAAAAAACGGGACGTTTGAAAGTTTTTTTTTTTTATTTTATCGTGATGTACAGACAAAAGCACTTTCTAGTACTAGGATATGCGAGTATAATTTTTATACTCGGAAAGACTTTTTCTACTGCCGCAGAAACTATTAATTGACGTAGAAAACGCAGGCAAAAAATATGTGTAAACGATACTGGCATTACATAAGCATGTACGTCGTTAGGTCGTTAATTAGCTGGAAGATAAAATGGTTTCGTTATCAGTTTTGTTAAAAATACATGCTGGTGATAGATTGCGCATACACTTTGAGTTATTTTTTTGACATATTTTCGAGAGTTCTGGCAACGAGTTCTCGGAATGAATAAAAAAGTTTTTAATACTTGTGACAACACAGCATATTATTTAAAACGGCGAAGTATAAGATTGTGATAGTATTAATAGGCGTAGATCCGTGGATTGTTTGCTATTTGTAATTTTATACCGACGCTAATAATATTCTAATAAACATATATGCATCGTGTGAAAACGATTTTCTAAACACATTGCACGTATGATATAAGTATTCTGATTTTACATACTCTATCTTGACTGTACTATTGTTAGTCATCCCTCTCAGCTTCGAAAAGTTTATTCAAATGATTATAACTCGAATGTAATATAGCTGGTAGTTATTAGTGAACCAGTTAGTACTTGAAATAATAAACGTTAAAGAAATTAATCAGTGGACGTTCATTTTTTCATATAGAGACACGCGTGATGCTGCTTTAATTGTATACGGAGTTATGCAACGAGATGACCGTCTATCGGCGATTATCTAATAACCGTGAATGTAATTGGTTGGTCATTATTTTTAACTGCTTCTTTGGCTGGATAGAATTCCTGATCAAACACATTTGGTAGCCTGAATATTACAAAGGGGGGCACGAATTCGCTGTTCGGTGGGATGCAAATCACTGCTTAGTTGGAGTTCACTAGTTGTAGGACTCGCTGCTGTGCACGGCCATAAACTGTCAAGCCTCACGTTAAGTAGATAATAAATTATACTCTAACTGAATTTGATTGAAAAGTCTGAGACTTGTTTCGACTTAACGGTTGCAAAAGACTCGATTCGGGGCATACTCCTGGTTTCAAATTCAAGAGTGAAATGTCGAGTTCATCACTGCTGATTGTCATCTGGCTGACACTAGCCTGCACTCAGTCTTACGCCGAGGAGTTGAAATTGCTCCAGGTGATTTTCCGACACGGCGATCGAACGCCAGTGTACGCGATGCGGAACATATACCCGCTGGATCCGTACATCAACGAGACCTGGTATCCGAACGGTTGGGACAGCCTAACCAAGGTAAAGTGGTTTTACAATCAGCCAAGCTCGAGTGCTGAGTATTTTTCAGCGAATGTTTATTGGGTTTTAGAGTGGAAAAATACGGGCTCACCAACTTGGCTTATTCTTACGCGAGAGGTACGGGAGCTTTCTTGGGGACGTTTACCTCAAGGACAAATTTGTGTTTCACAGTAGTAATACGCACAGGGTGATCCTAACAACCCAGCTCGTAGCTGCCGGACTTTTTCCCCCGACAGAAGTTGAGAGGTATTCGAAACGAAAACCCGGAAAGAGATTCAGCGAGCTCTCGATCACTTTGCATTCCTACCCTGCAGGTGGCATCCGACTCTTGACTGGCAACCGATACCCGTTTACTCGGACCCCGTAACATCGAGTTTTCTCTACATGTACTCCAAACAATGTCCCTCGTTCATTACACTGCGACGTGAGCTGGAAGAAACTGATGAAAAATTAGTCCGCCGTGCCCAGGGGTTGAAAGAAACTTTGGACTTTGTAAGTCGTCACGTTGGAGTCCAAGTTACGCAGGAAGAAGTCGCGCTTATTTACCAAAACTTGTACGCAGAGGTGGGACATGTTACCAGGGTTTGATATGATCGATGGAACTTCGGCTAACTTTGTACTAACAATTTGTACGACCCATTTTTTAGTTCCAGGAAAACAAGGTATTACCGCAATGGACCAACGGCATATTTCCAGATGGAAAAATGAAGGACATTGCGTCATATGAATACGTTATCCAAAACTATAACAAGTCCCTTATTCGACTGGGAACAGGTATGAGGGTTCGAACGATGAGCTTCTCGACTTGACGTATTTGAACACATGTATGTATATCATATGTTTTCGTAGGTCGTATGATCGGGGAGTGGATGAAGAATATTGATAATTTTTTGAACGGCACAGAGAGTGGTAATCCCAAGGCCATTTTCTACGGAGCACATGAGCTTAACATTGGAGGGATTCTGGTTGTACTCGGAGTATTTGAGTCGCACATTCCATTCTACACTAGCGCAATTATCCTCGAGCTTTCCAAAGTCAATAACGAATATTTCGTCAAGGTACAGTGGAACTTTCGGTAGCGTTCAGCTTTTGCACCTTTTTTTTGTCGAGCTGCAATCAATATAATTTCTTCTCAGCTAGTCGCTAAGAAGTCGTGATTTGCAAACGGTCGTTTCATTTTTTCATTACCTTTTGTATTTCAGTTCTTGTACAGGAACAACGGCGTTCTTCGGGAATTGTTGATACCAGGGTGCAGCAGCGCCAATTGCTCGCTTCAAACATTCCGTGAATTGGTTGCTGATTTTATTAGTATCGATGATCCTGTGGCCCAATGCAAAGGAATTAAGGTCCTATCATAATGCAGCAATTTGATCAGTTGCGCATCGGAAAGTACAATTGATTTCACAAAAACAACATCAGCGTTGTAATCTCATTACCTCGTTGAGTTTTCTACACAGTTACGTAATTCCATTATTGCATCCACGATCAGTAATCCACAATCATGTGCAACGTAATCGTTACAAGATGTTACTCCAATTAAAAAAAAAATGATTAAAAAAAAAAAAAAAAAAAACGAAAAAACAATTGCACTTGATTTGTGAGAGAATGTTTTTCAGCGACTACCAAACTATTTACCATGGAATTTTTCCGCCAATTCTCGAACCTCATGTGTGAAGTCAATCTATCGGTCCCACACAATTTACAGCCCAGCCGGTGTGAGTGGCAGTATGTTGTGTAAAGGTATACCACTGAAATTTTGGTGAAGTAGATTTGAATTGCATAACACGTGGGTTACGTGACAAAAATGGGTTGCAGATCAGGAAGGAGATTAAGATGCTGAGTAATTTTATATTAAATTGGAAAACATATGGATGACAGAACAATCTTCGACTATTGAATGCCTCTTCTTCCCCTCGTCAATTGTAGTATACTTGGTCATCGGTGAAACCACGGAATACGCTTAGAGTGAGTCGCCTGTAATGACAATCAAGTTCCTCCTGTGACGGTATAATTTCTCGAGTTAGCTCTAAGTACTTCTCAATTGGGCAGATGGATCTACAGCCAGGTAACCGAAGCGTTTTCAGCTGCTCCGTTACTCCAGTCCACAGCATCATCTGAGAGCAGAAAGATACTTTACGACGGTGAATGGACCATCGAGTAATCTCGATAGAAATGGAACTATGAGAGAGCTTTGGCAATTAGAGCGTTGAAAGGACAAATTTTACCCTTATGAAACGCTTTCCACTTTTGTTCTGGAGCAGTTCGACCATGACTGCAGTACCGAAGAGCGGAATTTTGGGTTCGAGGATTCCATGAGCTTTGAGAAAAGCAGAAACGGTGATTTCGTGGCCACTGTAAAGGTAAATCTTCCGTGGTTTTTCTTGCGTTCTATCGAGCTTCATGTTGTCGATGAATTTTTTCACCAACGGTCCGCTTTCCAGCCTCTTAACCTCCGGCGTGTAACTCCTCATATGGTAGTAGAGGACAGCGAGCTCGCTCATGTGGTCGAAGACAGCTTGCGTACACCATTCGGGCAAAGTTAAGTTCATTCCTTTCTGCACGAGTAAGAGAATCTGGTTAATCCCAGTTACGTATAGCTCACATCCGATTGGTCAGCTGGCATTCTTACCTGTGCAGCCAGAAGACCTTGGATCTCGTAAACCGGTACCGGATCCGTAATATTGAGGCCAGTTTTTTCCGAAAGGAACTCGAAAAAGTTTTTGTGTATTGCGAACTGCTCCTGGAAGTGTGGAAGTCGTTCTATCCGAGAATACGCCTCCTGGAATCTAAAGTAGTTACGTATTATTTCGTTTAATGTCAAAGGCTGATATTTGGGGACAGTTGATACATTATACCAACTTTGGACACTCGTGGGCCCGGAACAGGATGTCGATACTTTTCGGTACGGAGTGAATGGGGATAGGCATCCAGGGCAAATCGGGATTCCAGACTTGATTTGCTGAAGGGGGAAAAAGGGCGGCCAGAACCAGCTGAAGGGACATCTTTGTACGATCGAAGTTTGAGCTGAGGGCGTAAACATCACTGTGTACATAGGTAGGGCCCAGCAAGTCTTCGTACCGATCTTTCAGCACCATTCCCAGCTGGTACTCCCGCATCTTTCCAGTCTTTAAACACAAAGTAATTTTCTTGGCGCAAGTCATATTTGCCTCATGCTTAAGAGAAGTACGATAAAGCTTGCGATAATTTCAACGTATTTCACAAATTTCTTCAGGCTCTTAGTAATCGGCTTTGCAACATACGTTTGTCAACTGGCCAAGGCCCCACTCATCATAGGTGGAGATATTGTAGATGTCGTTTGGGTACAGCTCTTTAGAAAGTGGAGTTCTCTCCCCATGTCTGAATAGCTGAGAAAGGAATAAATACAGGACTTAGTATCAGAAATGATTTTCAATCTTCGAGAATGATTATATCAAAAATACCCAACATAGAATTAATCGATTTGAGCTTTGTCACTCAATGAAAGTACAACCGATCGAACAATTTTTTACCAAATGCAATGCGTTTATGCGAATTTTTTTTCACCTTGAACTGAAAAAGGAAGACAGAAAAATAATCACAGTTTCACTGACAGTATGGTCAACATTTTACTCACCACTTGCACCTGGGTCACTTTTACTTTGGCCCAATTTGGCGTGATGATGGAAAGCACGGCCAGAGCGATGACGGCAATGATATTTCCTCCCATTCTGAGATTCTGAAGTATCATTGAATGGTTCTTTATATAATCACCGATGGCTGGTCGATACAGGCTCGCTGTTATCTGGCATCTGACCAAATGCTTCTATAAAGTCTCAACCGTTCCATAGTTAGTGCTATCTGGTCGAGGTTATCGAAGTTCACATGTTCAGGGATCACAATGATTTTGCAAATTACTTCGAGCCGTCGTCAGCTCATTTCTAGTTTGGAATTTGATTTCTAGTTTATCGTAACATAGACGTGGTCGATGCAAATGTAAGAAAATAAGTAATTAGGAGACAGTAAGCCTACTAAAAATGTCAAACATTATTTGAAGCTTACCTTTTTCTTCGCCCTAGTTTTATTTGAACTTTGACAAGTGTTCGAATGCAGATCTCTCTATTATTCTGAATAGGAACTGTCTATTCACATACTTATCACGCTGCTGGAATGCTTATGAAACGTTCGCGTGGCTCGTTTTTTATTCGTTGTCCACTGCAGCGATTAATGATCGTTCTTACCCGCGTGGAAAAAATATATATGCGAAAAATGCATGAGCACGCGGCGTACATTTGCTTTGCGCTTTGTATGTGTGATGTAGCTATATATATATATATATATATATATATATTATATTATACATATACTTGCATGTATGTGATAATAAAGTACATCGCTAACAATATATTGCGTATAAATTCGATACGAAACTGACACGTGGTCAGCACGCAAATTAGCAAACGCGTGATTATGCAAATACTCTCGACTTTATCGTTCAGAGTTTGTGAGATTTTTTCAATTCGCGAACAATGACTAAGTAATTTTGTATACTATATAATTTTAAACATTTAAACTACAGACAAATATTTATCAGCATTGTAAACAGACATGAAAATGGCTGTACAAGATCACGATAACGAGCCGGTGTCGGTGCAGCACCGTAAATCATTACCCGCATCTCATTATCATCTCTCGTTACTGGTTTTAAATGTACCCGCAACTTATCAATTTGAATCGTAGTCGTTCGAAAAGTACCGAGTTTGGCCAACCGTCTTTCGGAACTCGACCGAACAGCATGCACACAGATTCCGTGATCTGCTCAGGAAGTGTCCTTGCGTAATTTTGGAACGTCCCCCTATGCGATGCACAGCCAGTGGCGAGAATACATTTCTATTTCTGGAACTAGTCGGTTCGAAGGTTTTACTGCATCAGGTTGCGTGTCGAAGAGCCCTGAAGAAAATCCGTCCAGTAGTTGGAATCAGTTTTTCAAATGATTTACCATTGGAACGTTTATTTATTGACCCTGGCCCTAGTGCCTGTCGTTTTTTGCTTGGATCTGAAATTGGTGCAAACGGTAAGTGTCCCACGATGCGGCAAAATGATCCTTGTCCAAAGGTTTTACCGGTGTGTTTTACTTTCAGCTGTGCAGACACGGCGACCGCGCGCCTCTTGAAAACAACGCTAAGTGGTACCCAACGGATCCTTACATCGATGAAAAGTATGAACCAGTGGGACACGGCGGATTGACCGTGGTGAGTATGGTGTCATTTATCGTTTTTCCAATATCTCGGATGCCGTTGTTTCCAACAGGAGGGTCGTAACCGGTCCTTCGCCTTGGGTCAGTTCTTTCGACGAAAATATTTTCAACAATTGAACCTATCCGAGTACTCGGAGAGCCTCTTCATGGCCCGTTCATCGAGCTTAGAGCGATGTCTGCTGTCAGCGCAAGCTGCTTTGCTCGCTCTGTTTCCGGGCAGTAAATCGATTCCGATTCATCATCAAATATTTTCAGAGGATCTGCTTTTTCTGGGAGTTTTTATTTGTCCGGCAGCTGGGTAAGATTGGTCACTGCACGAATATACTGAGCTGGTTCTAGCAAACATAAGCAGCAAAACCTTTCTTGCAGCGCTGACAAGGCTCTGGCCGATAGAACACTTCAGAAATTAGATGGATTTGGAAATTGGACTTATCTGCGGGAATACATTAGCCAATATTTGGGTCTCAACGCGACCAGATATCACGCTCTCTTCCTTTTCGACACGCTGAGGGCTCAGGTAAAACGAATCATGTCCAAAAGAGCGGACATTTGCTATCGGTAAATGTGACTGACCTGCAAAGAATTAAAACATTATTTCAAGTTTCTGGTCTGTCCTTGTCGTTAAGTGAATAAATTCGTACTTCGAAATGGTTTGCAATAGTTGTCATGAGTGCTTGTCTTCAGAGCTTAATGGGGCTGCAACTGCCTATCTGGACGAGAAAGATGTACCAATCCGGTGAGCTTGAAACAGCTGCCGCCTACGAATACCTTTTGCAAAGCTACACTTTGAGGCTTAAAAGGATGAATGGAGGTAGGTAGTGAATCGCGTTCTTTCGTTCTTTCCTCTACTGAAATATTGAAAGTAAAGAAACTCACCCTTACCGGTCGGAGATCCATCTCCGAACTGGCTGCTGCACAATTTTCTCATCCTTTAAAGTTCCGCATTCAACGCATATAGAATAGTCCCATCCTCTTACCGATTGACTCCCACGTTCACAGGCATGTGGATCAGAGAGTTCATTAAAAATATGGACGACGTGGCAAGTGAGAGGAACTCGTCCAAGATGCTCCTTTATATGGGTCACGAGGTCAATATAGCAGGTCTTCTTAGCGCGCTGGATAAGTTTTACCTCCACGTGCCGAAGTTCAGCAGCTGTGTTATTGCCGAGTTACACAAGGACCCTCGGAACGATCAGCACTACGTGAGAGTGAGTACATTGCGATGTAACTTGAAATCCGGTGTTCTCTATGACTCATCGTAGGTCCATTCTCTTCGGTACTTTTATACCGTTCGGTTGACTCCTTCACCATGTTGTTTTAGCTGTTCTACAAAAAATCCGAGGAACTTGAAGAGCTTCCCATATCAGGGTGTTCGATACCCTGTTCGTTGGTACATTTCAAAACTCTGACCAGGCACCTCACCCTGAGAGATCCCTCACTAGAATGCGGATGGAACACACCGTAAATTGATCTTGAGTAATTTTACGTCAACAATTTGTACGACTTGATTTTTAGATTAGTTGAAGGCAAATTGAGGGAATTTGTCAACTATGCGTAAATTGTTGATTTTCCGTTAAAGATCCGTGATTTGTGGATGGTCTACCGTTGTTTCTTCATCTCTCGCGTATCAGATCTTTCACAGAAATAAAGTTGTTCCTTGGGAGTTACGGATACTAGGCTGCAGCAGTATTATCCGTTATAAAAATATGATATGACCGATGATCCAGTGGCTCGATGCAGAGAAAAATTTCAGGATGGGAGGAACTAGGCTACAATTTAGAGAGTTGAACGTTACAGTTTTGTGTTGATGAATTTATGAAAGTAATTTTGAAGCGAAAACTTTATCAGGTGATTTGAAACTCGATGAGGCGAAATGAAACGACTATAGATGTAACGAAATGAAACTACTATCGATGAAACGAATAATTATTCTACTCCTGATACTGCATTCTCCTCATTCTCTCGCAGTTTATTCTATGAAGGTTTCACTTCTACCACGTGTGAACTGCGCGCATGTTTTTTTTTTATGACGGTTATGAAACAATTGTACTATAAATAAAAATTTCATACCAAGCAAACGTCTTCTTTACATTCATTATAATATAAATATTATTGAAAAATGTTTCATTATCTCTTTTTCTTTTCTTGCACAGAATATGGCTGTTAGTTATCTTAGCTCCGATTTGTTTATTTGCAATTGGATTCTTTCTTTGACATTGTTTCAGCTCTTTTACAAAAGTCAGACCACCTCGAAGAGCTTTGTATTTACTGTGTTCAATACCTTGTTCGTCGGTAGATTTAAAATATCTAATCAGACACCTCACCCCGAAGGATTTTTATCATCTTCAATTAAACTAACAATAAATGCAATCTGTGACAAGTAAGCCCTTAGGAAGGAAAGTATTGAAAAAACATTTCATCGCGAACAAATTTTCAAATTTTTCCACGGGTTATCATCTACAAATAATCATCCACTGTACCCTGATTATAAATTTATTATTGTTGCTTGTGTGCGCCTTATTGTTTGCAGCACACAACCGGCGTCGATAATCTGGGTTGCCTCAACTCTGGCGCTTAGCAATGCAATTATTATTTGCACTGTAGAAAACGATTTTGTTTGTTAAACATAGAGATGAATTTGGGAAATCAGGTAATATTGTGAACAGCGTTAGGACGATTTTCACTTCTAGTAATAAGTAACAGCAACGCTTGTTAAGAATATCGTGGGGCATTTCTTTTCAGATAAAAGATAACAAGAAGTTATAGAATTGCAGGTTGTTAGAGTGTGCAGAGACGCATATATATGCACTGCCAGAGAAGGTAAGTCGTTATAAAAGTTTAGCGTCGCGAACTGGTATTGCGTCTGAATGATGTCGAGTCGGGTGTCGAAGGGGGGAAAAAGCTCTTAGAAAATATCGACGCTTTTTCCGCGATTCTGAGTCTGACGTTGATGTCTTATTATCGGTATCTTATTGGCCGTATCGTGACTTTTTCAGCTATCTGTCTCATTGTTGGATACATGTTACTTCGCATTCCTTAATGCCCGTACATATATATTAACGGAAATGGACGATAAGTGAATAAAATGTGTCGAAGAAAATTTTTAAATCAGGAAAATCTAATCAAAACTTTGGGAAAAGTATCGCGTTTCGTTTTCGTTTAATCAGTCAGTGACTTCGTAGATTGAAATATGCGTAATACGAGTATAAGGGATGACGTATTAAAAAGCGAGTCCAATCGCAAAGGTATTCAACGTTCTGACAAATCTAATTCCGTGTACGATACGAAGCGCGTTGCGAAAAGGAAAATTCGGTTTGAATTCCCTTTCGACGTAAATTAGTTTTGTGTATACGCTGTATACTTTATAGCATTGCTACATAGCGTTGGACAATTGGCGCTTTTTGAAAGCTAAATGGAATCGTTCAGCAGATCATTTTCCTGCGAAACTCCGATTTGTTATTAAATACTGGCGCAAGATTAGCGTACTCGAAAATAAACTAACGCAAACTTCGACGCTCCCGAAGAAGTCACTTTATTCGAGATTTCATATCTTGCAGCGGTGCTTGAAAAGAGGCTTATTTTGCAAAATATTTGCCCGGTCATAAGTTGATCTCAACTGCGGACAATTAGAAAATTCCTAACGTCAAATCAGACGAACATAAGTGTAACCCTCGAGCATCTAGCAATCGGTCAATTGGAATTAAAATAATCTTAAATATAAATGTTCAAGGAGAAAAAAGATCTTTAAGTTATGAAAATCGTTTTTCTGCCTGTTAGTTTTTGTCAAATCTTACGAATAAAGTTTTTTTTTGTATCATAATTGGCGATTTGTCGAATGCACAAAAATCGCTATTCGTGGGCGTTAACTCGATAAATAATGCGTATGTAGAAAAACATTTCGGAATATTAAACTACGATATATTTTAGCTCGATTCTATAAATTTTTTTTCTTCAAAAGCCATTCCTCATCCCGTCGTTTTGGTTATAACGTCAATCTCAGTTTCCATCAGCTATGAATTATTGATTGGTAAAAATGACTGCTCTGCTGCTGCAGTCATGATCCATCAAACGATATTTGAATTTTACCATTTTTTTGTTTTTCATTTCAGAGAGCAGAAACAGGCACCAAAGAATCGAAGCTTAATATTTAAGAATAGACTCGTCAATTTTCAAATTACTCATTTGACATTGTGCACAGGCTTGTACGGTAATGTTCATTGCTAACTTGTTTTTGGCTCGAAACAAAATGCGAGTTCGATTCCACACGAATTACGTGACAATGACTCCCAATTCCTCACGAGCTAATATTTCTTCAAGGTACTAACGAACATTACTGTAAACAGATATTCCATACAAAGTGTAAATCATCGGCGACGCATCTTACACAATCCGTGTAAGATTACGGAAACTTCGGTCCCATTCGTCAGGATCCGATTTACTCTTGGGTAATAATTCAAAATGACGTGGCGCCATGACGACAGGACGATGAATCGCCTGGGCGTGAATTTAATTGTTCGGAGTCTCGGAGATAAAATTGCACAAGAAATTGCGCCGAAAGTGACACGTTGAATTGAGCGATGAGAAGAGAAGCAGGGGAATTAGAACTCCGGCAAAAACAGACGAGACGAAACGAGGGGGAGACGCTGACGCCTTGGGGAGGAAAAGAAGTTAGGAACGAGTGCGAAATAATATGAAAAACAAATACTCGGGCTTCTCTGGCAGCGTGCTGATTTTTTTCACAAAATTTATCTCAACCATTTCAGAGCTTACAAAGGATTACCTTACGGTCTCGCTGCACGCGTTCCCTTACAGGATAAGCTTTTTACCCCTTGCGTGATAAATCGATTGACTTCAAGGAGAGGATAATTTGGAGATGAAGTTTATGCGTTGAAGGAGCGTGAGAAAAGAGATGGTGTAACGAAGTGAATATTATTTGATCATTACGGTTTAAAACTCTGCTACTATAATTAGAATGATACATGGGAAATAATGTATGAATATACGCACAGCACTTTTTTCGAATCAAACTTACACCAATTCTGGCATCTACCCAAGCATGTTTCAACTCTTATTATAGGTCTTGTAACTCCAGTTATCGGATTTGTAAATCTTGCCACAATTTCTGTAAATTCAACACTAAAAAAGTTCTGTCCACATATTCATCACTGTAGATGTAAAATCTACATTATTTTTCGTTCCTTGTACCGATTAAAATCGATCGCGACAAGTATTCTCCCTATAATTTAATTTCATTTCGGTTGGATTTCACGTCAGTTGGCCAGCAATCGTCGAGCCTTGATTAGTCCGGGCTTGTATAGAAAATCGCAGGGAAAAAGATTGAGAAAAAATGCAAGAAGTGCTTTGCTCTACTTTATTATATACGAGACGTGGGTAGACGTACAAAATAGACAAACACGTGACGGATCGGCTCGGCGTCCGGATACGGATGCGGAGGCATATAATACGCTTTGCGATATACCGGGTGTCCGCAACAGAAATATCGAATTCGATCGAATTGGGCGTGCAAAAACACGCAAACAGAATAATAGATCAAGGCGAGAAATTCCGAATTCGCCGGTCGAGTGGAAAAAAAAGGGAAAATGTACTATTCAAATTTAGCGCGTATTACCCAGAGTGCATCGCGAAGTGATTGATAAAAATTTTCCAGCAACTGCTTACCGTTGCTTTGATCCGGTGTGGATACTGTCTGTGTTTTTTTTTTTTGAGTTTTTTTTTTCTTTTTTGGTTTCGAAAACTGCACTTGCCGCGAATCGCGGAAGATGAAATCGGTAAGTTATGTGGCGAATTTAAGGTAGGACTCAGCGTCAATGGGTCGTTAGTGCCAACTGCCTGCAGTCTTTTACAGACCCTTCGTTCGCTTTTATTCCGACTTTCTCATTCGTCCCGTTCAGCCCTCCGTCTTTTTCGGCTTTTCACTTGAGTTCAAGCGGGGCAGGGTAATCAGGTAATTAACGCGAGCAATCAAATAGCAATTAGCATCGAATTAAGAATCTTTCCTCGAAGAAGAAAAGATGCGAGTAAAGGAGAAAAAGATGGGGGAGAAACTCGCCTCCCTTTCAAAATAAATCCATTGAATTTCTTTTTTTTTTTCTCCGAGTCCCTACATTCACCTTTCGCCCTTCGCATTTCTCGCTTTCAGGCAACGACGCCTTTTCTTCCCACTTGATATCTTTGCGCGCACACTTTCCATCTCCAAATTCCACGTATTGATGATATTGATTTTACGCACAGTAAATTGTACGGGAATTTCCGTGCTAAAAGAAAATACTTTTTTCATAGTCGACGCATGTGATATAACAACACAACGCACTTATACGTAGTATGTGTAATTGTGTAATTAAAGCTGGAAAGTTTTCTCTTTTCAATTTAAGTTCACCTCCGCGTTCATTAAAACGATTATTAAACCGTTTATCACACTGTATAAAAGAAGGAATAAACAGAGAGAGAAAGAAAAAAAGAAGAAGAAAAAACAACTCGTAACTTTCCGGTCATTACGAAAGGCAGGCACTTTTATACAATTCTGTGTTTTTTTTTTTTTTTCTCCAACCTTATAATTAATTATTCCTTTTACGTTTATTAAACCAGACATTCTCGTTACAGAGAAATAATTTGATTGGCACAGGCCTCGTCGTGTTGCAATAAGGTAATAAATTGTTAATTAATTTTTTGTATTCCCCCACCAGGGTAAAAGCTAGCTGCAAAAATACCAAAATATTCCAGACCTCGTTTTGCGTTCCTCAAGTACGCCGCGACAATGTTTAAAACACAGATTGAAACGCACCTTTCGTTATTGTTGAAATTCTTTATTTCGGTATAGACAAATTATTCAGGGTCTCCGCGGGAGTTTTCGGCGAACATCATACGACACCCTTCGCACAAACAAACGTTTGTCCTACGTATAAATATTAAACAAATATAATCGTGGTAATGGAGAATTGAAATTATCCAGTTAAATTTAGGCCGGTTTTATATAAAATCTCTTTGTTCTGTCACTCGGGCTTCCAAATGCGAGTCTCGATCCTCGTTGCAATGAATTTCATAGAAGACTTTTGAAAAATATGCCACCGAAATGCCGTTAAACTTTTTTACCTTCCTGGTCTTAGGATTGCAAAACTTATTATAATACATGCTGATATTCCCTAACAATTTTCCATCCAACTTTCTCCTAAGTCGATAAAAAATTGTTACCCACGTTATCGGTTTATTACGTTATACACACGCAGTTGTTTACGCACTCTCCTTAAATCTCACTCATTTGACAGGTCTTATTATTTATTATTCTTCGATTCAGATTTATCTACACACGTCTCGGATTGTAAGGAATGGCTTTTTTTTTTTTTTTTTTTTTCGTAACCGTTGTCACTCGCGGAGTTTAACAGTTGGAGTTGAAAAATAATCAACTTGTTGTTAAATTTCCACCAGAATCTTGATATATTTTTTTTGTTGCAGAATTTATTATGTTGTTTTATTTTTCGTTTTGCATGTGCGCGAGTTACTCGATTTGTATTTTATTCAAACGTTCGAGTTATTTTCTAATGATAAAAAATTCATTGGCATCATAATTATTTAGTATACTCGTATGTATACATATATTATATACACATGTATATATTGGTCACTTTTGTATGTGTATAGTTAAAGTAATTATGACGCGTGGCAGATCGATTAAACGCACGTATTTTATAAATAAAATATGATTGAATTTTGGCAAAATTGACTTTCATCTGAAAACTGCATTCTACGATCTTATTTTCGCATGGAAATAAAATGATGACGTTGTGTACGTGAATAATTTTTTAACAATATTATACAATAATAACTTTGATATAAATAAAAATTATTTCATCGGCATAACTTACGTAACAAATTTCATGTACATACATAGATATACATATATATATATACATATATTTATATTTTTACGTATAATACTATATTTATATATATATATATATATATATATATATATATATATTTATACATCATACTATACTATAAATAATTTATTTCTTGAAAATCACTCAGCACTGTAAATGGATTACAAGAATTTTCTTCCTCCACGCCGTGACAATCGTTCAGCTAATTGAATTTCGCAATTGTGTCAAAATACGACTAAAACACTCTTCGTTTTTACCTACGTCATTAGCTAAACAAATTATCGTCTCTTATACGTCTATACTCAATAATCTCTTTTATCAATTTACTAATTACTTTACACTTCATAGAGTTTCATTATATCGTTTATACAACGTTACAATTACTGTACAAGACACGCGGATTGGAAAAAGATCAGCTTCACCGTTCACGAAATAATATACGCCGAAGCAAATATTTTTTCAAGACTTGTTTTCTTAATTTTTATATTTTCTAAAATGTTTTTTAGTATTTGTTTTTTTTTTTTTTTACAAATTCACATGGTATTATTATTATACGTATTAATCCACTTCCTAACCCACATCATCCATTTTATACAACAGGTAAGTGTATTCAAGGTAACACACGACGTTATTATAATTTATTTTACCCAATTAGTTGCACTGGAGTTCGTTGCTAGTGTTGTTTCGATGATTTTTTACACGGTATTATTTGTCGTAAAGAGAGAGAGAGAGAGAGAGAGACAGCAAAAAAAACAACAACAACCTTGACTAGCTAATTATGACTTCGATTTTTACTTTCATTTCCAGTGTTCTCTGATTTTCTTTACCTCCTCGACAATGAGTTTCCTCCGTTCTCTCTTTCCTTTTCTCGTCCTAAACCTCACCATGATTGTTCATTTCACCGTATACAACAACAACGTCGAACGAGTACGAAAAAAGTTTGAAACCGCACCCCGCGAATTACGAAAGAACGAGTTCAACACTTCGGTGACGATCGCGAATACAGTCCGAGTGTTAAATCGGCGGCATTCCCGAATCCTCGCGGCCGATTTTCACCGTCTGCTATAAGCACGTCTCCTTTTGGTCCACGTTTACGACAAGGGCCGAGGCGCTAGAGGGGATGTTTTTTTGGACGGGAACCCCGGTGGGCACCTCCTCGAGTATTGGTCAAAGGGTCGTCGTCCGCGAGACAGCGGCCGAGGGTGGCGGCGGCGGGGGCGGCGGGGGCGAAATCACCACGTCCGGTTCACCGGCCAGGTCGCAGTCGAACCTCCAGAGAATGCTCTCAGGGTGGTCACCTCCTGCAGAAATTATTCGAGGGTCAGTAAACGGCGAACCGACGTTTCGCTCTCGCTCTGCCAACTTTGGATTGCTTTTGCTCCGCGGGTGGGGCCGAGAAGACACTAGAAACCAACTATTCCGGCTTCGTGATGAGATTTCGGGAGTGCAGCGAGAGGTGCAAGCCGGAAAACTCGGACGCCTCGCGAGCAAACTTGTTAAATTTTCGAGAGTTCGGACAATTGCGAGCGTTGTTTCGAATAAGCGGAATTTCGAGCTTTCGCTGTACACTTTACCATGTTTATTCTCATCAGTTGTCGTCTGGTAGATTGTTCTTTCTTTTTTTTTTGCGGATGCTTATTGGCTCCGATTGCGGGTACAAGAATCTGCATCATTGTTGAGAGAGCCGGGAAAATAGTAAAAGCGAATTATTTCTCGCAAATCGGAATTTTATTCGTGAAAATTTTGAGAAAATTTAATTTCTTATTCTTTGTTTTTTTCAATAATGCGTTAGCTGTTCGATCAGCGCATAGAGGACAAGAGTTGGCATACAATTTGCTATTTGCAAAAAAACGTTTTATAACGTTGGAGAAAAACTCGTCATTACGACGCTCCTATTTCACAATCTTTCAACATTTTCACCCCGCGCCTGAGAAATAACTCGATGTCGTACGAATCAGCGACAAATCTCAGCCGAGTCGGCATTTCTCGTATTTTCAGGATATACAGGGTGCCTCATTTTAATCAATCGAGTCAAGCTTAATCAAACGATTCAAATTTACGCGTCAAGTAGGTACATACGAGTACTTTTTTATGCAGAATTTGACGCCCTTTTCAGATGCCGATAAAAAATAACGTACTGGTTCGCGTCAAGACCTTCGTCTGACCTCGACGACTCGACTTACGGAAAATCGTAAAGCGTCAGATTTCTTTCCCCCCTTCAAACCTTACAATTTTTGTCCGAAAAATTTGTCAATTGACTCAGACTCTTGGCTATTTTACTCACAGACATTTGACTTTGGATCGATTGAAGCGAGACACCCTCCGCAATCTAACTGACCTTGAGCCAAGCCGATGCCGGAAGAGTCCCGCCTCAGCCTCGGGGGTGGAGGCTGATGATGCTTGTGCGTGTGAGTGTGAGAGTGGCCGTGGGCGTGGGTGTGATGCCCGTGGGTGTGGGGGGGCGGGGGTGGGTGAGTGTGCGTCGAGGGGGTGGTTCTGGTGCAGGCCTGAGGTTGCAGACGAGGAGGAGGCCTGTGCTAGGTGTTCCCCCCGACTCGTCCAACCCCCCTGCATGTGTCCGCTGCTTCGAAGCTCAATGACTTCTTCATCTCCGTCATCGGCAACGCCCCAGCCTCCTGCTGGGAATCATTTACCAGTGTTAGCCATATCGAGCCGTCGAAAATTTCGTGGGTCATTCGGTTACGTTTTATTCAATCGCTGAGCAATATTTGCCGGTGCGAAAGTTGCCGAGAAGCGTGTGTTCTTATGTTGCAGGATTTTCTTCTTTGTTACCACTCGGTATTCTCCGCTGTTTGCATTTATTTCGACGCTTAGTTTTCGCGTACGGAGCAACGGGGGTGGAAAGAAACGAAACTGATATTGGTTAGAATCGATGGTTTATACGCGGTTCGTTCGTGAGGGTGGAAGACTCTCGGCCAAGAAGAAAATTTGCATATGAATCTGGCAACGACGCGATCCTGACATGGTGAAAAGTGGAGAAAACCGACGGGCGAGCTTGCACGGATCATCTTCTTCCAAACACGTGTTTCCGGTGTTCGATTTTTACAAGTACGAGACAGCCTCCCGCGGTTACTCCCATAAATATCTTTATTTCCATCGTCGTGAATTTGAGCTTGCAAAATTTCACGTAGGAATAAATTTCAAACGAAGAGCAAAACGAATCACTCGAGGAATCTTCGTAGGGATAAAACCTCAAGAATATTTACATTAAAATATCTACTGGACGTAGTTCTCAAGGGTCGACGTCAATGAATTCCGGGAAGCGAGGCATGTATATACACGCAACAGGGAAGAAAGGATAAAGAAAACTTTGATCTCTCTTCGCACTCGTCCTAGAAAGAAAGTAAAAATAAACAAAACAAAATAATAAAAGAATAAAAAAAAAAAACAGAAATGGAAATACCTGTATACATCATATATTGCGAAATGAGCGAGAGTGCGAAAACGAGACAGTAAAATTGAGCTGAATAAAAGCGAAACCCTCTGAGGGAAGTTCTCTTATACACGTACACACACACACACATATATATTGAAACTCGATAACATTTAGCGCTGGACGGGGTCCAAGTTCACCCTTTGTTCTCTGCCCACTCATTGTTCTCCTGTACTTCATATTTCTTTTCTCACCGAGGCCCGTATTATCGCAAAGACAAACACACATAATACGTGAGCACTTCATCCCCTCGTTCTCTGAATACATATGTATATTTTATCACGTTCAGAATTATTCGAGGGTTGCAGCCCTTTTGCAGAATTTTGGAAGAGGGATATAAGCTGATATACTTTACGGGGGGGAAACTTTTCTCGTTGTTGCCAGGAACGAAGCTTTTATTACGTATGTATAGAGAAATCAATCGAGGGGATCAGCTGCCTTTTTTCGGGCTTGAAAAATCTACTCAGGTTTTCATGAGAAAATTTTCTAATTTTTTTTCCTCCTTTCAGGTCGAATAAATTTACCCCCCCCCCCCAGAATTGTTTTTATCAATTATATTTTGTCTGGCTGCCGTCACGTCGGTGATACGCGTGTATGAATGATAGTAGGTTGAACAGAGAATTAGAATAAATAAGAAACAAAAATTGAACTTGGCGCTCGAACGCGTGTTTTTCCTAATTTTTTTTTCAAGAAAATAAACTGTTTCTCTTAAAACTTGCGAGAGCCGACTCCTTGGCTTTCATTAATTTTAACCGTAAGACATAAAGCGCTCTTTCTCCCGTCAGCAAAGACCGGCGCCTCGACTTCATCAGGTTTTTTTTTTTACTACAACGTGACGCTAAATTTCATCCCTAAACTGCGGAGTCCTCGTTTCCGTATTTTCGTTAGCTCGCCTCTAATTCCGTCGGAAGATTACTCGGACTATATAATTTTTTCTCGTCCCCGTACTATTAAGATCACTCGAAAAGATTAGGATTGCGGTGATAAGAAAATATTTCTAAATTCGTTTTTACGGTTACACGGTTATTAAAATAGAAGATGGAAGAAAACGTCTTTCCTGACTCAATCAATCACGTGCAAGCTCGCAGTTTCGTCGAGAACAGAATTAAAAAAATTTGCAAGGAAAACAAGCCGACTAACTTCGTACGACGGAACGTCGGAGCTTTTGGCAAATACAGAAATTGGCGATGACGTCTTCTTCGATTTCAGACTTCCTCTCCGTTCGTCTCTGTCCTTTCCGCGACTTCGACGGTGTTTCGAGCAAGTAAGTAAACGCCAACAACAATTACTTCGATCCGACTACCCGGCAACTTCCTCCGTTGCACGCCTGTTAAGCTATGCAAATTTCAGCCATTTCGAGTATCCTCATTCGCTCTC
The DNA here is from genome assembly GCF_021155785.1 of Neodiprion fabricii. NCBI lineage: Eukaryota > Metazoa > Arthropoda > Insecta > Hymenoptera > Diprionidae > Neodiprion > Neodiprion fabricii. Next base: position 3,864,414 of record NC_060239.1, read on the forward strand.
CTCGCGCTTCCCTCTTCCGTTCAGCTGAGAATGCAGCTTTCCACCTTGCACGTGCAATTATCAAACTGGAAAAGGCGATCCTCGAGTTATTTCAACCGAGAGCTATGATACGACTGTTGCAGCAGCGAAAAGCCGTGCAGCGCAAGCTTTTCTCTGGTACAGGAGAAAATTCGGAATGTATAATTCGAGCAGCTGTCTATTGTTCCGGAAAAAGTATACTCCGTCTACGAAAACAATCCTGCACTTTAAAATTTCCACTCTTTTTATACCGTTCTACGTATTTTTATTATGCAAAGGCAAGGAATGAGACAGAGAGAGAAAAGGGGAGGCAATTCTTTTCAAATTTTATCCCTGGCCCCGTTTCTTTCCCACCGTTGGATTCGGATTGTACGACGATTTTCCCCGAATCTGTCGACTCCGCAGCAGCCGGCCTGTTTTGAGGCTGACAAAGCGTTTTCTAATAGCTTGGCTACAGGCAGTGATTTATTTGCTACCACTCCGTTTGTCTGGATTTTCAAAGAGCGCCACGGTCAAATTTTACGGTAAACTCGAATGGCGGAGTCGATGCGAATGTCAAATACATCTCCCAATTTTCTTCACATTCGTAACGTGAAAATTAATTATCTGCTAAATTTATACTTCTCGACAACTTTCGCTGATGCGGCAAATGAGCGGAATAAATCCGCATTTTAATTGAAAGTATGTAGTTAAATTAATTCACTTGCGATCTGGGCTTTGAATTCTAACGAATCATTCAAAATTTGGTGTTAAAGAAGAAAACCATAGATAATTTCTGTGCAATTAATACGTAACATTATCTTTTTCTTTTTTTTTACAACGCATGCAATCAAGTCGCCATTATTCCTATGATGCAAATTCAAGCTGCAAACTGAATGCTCCACGTATATAAAAATGCAGCACGGGATAAAGCGGTATAGGAAAAAAAATAAATCAATAAAATAAAAAATGAAAATACAGTTTTCAAATTAATGAAAAAGTCTATTTCTTGTTGCTAAATTAAATTGCCTCGATAATTTTAGTAATTTCATATTTGCCAATTCTGCGGTAAACCATACATGCTCACCGCGTTATCACGTTCTGCATGATTGGATAAATTAATCCAGCGCTTGCACAAACTTTATACATTTATATATATGTGTATCCAATATTTAGGTATTACACAAACGACGAGTTGTATCACACAAAACACGAATATTGTTAACGAAATGCGGACAATCTAAAACATAAATAACCCCAATATACAATACAATATAATATATTGAAGTATACATATAATGTAAACTGTTATTTTCATCGTGCAAAATGCAAACAAGTAGTACGAAATTTAACGAACACGCATTTAACGAAGTTACGAAAAAAAAAAAAGAACAAAGCATTAACAGACAAAATTCAATACACAAGTTACAATCGCGTTCTCATCTTTGCGGTGAAAAACTTTGCCTTTTATTTTCCATTCTCGCAATGCGAGTAAAGAGAGAAAGAAAAACAAACCCTCGTAATATAAAAGAATGGAAAGAAGAATCCTACGAGGCGTTCAGTCATCGTTCCATCGCGATAATACTCCCTTCGTTTACTTTTTCCGTCATATCCGCGACGAGTTCCCGTGGGTCCAACTACTGGAGGCGACGAAACATCAACGACCCCGAACAAACAAGGATCATGTCCAAGTTATACGTACACGTGACTACGTATTTACGTACGCATATACACGTAAAACACCCCCGTCCATGTGCGGAGGTAGGTGTAAAGACGGGCGAAGGGGGTGGATTACTCCCACGGGAACTCGCCGCTCGTCGGGCAGGACGCGACTTACACCATTTAGTCGAGGCAGCTCGATGCTGGGTACGTATGTGGTTTCTTCGCGGGCGCAGTACCTTCCTCTTCGAATTGACGCGCCGGGGCTGCACCTCGGACATGGAAGATGCCCCTCGCGTGATATCCGGTGTTTCGTCGCGGGCTTCTGACGGGAACCGCATCTCACCGCGAATCTTAATTCCGATGCCATTTCAGCGCAGAGCGACTTCTCGGGCGTTAGTTAAGATTTTTGGTGGTTTTTTTTTTTTGGTTTTTTTTTTGTTTTTTTTTCGTTCAGCAGCGACAGCGAAAACAGCAGCAGGATATATTTTTGGCGGCGGATGCGATGCAACGATCAGGATCACAACGACATATATACACATAAGCATGTGCACACAAAAATTCAACAATTACAATATCGTAAGTGTACACGTATGGGGCGGGGTTGAAGTTAGGAATTTGAAATTTTACGAAAACGCCTAATTTCGTATTGTTTGGTGGGGAGACTTCGAAGTAAGGAAATCAAAGTTTTGAAGAAACAACAAAGTTCCGAATATTCATGTTACGATAGAGCAAAGTTTCGACAGAGAAAATTTCCGGAAGTTAAAATATAATTACACAGTGTAGTTTGGTCAACGAGTGGGTGTCAAAAATCAGTGAAACCGAAAATCGGAATGAACAGGAACGCAAAAATATCGAAAATCCAAATCGAAGAAAGATTGAAGCGGTGAAATTTCACCAAGCCAGAAATTCACGCAATAAAAAATCTTCGATCAATCGGAATTTCGAGTATCCAGTTTCTTTTCTTAATTTTTCTCACTTTCGCATGTTTCGGAACATTGACTTTTCGGAACTTTGATGTTTCGTCAAAGCTCTATTTCGTTACCTTAATTAAGTTTCGCTACCAAAAAATTCGGAATATCAAACCCCGCGCCACACATATACAATATATACATATAATATATGACGATACAATTTGTATAAATAATAATGATAATACGGACACGGCACGAGACGATATTTATACAATTGTTCAAACACCAAGACGAAATTTATGTAAAATAAAACTGAACAATTATCGTGCAAAAAAATATCATGTATTATGATTATCATTACAAGGGAACTGAGGCTGTCTTCATTTTTTCCTCTCTCTTTCTCTGCACGTGTGCTCACAAGATTATCAAATTACATTGATAACAGCTACAGTTCCCCTGTAACATATTTCGACAAAAAATCGGCGATTCTTCGATTCGTCGCGGTTCGATAATAACTCGCCGATTTTGGGTCTTGAATATCCCCCCCCCCCCTCGAGATTCGCCGATCGGGCTCAACCTAAGTTGAAAACCGGGCAATCGCGAACTTCCGGGTTCCGATACTCACCCTGTCGGACTGGGCGTGTTTTTTCGAGTTCCAGCAGAACTCGAGAATCGCGACGAGAATCGCGAGGGCGAGTCCGCAGAGCAGAACGACGAACACTCCACCTGGAACAAAATACCTCGGGTTTAATGTTCGGCTGCAGCTCACCCATTCCTTACTTTTGGTGCGAACGGTGAACCGGGAATAAGGAGGGAGAGAAGACTGGTTCCAGGCTTACGGGGGAGGGATTCCCCGCCATTAGTCAAAATTTACAAAGACGTTCGGACGTCGCGATTTGCATTCAAATAACAGCGCCCCGGTTGTAAATTCCCCTTCGTGCCTGCACTCGGGGTTCAAACGGGCCCAATTTCGGCGCCAAGGGTGCTCAGGCATTGATATCAGGTAGACGTAATTCGAAACGGAACTCGGTGCTATTTTCAACCGCACACAACTTTGACGCAACTTTCCAAAACTCCTCACCGGAACGTGAAATTTTTTTTATGGTTGCGAAATTTTACTCGATCCGAGCGTAACGCTGTGTCGGAAAAAAAAAGAAAAATATCCACCCGTCCCACCGTTTTTGTATCAATTTCAGAAATTCATGTATGTAAACGAGGAAAAATCGCTGAAGCAGGGAAATTCTTTAGTTCGACGAGAGGCGTCGGCGCACCTTTAATTCGGAAACCCTCGGGTCCAAGGGTCGTGGTTTAATTGAGTTATCGAGTAAGGGGCGACGGAAGGTCTCTCTTTTCCTCCGTCGAGGCTTTTCATCCCTTTATTGAGGGGTGGAGGTCTCCAGGAAGTCGGCGTCGTCCGTCATTCGGCGATGATTCGAACGATTTACTGCCAACCTTCGGGCTCGCTGGGAAAAAATATACGCGGCTTTTACACGAGAGCGCGGTTATATTCGCGATTGAGATCTGCTAATGCCCGGCGTTTTCTGCGAAGAGGGAGTAAAAAGGGAGGAGGAGCGAGGGATGAGAATTGTAATACGATACAGATGCTGATATTTCCAAGTGCGCGCGTGTAAAAATGCAGCGAAAAGGAAGAACGAATAAAAAAGAAAAAAAAAGTAAAAAATGGTGAGAAGAGTAAAAAGAAAGAGAGGGAACTTTGAAAGATTGAAATGTCGGCTTTTCCCGGACGATTTCCGTATAATGGAGGGGAAAACGATCCGTGTTAAAAGTGCTTGCGTCTATATCATGGGAGGAAAAATTTTCACCGCGTATTAAAAAGGCCATGTGCGGCCCGAATGTAAGGTACAATTTCACCATGGTCGAGAACCTCCGAAACCTGCGATCGATCCTTGCTCCTACATTATTGTAAATCCTTCATTATACATATACTTTATACGCGGTACCTTACATATATATAACCTTCTGGCCCGAAACGTCGCTTTGGATTTAATCGCCTGTAAAAGCTTCGTCGGTTTGTAGGTAAACGCTTTTTGCCAACCTTCGGATTATTCACCGTCGCGCGGATTTTCAACAATTTTAGTTTTTCTCTTGACTGACGACCCGAGTTTCCGGCGAATAAAATTTCGGTGGAATGGAGAGAAGAAAAAAAAAAAAAAAAAATGTCCAGCCGAGCATACGTATGCGGCATTCCATTCCAACTCAGTAAACGATTGACACTGACATTTTTTATTTTCACCACCAATTTTTTCTTACGACGGTATAAAACCTGCGAAAATCTCGCGCAAAAATAGAACGGAAATCGTAGAAATGAAAAATAATAAATAAATTACTTCCACTCCGAAGCTAGTGTGACGATTTTATAAATCGCAAAACAAATAATTTTATTAGTGGTGTTTGAAAATCAAATATCAACGTATACGGCGTTTCTGAGAAAGGTTTTAAGATCCATGGGATGAAAACGGCTTGTAAGAAATAAAAGAAGAAGAAAAAGAACGAAATCGCAAATTTGTTTTGGGAAAATTATTACTGTGATAGGAAAAATCCCTGGGGAGAGAATAAAATGTTTCGTGGCAAATAGTTTACTGAGCTAGAACAAATTACCGCATAACGTATACTTGAGTTGAATATTTTCTACAAATAAAAGCTTGACCGAAGTTTGCACGTATAAATCTTACAACGATTCGTCATAATTTTTCGAACGTATCTGAAACGCAAAAAGTCAGAGTAATATTTTGTGTAAAACGTTGGAATTATAATTCCGCGAGTAGCTAGTCGCTCAATTTGTTCGTGACGGTTAATTATCGGCGAAACGTTTGAATCGGCGAGTTGAACGGTTAGAAATAACGGCGAAACCCGTTTAAAACGAGACAGGGTTGATATTGGTGAAAACGTTGAGTTTCGAATATCCGCGTGAGTTTAAACGGGGAATAGGTATAAAGTACGGTTCGCATGGCGCGGAATTCACGGTTTGAATATAAATCCGCGTTGCCGGAAATCAGGGTACTGCAGGGGTGAAAGATTTTACCTCGGTCTTTGGCCCGCCCTTCGGGGCGAGTTCCGCGCCCTTTGACCCGCCGTGCGGGATACTGCGGAATATCTTAGGGTTTATACCTATACACCATCCACGCGTACGTACACCTAAGCCGGGAGAAAACCGTCAGGCTCCACCCGCTGGTTGCCACTATGTATTCATGGTGCGGGCGGGCCGCGACTTTATCAAAAGTTGCCCATTTTTCCGCCGTCCGGATCCTCGACGCCGTCCCCCCTCGGCGTCGCGACGCTGCCTCCCCTTCCATCCGGGTGAAACCCTACCATCTTCGCGTCCCACACCCTCGGCGCAAACCGCAATCGATATCGTCATTCTTCGTGGGCCGAATCGCAAACGTCGATTCTGTTGCTCGTCGCGAAATTATGGGTAGCGATGTACGTTGTTACAGGTATTCGTATTCACTTTTACTAAAGGGTTGATAATTGCTCGTTTAGAGCCTGTTATAGGGGTGATTGGTGAAAAAAATTGGGATAGTTGAACGGAGAAGTGAAACTTCTTTGACGCGCGTATGTCGATCAGGCTGTATTAGGTGCAGGAATTAGGGTGGCTGTTTGACCGTAATTTTGTTCGTCATTTCTGTTGAGTTGAAATTTTTGAGGCCGCTTATCACGTGTCGGAAGGAGAAACTGAGAAGTTTAAAATGAATAACTTTTCAGAGCCGCTATTAGAAATTTTTTCAATTTCGACTTTAGGTTGTATGAATTTTCCTACAAGATGAGTAATTTTTTGCATTTTTTATTGTTATACCGAAGCCACCGTTTCGGGTTCTCAAATTTTCAGATCAAACTCGTAATTATAGTGAGCTAGAAAACCCCTGATTTTGAAATGTTTAGTAAAATGATTATTTCAATTTCTTTCACATGTATTAACGATTTCACATCATTCACAAAATAAATAATTCATCTGTAATTTTTTTTTTATTCTTGTCAACACAAAAGTAAGAAAATCAGACCCACAATCGTGAAAAAAAAAAATAAATAAATACAAAAATGTATGTTGTGCAATTCGAAGTTTCAAGGCGTTAGTGAAAGGACGCGCAGGAAATATTCCAGCAAATTTAGATACAGAAGCAATTTCAAATTTCTGCTGAGCTAAGCACGAGGTGCGGAAAGGTTGGGTGGATGAGTAAATTTGCATAACTTCAGGATGTCGTGATTCAGGCGATTGTCGTCGCAGAACCGGAAGTAGAAACTTTTACTTCCGTCACCGTCACCTGACCGAGCGGACGAACCGAGCAGGTATCCGCAAATCCTGTGACTCGCGGTTTTCCACATCATTAAAGGTACTTCGTTCGGAGTGTGTAAAGACCATTTCCGGTTCACCAAAACACTTCGGGGTTTCTCCTGATTGCCCGAAAGACCAGCGACCGCTCGTTAGAGAATACGGAAGTGAGGAATGCGAGAAGCAAAAGCAGGTGTAGCGCACGAAGAGGAATCGCACTTTAATTACAGAAAACAGCGCCGATAATTACCGGTGGTAAAATTGAATATCAAGGCGGTAACGCGTTCCTTAGAGCCGAAGCTCAATTCGGTGAAATTGGTTGTCGGGTGGACGAAATTCCAGACCTCGATTGACGTAATACAGGGACGTATAGAATTTCCCGGTAAACGTCGAGGACTCAGGGGTTCGAGGTCGAGGTAGATTACGTGTATATACGTATATGTATAATGTAGGTACAAATCACGTGTATGTAGTCGGTCTGTGAAGTCGTAGAATGGCGGGTCTATTGAAAATCCAGGAGAACGAGGAAGGCTAGAGATAAGGAAGTAAACGAGAGAAGGAAGAGACGTCGACGTACCTACATCGTACACCTACGCGTGTAAACGATATACATATAGCGTAAAGTCGAAGGTGTGCGAGTGTCTCACCGATGTTCTCAACGCCAAGAGCGTTGGCTTTGCTCTCCTTGCTCTTCTCGTCCCGATTGCAAACGTCACCGGTGTTTTTCCACCACTTGTCGTAGAGTATCTGAATCACTCCCTTTTCCTGTAGCTCCAAGATGGCCAGAGATATTTTATCCCGCCAGGGCGAACCTGCGGTTGAAAGATCAGTAGTGAGGGGAGAAAAAAAACAAAAAAGAAGGTGGATAAGGAGCGGGAGGAGACGACAAAAAACGAAGAAGAAGAAGAAAAAAAAAAACCGCCGCCACGCCGCGCCGGAACGCTGCTGGAATTAGCGAACCTTTCGGCGTCGCGATCCCGTATCCTTTGCTGTCGAGGAGGCCGCCGATTTGCGTGAGATTGCAGTCTCTCTGGACCGCGTAGTCGAGCATCGTTGACTCCATGAGAAAGGCGTAGTCGCCCTCGAGGACGCGTTTTACGCCCTCCTCGTACGTGGAGACGAAAACGGCTGGCCTCTTGGACTCCATGAACCGCCACATCTTCTGGTAAATACCGATCTTCGAGTCCTTAATGGGAGAGAGAGAGAGAGAGAGAGAGAGAGATCGACGTAATCGTTATTGCAAACCGCGTTTAGATTTCCGCCTGCTACTCACCCTGAAGAAGGTCATCGTGCTCCCGCCCTCCAGGGTACCGTAAGAAATCTCCGTCTGTTCGGCGAGGTCAGCGGCGTTCTCGATCGGGGTGATCATCCTCTCGACGGTGAGAAAGGCGGCCAGATTCGCCGTGTACGAGGATATGATGATGAGGGTGAAGAACCACCAGATACCGCCGACGATCCGAGTGCTGGTCGCCTATCGCCGCGGGGCGAGAGAACAGAAAGAAAAAAACGGGGATGCAGAGGCCGAATGCTGGAAGGAGAGGCGCGATCCACGGACGGGAATTACGTCGTCAGCGACGTACAAGGACTGCCTTTAAAACGCGTCCGGCTAGTCGTAACGACGTTCGACGATCAATCGAGGGGACATCGGTGAACGATATTAGGGAGCTTCACGAGGGGAGATTCGGGCCGAGGAATGCCAATAAAAGCTACCACCGTCCGTGAATCGAGGACGGTTCGTAAGGAGAGGACGAGTTCCTCGCAAGCTTCTAATTAAGACGAATTTTTTCGCGGAAAGATCTATTCCGATCCTCGTACGCTCGCGTCGATTCGAGTCGATTCGATTGAAAATCGGCCGGATTCTACTCGGGACTCGCGAGTTGTGCCTGTCGACGACTCGCACGAGGCCTGTCAGCCGCAAGCGCTCCAGTCCTCAAATGTGACGGTGAAATGACGACGAGGGATGAAGTCGAGTAGAGGACAGCGAGCAACCCGCAACCCTGCATGTACGTAGCCAAAACCGCAGAGCCGGCTTGGCGAACCTTAGGTTTCAGATCTTAAATTCACCGAGAATGGGTAAGTTTAGAACTTGACTCGTTTTTATCCCCTGAAACTTGGCGTATTTTTTTTTTTTGTCGATGTTTGTACAGTCTTTGTGACGTTCGTCTGTTGTAGGGAAGGTCGATGGACGCGATGATCAAAGAGCGGGGTGGGGTTCAAGTTTGAAATTTGAAGGTTCTGAAAGCGTCTAACTCCGAATTATTTGGTGGCGAAATTTTAAGCGAAGAAATCAAACTTTGGAGAAATAGCAAAGATTCGAATGTTCGGAAAGCAGACGGTTCAGAGTTCCGAAACGGGAGATTCCGAAAATTCGAGTTATGATTAAGGAAAGTTCCGAAAAATAAGGTTTCGATAGAGTAAAATTCCGAAAATTAAAGTATACGTCACGCAGCGTAGTTTACCCAACGAATGCGTGTGAAAAAATAGAAAAACCGAAAATTAGACTAACCAGGATTCCGAACGTAAAAATATCGAAAATCCAGAACGAAGAAGAATCAAAGTGCTCAAATTTCAATCTTTTTCACTTATCGGAGCTCGCCCTTTCGCCATTTTGTCCTTTAGGAACTTTGAGCGTCGGGTTTCGAACCATTCGAAACCCGACGCTCAAAGTATGATTTCCTTACTTTAAGTTTCGCCACCAATAAATTCGTAATTCGGCGCTTTTTAATAAGGACCTGAATCCAGACTCCGTTCAGGAGGTGACGAGGAAAAAGTTCCGAAATTCAGATCTCAACGGGACGATCTTCAACGAAAAGGAGGGGGAATAAGGATTCTTTTAAAAACCATACGAAAAACGGAGGATCGGATAATCGGAGATAAAGTGACGTTGCCTGAATGTACGAACAACTCGAGGTGTACAATTTTAATGTATTCCCTTTGGGAATCGTTGATTCCTTTTCTTTTCTCTAATCGGCACGTGTGTACGGTATTCGCGGGAGCGTAAATACAACTTTGCAAAAACGATCCGAGGCGGGTGTTTGCAGCGTTAGTTTGCAATCACGGGGGGAAACTTGGTTCGCAGTAGTTCGCGAAATGCGCCAGGTTCTCCCGTCACTTCCAGACTGAGCGCGTCCCGTTTCATTTGGTTTATTTTTAAGTAAAAACGCGCTTCGCGCGGAAAGCTTGCCGGCAAAATCCGCTCCGAAGTCACAAAGCTATTGTATAACCGTGTTGCAGAGCCAGAAAGTCGGTATAGAAAGTGCATAGACACGCGGGGGATTTTATTCTCTCTCAGTTCCATCAGCAGCTCGTCTCTCCTCCTCCTTTTTTCGATTCCGCGTTTCTCTCCCCCGGCTTTCTACGATTTTGTTAAATTCGTTCCACCATTTATTTCCCATTTCCCATTTTCTTTATAACATTTTATCCCGAGGTATTATTACAGAAAAGATACGGATACAGACGTACTGATAGAGTGTGGAATTAGATGGATATATAGTAACTGCGAGATTGGACAACGCGGAGACAAAGAATTGCGCGTGGAATTCCCGGCGGTCGGGTTTTTTTTTACCCCGTCGTCAGGGTAGAGGAGAAGGAAAACAAATTAAAAGAATAAACCGTACGAGTAAAATCATAAAAACCGTCTGCGCGAGAGGGGATGCAAAATAAAAACGTCCATCAGTTTTTATCGAACAATGCTTGGTGGCCGGTTCCTCGTTACCACGCCAATTTAGCCGTGATTTTATATTTCTCCGTGCCCACATTATGATGTACACCAATATTCCCGAGAGAAAGAGAGAGAGAGAGAGAGAGAGAGAGAAAATAACTGGGAATAATTTAACAACGATATTAACTTTAAAAGGGAAAACCAATCGTTGAGGCAAGAACATAATCGAAGAAAATGAAAAGTATAACGTATTGATAGAGTGGCTGCAGAATAACCCTAACAAAGATTCGAGGGAAAAAACGAACGTGAATTTGAAAAAATGTATCGCCAAAGGCGAGACTTTGCGTTCCGATCGATTATTCGATGTCTAATTTGATGTTCGGGTACCGTCTCGTTTCTTTAAACCGATAAAGATTCCTCTCGGAAAATAAGATCAGGTGGAGAATTGATGGGGGGAAAAAGAAGGTTGCGAAAAAGCAGCTGTCCGAGAGGCAAATTTTCAAGGGTGCCTCGGTCCGTCATCGGCTTGGTACAAGGTACGTGCATGCAGGGTGTACGATGGCCGATCCGATGCTAAATGTTAAATTTCCACTACCAATATAAAATTGAAATTCGTTTCGAAATCCATAATTCGAATTCCACGACTCTCGACGAAGTTATGAATAGTAATTTGGCGCGGGATGAGGATCGGCGATCGGTCGGTGTTCCTTCTTATATTGCGGAGTGCAGTGTGCGAGCAACCGGTGCTCGGATCCTGGAGGAGAAGACCAACTGGCGCGTCGGGAGTTTCCGCGAGTAGAATTGAACGAAAGTTTCCGTATTGAAAATTTGATGCCCGGCTATCTTGTCGTCTGCATTTGGATCGAATCACCGGCGCGTAAGTTCAGCGACGTGCGGGTATAATAACGTCTGATGTACGAAACAACGAGACGGGCACACATACGTACCTGTATGTAGTACATATTACGGTATATGACTGGAGAATATTTACCGTAAAACGTTGCGCCGTACGCGTTACGCGAGTGTGATCGAAACGTTGAATCGACGATATTGCGTATATATATAATATATACGTGATATCACGTATCGCTGTGTGTGTGTGTGTACATACAAGCACGTCTATGTACAACAACGCGCTGCAGTTATAAACGTATAAAAGGCGGAAATAACGAAGTATTGCGAAATACGAAAATGCCAGATGGTGTAGATACGGTAGAAAGTCGGGGCGATGTCGGAATACTTGAATACACGTGTTGCGAAAAGGAGAATTTCGTTTTTCAATTTATCATCACCGTTTATGGATATTGGCAATACGCGGTTTATAAAAAAATTTTGATTTTGCAAAAACCGAGACTTCAAACGCTGCCTGGATACGAATTTCACGTTCACGTCGTCACGTCTTATCACACGCGTAATAAACTTTCTCATCTTTTCCCCGAAGCCTTGGGAGTTTTAAAAAACGTTGAAAGAAAATTTGCTCAAAAATTTCAATATAAAATAATAATGAGAAATCGAGGAAAAAGGTAGAAAAGTCGAGTGTGTGGAAAAACGAAAGTGACCCAAGCCATTTGCGATATGTTTGAACTCATCGGCGAGACTTGTAAGCTGCTTATTGCCGGATTCGAAGCTGACCGGAGCATGAGAAATGGGCGGATATCGGGAGGCGGAGGATCGGATGAGGAAAGTTCGTCGAAGGGTATAAAATCGAGTATTATAGGTATTAGCCGACTCCGCGGTGCGGTGTTGTACGCTTGTTACACGCTACGGCTGCATTACCTTCGGGTTGAGGTCGCTCCCTTGTTGCATTAGCGTCCCGACGGTAAACCAGAAGCTGTTCGCCAGGGTGAAGTCGTTCACCGTTCTCGGCAACGGGATGTCGTCGCTGTCCGGTTCCAGAGCGCTCACATGACCGCCCTGACAATTATTTTTATACCGTCAACGATAACGAGCGGTGGAAAATTTCACCATCGAACATTAGAGGAATTACCCTGAGTACCTTGACTTCTCCTACAGGGAATCACGGCAAGGATAACGCTATTTCAAACTATTTTTCATCAAATTTTTGCCGAATCTGTAACGATGAAGGTTGAACGGGAAAATACAGGCGGGTAATAAAATATGGATTTAATTATTTTTCGCTTGTAATTTGATTTTTAATATTGATACGACGGTGGATAAATTAACGTTATTAATTCGAAAATCGATTTTATTTGTTTAACGGCATTCTAGTATCGAATGATATTTTCAAGGCTAGAAAATTTTCCGTTTCTTTTACCAACCATTTACGGATAAACGACAGGAAGTTTGAGAAAGCTTGCAGAGCTTTCTTTCGTGTTTGTCGGTGATCTGGATCGTCGATCGAAAAAAAGCGAGTTTACCCAGAAAGTAATTAAACCGTGACCGAGCCTATATTTTCCCAATTAACCCAGTTCTGCAAACACACAGCAGACGCGTGGATCCGGTTTGCCAGCGTGTGGTTGAGATTTATATTTTGATCTTCCTCGCCCGTATTTCACCCCCATTATCCGTCGTACAAAAGCTTGAAATAGAGTGACGTTACCTTGTAACGCAAAATCTATTTGAAAGTGAGAAAATTAAGAAGAACGAGAGTCCCAAAGTTTCTTGCAGTCTTCGAACACCCTCGTGTTACAAAAATTGTCTCAAGAATTAATGCGAGCTTGTTATTATTACGTTCAGCATCGACCTGCATCGACGCGCGATCGTGAAGATGAGAAATGTGAAACGAGGCCGAGAATATACGAGGAACGCAGAAGTTGAGAGTTCGAGGATGGATTCCGGGGTCAAACTCGTACGGGAAGAGATGTCGTTAGGATATCGGGTCGAACAGGAGTTCGATGGACCGACGGTATTGCTTCCGGAAAAGTTTTAACGAACCAAAAGGGCGACGTACGCAGTCTAAGGTGTGTGTGTGTGTGCGTGTGTGTATAAAATACAAAACTGTCTTACAGTTCCGGGCAATACAAGAGCGGTGCGGATAGACCATGGGAAACGAGGAGAATAACGATAGAAGCGAGATGCGAAGCATTCAAGAGCTCGAAGCCTGGACACGGAAGGAGGAGAAAAACAAGGAAAGTCCAAAAACGAAGGGTAACGAACGGTGTAACTAACTCCGAGTTGAGTCAAGAGAGAGAGAGAGAGAGAGAAAGAGAGAGAAAGGAAGCTGGGATCGAAATTAACTTCGCCCACGATCAGAAGCTCCGGGAGAATCTCAGTCCTCAACAAATTTGAATTATTCATTCGTTCATTCATTCGTTCGTTGGTTTATTATTTATTTTTCCTCTGTCTGCTTTAATCTTTTTACTTTTACCCACTTCCTCCTCCTCATCCTTCCCGACCTTGTCATCCTCCCGTCTCGGTATCGAGCTTTCATCGTCAATTTGCATCTTTCAATTTATCCCCCATGCCAGAGTCGTGTTGGATTAGGGTGAAAACCGACTTGGTATCCCGGGGCGTGATGATAACAATGAAAGTCGAACCAGTAGAATGAATAAATATGCGGAGGTGTGAAGAAAAATCGAAACAGAAGCACGCACACACGAAGAGAGGTAACGAGTGGCAGAAATATGCGAAATGGGAAAATCGCAAAGTATGAGCGAAAGATTAGCGGCGATGCAAACGCCTGTTGCGAATTCTCGTTCTCCAACCGCAATATCTCGGGGTTAACAATCCGTGTCGTGTTTTTGTAGAGGGCGTTCGAAAATTGTAAACTCTTCCGTCGTTCGGTGCGCATAACCGCAAGCAAACCGGATTCGGGGGTTAAAATTTTCTGCGAATTGGGAGCATCCCGCCTACCTGTAAAGGACATTTGCAGCTCGGACAAGGCGGCGGCTCGACCCATTCGTAGGGTGAAAATCTCGCCACGATCCATATGGTGAGTGAAACAATGACGTAGGCGCCTAGCATGGAAAGCCATATCTCTACGGCGAGCGGATTCATGAAGGAGAAGAGACGCGACGGCATTCTTCCAGAGACCTGCGACAATTTTTAGGAACCTCTGGCTCATTACGTGTCCAATTAATTCTCACATCGTGCATCTCAGCTCTCGATCGTTCGATCTCTCGCAGCATTGATCGCAATTATATTTTAAAGACAATATTCACACGTCAGGGGGAGATTCGTTGACGATGCACGGATTCGCGCGTTTCGATCCGATCTTCCGTTCGGACGGGAATTTAACCCCTGAACCCTGCCGCCCCTAGAAACTGTATCAAATATTGAAGGGCGCGTTAGGCAAACTACCGGAGGCTGGATATTTGCATTGTAACTACCGAAGGTTCGCACGCTAAATAGGGATTCGGTTGGCCCGAGGATCCCTGCGAAATAATTACCCACATCCACAAATACCGAAACCTCAGTTTAACTATCCGCGAGATTGTATCGCGGCCAATCGGAATCCGAAAAGTCGAACCGCGTCGGAAATCGCAAGTCGGATTATTTAGGGTGGTTTTTTGAGGAGGCTGGTGGTTTGAAACGAACACTTTATCGGCTAATCTGATCTGGGAAATATACGCAGACTGTTTGTGTTTGAAATTGATGTTACACTTGTGAGCTGAAGTGCGAGAAAAAATACACCGAAGTTTTAAACTCGAGTTTAGATATCGATTTTTGATTTCAAATCGCTTCTAATTTATAAAAAAATCTAGTAAATTTCGTCGATTTCATTACAAGACGGATTCTTTTCTTTCAAGACTTATTCAATATAACGATTTTTCGATGAAAATCGATATCCACGGAATGTTGAAAAATTGAATATTCAACGATATCAACGTGACGATAAAAACAATTATAGAAGCAATTTTGAAGCTATCTCTCGTTTTTTTCTTCTCAGTCATCGTGAAAACCACAATAAATTCGATAAATACTTGCTGCCAGTGATTCTCACGAGTAGAGCCAGCTTTCGCGTCTAAGAAATCGAACTTGATCGATCGGATCGAGACGCGGATCGAACAATTAATGTCGCTAGGTCCCGCAGCTTCTGGTTACCGATTTATCGCGACAACCTGAAATAAGCGAGACGTAAAACGCTGGAACGGTTCTGACTGCAGGCCTCGTCGAGTGTCGGCGGATGTCGTTGAGTGTACCTTTGGGTTGAGCCCACTTCCCTGCCTGAGAAATGTCCCAGTGATGAACCAGAAGCTGTTGCTGACGCTGAACTGGTTCTCGACTACGTCGCTCTCTGCTAGGCAGGGGTGGGGGTTGTTCCACTCGTAGGGGCTGAACCTGGCCATTACGAAGAGGGTGAAACTGACCAGCATGTAGGCGGCCAAAACGTAGAGCCAAATCTCGACCGCCAGGGGATTCATGAACGAGAATAACCGGGTCGGCTGGCTTGTGGGCACCTAAATTTTCATCAACTAAAATATTTTAATTACAAAACGAAGCACACCGACTTTTACGCGATCTTTCCTACGCTCGCAGATATTCAAACCCGAGTATAAACCGCCCCCCGTGATTAATCCGGGCACGTAATGGAAGACAAACATTTGTAACAGCCGGGTTTTAATTCCGTGAAAAATTTGAAAAAATTATCTTCGTCAAACGACGTTGTCCTCGCGATTGTTCGAGTGAATTTTTCGCGACACTCGACACGGTCAACGTTGTTGTTGTACCCAAAGCCCGAAGAACAACACTCGTGGTTTCAATTTCCAACGACGTATAATGTCGGACGACCGCAATAATCGGCCGAGTAGGTAATTAATATCAACGAGTCAATTTGTCACTCGAATGCCGTGTATCTAACAGTGACACGTTGTATCGAATCGAGCGATGTGCTCTGCAATAAAATTGCACTGAATGTAACCGCGGATCGAGTCCGCAGGTGACATATTAACCAACCCGTCACGATGTGCGAGTGAATTATCATCGCTCAGTTTGTTTCCTGTCACTGGCAGAAATTGATGATACCTATCGTAAAAATTCAGAATTAGC
Organism: Neodiprion fabricii; assembly: GCF_021155785.1. Lineage (NCBI taxonomy): Eukaryota > Metazoa > Arthropoda > Insecta > Hymenoptera > Diprionidae > Neodiprion > Neodiprion fabricii. Next base: position 3,880,882 of record NC_060239.1, read on the forward strand.
AACGTTGAAATCACGATCAATTATTTTTTTCCCGATGTTCCTCACGTTGACAATAAGAAGGATACGAGTAAATTGGCACTTGTGAACCTTGATTTTATTCACGTTTCTACCTTGTCGCGAATTCTTCAACAAGTATTTTATCGCTAGCTGATAGATTGTCGATCGCGACGGACGTTCGTCGCAAGGTTGATATTCTTTTTTGAAAACATTTTTTCACGTCTCAGACGGTTAGCAGAGAGTTGTACGAGAAAGAAAAGAAAGTTTTCCAAGTTCGGTAGACGCGGTCGTATCTTTCCCGATGCTACATCAATAACTCTCGCGTGTCCGTGCGGTGGAGCAAGATCATGACGCCGCATGTTCATCCCCAGCTGAAATACGTGATCTCGATATTCACAGTCCAACTCTGCGTGCGACCCATAAAATTGGCATGGAGTGATTGAAAAAGTTGCTACGTAGGGTGAAATTTGTAAAACGACACGAAACCACACAAGCGTAGCTGAGCGAGTTCAACTCACCTTGAACAATATTCCGATCCCCAGATTCATGAACGGCTTTGTAAAGTCGATGACGCTTTCCCTCGCGTAGTTGATCGTCATTGAAGCAACGGCCAGATCAGCTCGCTGAAAAATATTTATACAAAATAATTGTGTAATTAATTAAATTTCGACGAATTATAATCCTGAAACAACGACACTCCACATTTTTGCTTTGCATTTTACAGTCTTATTCTCGTTCGAAATGCAACATTGTGCAACGCCAAGGTGAAAAAGTGCTGCAGCTGGACCAGCTTACCCAGCTATACTTAGGCGCAATGCAAACATCGCACAAACCGCATGGAAACTGAAGCTTGCAGGGTCTTTCAATTCCGCACTTCACTTTTCTCCGTCTTTTCGGTCTAGAAGCGGATTGTGGTACGAGTCAAGAGGCTCCATTCATACATGCCTGTACTAATTTTTTATTAAAAATTACAAAATACTGTAATTTAATGTAACACATACAGCAGAAAAGTGGCGGCATCTCTATGCCTTCTTTAATAAAATTACATTTCCCTCGACTGTTTTTTCACCCCAGTAGAAAGAAAAATGAATGAAACAACATGTTAAAAAAAGGATGTGGAAGAGCGAATTTACTCTAGCCAATATTTAAATACACACACAAACACACACGCGGGAGAAAGTGATGGGGAGATTTTCTCGTTCCTCATGTTTCTTTGATCCCGCAATTAGCCGTAGTGTACCAACGCAAAGTACCAGGGACTTTGAAAGTTTCAGGTAGAAAGCCGTGAAAAAAACTTGTCGTTGAAATGTTGAAGAGCCTTTTCATAACTCCGAGGCAGCGCGTGATTAAAACCGGTGAAAACAAAACTTCTCGATTATCACCGGCGAATGGCTTACGTTTAATTATTACTTCGATAGCAGGCATCAAAGTTTTCAAGTACCGCTATTCTTCGATCATGACGTATTTAACTTACAATTATCTAATGAAGGACGATAGAATTCAGTATTAATGATCGTTTTTTCTAACTCCAGAAATTGTAAAATTTAGTTTTCCAAAATTTGCACTGTTATTTGTCGAGTCAAAATGTAAGAAAAAAAAGACAAAAACAGGCATTATTGCGCAAGTTGATCGACGAGAGATTGTATAATTTTTCGATTAATGATCCGTGTTTATTGTCGTACCAACTAGCCTGGATGTTAATTAAAAATATCTAAAAAGCTTCTCAATGCGAATAGAGAGTCTTGAGTTACCTCGAGTTTTCTTCGCAGAGTTCCGTTTTGAAAGCTTCCGAGGTTTCGTTTTCCACCGCAAAGTGGTTACTTATACACGCTGCACCGCTGAATGCAGCTCCCAGTGCAAGTGTCTTATACAGAGAAAATCTCACGGTTTGAGTTGTCAGATTTTGCAAGGTATTCAAGATTTCAAAGGATGGGCGTCTGGTTCATGTGTAAATAAAAAAAAATGCAGCACCGTTTATCGTTTCTGTAAAGGTTCGTTTTCCCGATCTCAGATATTTTATAAGTAGATATTTTCAAAGGATCACAGGTGTCGATTCGAATATCGCGTATTATTTGCTCTCCGGGCTGAAAGTCAGCGCGATTCGTTTGTAGAACTTCTTTAACGACACAAAGTCCCAACGCCTCGTTAAGTCCGTGAAGATTTCTCGCCTCCCCTTAACTTCTCGCTTTCTTCGTCACGAGGTTATACTAGGGATGGCCACCAAGCCAAAAATAATCGATCACGTTTGGTTATTCCCAGCATGTACGCACATGCACGAGTCTCGGTAACGAGTGACGAAGAAAGCTTTCCCCTTTCTTCGCTTGTTCATTCTTGACAAATTTTTATCATTTTCACCGTATAAATACCGCGAGTGTACTTTCAAGGGTCGAATGTTAAAAGCTCGAGTTCGGTCGATCTGCACAAGTTTCAGCGGCACGGCGTGCTTTCGAAAGTTCATTTTAAAAGTTTTTCAACGTCTTCGACGCGGTGTTGAACCCCCCTTTCCCCCTATCTATAGCTACGACACTTCCTGCAAGGGGGGGAAACAAATTTAAAAAAGAAAGACGAGCAATTTGCTTGCGGCAGGTGGTCAGAGATCTTGTTTAATAACACAGAGCTTTTACAATTCAAATGAATCCCGTTACGCGGGAAGGGATCGAGTGACATTCGCGAGCCGCAGCCAATGAATCGTTTCGGTTAAATTTCGTCGAAGATTGTTCCTTCCTCGTCTAATTTTTTTTTTTTTTTTTTTGTTTTAAACTGGCATTTCGTGACGGCGCGTTTTACACGTAAATCAGATCGTGTAACACGTGAACGAGGCGTGTATATAAGCCGTACCATTTTTGCACGCTTATGCCGAACGTTTTGCATAACGAATTTAATATCGAGGAGAGAGAGAGAGAGAGAGAGAGAAGTGAACCGAAAAAAGAGGAAGAGAAAAAAAAACGTACATCAGCTTCTATCGCCTGGAGTATTTTGCATGCAAAATTAAATCAGACTGCTTCACTTTTACTCTTGTTCCTGTTACATTTTTTACATTTATCCCCCTTCGTTCCCTCCAAAGAATTTCGAATATGTCTTTGCTGTATTCATTTTTCTATCCGTCGTGTAGAAATAGTCTGTACAGAGATTCGTATTATTGTACACTCTACAGAATTGAACTTTGCCTGATTTGTAGACCAAGTTGAAGGGATGCAAACACACCCACGCACACACACACACACAAACTCGTACCTTTTCCATAAGCTCGCGAACGATTCCATTCCACTCCTTGGTTTCCGGATCGTATACTCCGTACATGTGATCGGGAACGAGTCGTATTGCATATTGGAAACCGACCTGGCCAGCGATCCACTTTAGAAGGTCTATGCAGAAGCCCTCGAACCTGGCGTTTCCGGTCAAATTCTTGTCCTCCTTGACCATGACGTACGGCTTCTCCTTCAACGAGACAATTCGCGTTGCAGTACGTAGGATATTTCGAAACCGAATCCAGCCAATCACAGATACATCGGCAAAAGAGGACCGTAAAAAAAAAAAAAAAAAAAAAAACCTGTATAAAATACAAAATAAAACCGATCTTGACGGCGAAACGCAGAAATTACGGGTATCGCAAAAGCGCGCAACGGCAAGTCTATTTTCCTCCTCTACCGTCTCGCGGAGAAACGGAGTTGGAGCTAATATCGAGTTCTTGCTCTCCAAAGACGACACATCGTATCCACTTACGTCTGTATTGGTTCCCCTCCAAGTGTGTTGCCACTTCGCCCGTAGCATATCGAGTTTGAATTTCGAACGCGAATAAGGAACGAACGACGGAAATTCCGTGTCATACCTCCGTAGGTACCAAGTTTCGACTCGGGACTGCGGGATTTTACCCCAAATTGAGTTACTACAACTTAAATTACCTCCAAGCGAATCGACAGCCCATCAGGGACATGGGAAAGATTTTAGTATCCAGGGGCTTCTGGGTTTCACAGAATTATTTCCACCTGGCACCCTCGTGTCAATTAGTTATATTTTGTAAACAATTATGAAATGATCGTTTCGCAGGCTGGCAGTTATTATTATTATTACTATTATTATCGTTAATTTTCTTTATTCTTCTGAACCCAGAAAAGAAATGTTTTCCAAATAAGTAGCGAGATCTTTGACGCGACTCCTTAAACGGTTCCGCGGAAGTAAAGCAATTAGGAAACTTTCCCCGTTGTTACTTCTCACTACGTTGATTACTTCACTAAATTTTCTTAGTCAAATCGGTTAGTGTAATTCGTCCAATCCTATTATCCGGCAGCCTTACGTTGTTTTTAAGCATTGCCCAAGCTATAGAGCACGGTAATGATAATGTCGTTGAAAATTTTCGTCAAACGTTACAAAGTGTGCCAAGAAAAAAAGGGAACCGCGCGTAGAATACGGAGCGGTGAAAAGATATCCTTGAAAAAATCATTTGCACGCATATCCACCACGCAGAATGGAGAGTTGATTACACAAAAAAATAAATAAATGAATAAATTGAACAAAAAAAAAAAAAAAAACAACAGCGTAGAAATTAAAAGTAGAAAAAAAGTCTGTGATTAGTTACAAGCCTCCGTCGGGAATCGTTATTTTTTCGGCAAAATAGCAGCAGCAATAACAACGGAGGTAAAAAAAAAAGAAGAGAGGATGGAAGCGGGGTGAAAATTGAAAAAAAAAATTCTTTTTGTTTTTTATTACGATCCTTTCACGACGCGTGAGCCTCGCGTGTATACGCGTTAATTATAAATCCAATTTCACCGGGATTATTTTGGAAAACCGCGGGACTTTTCCCGGCTGTAAATCCTCCGTTTCATCGAGGCCCACCTGCAGTTCGAGTTTCTTCGCCTCGGCGTTTTTAAAAATTATAAATCCAACGAGGCGATAAATTTATCGAAACTGCGGCTCGTAGTCGGCTGGATGAAATTGGATCGGCATCGCCGGATTGAAATTGTCGAATATCTGTAGCCGGTGTGTGATTTAAATGGTTTTAAAGAAACGGCAATAAAGTATCGTCGTGTGCAAAGTATCAGTGAGTCGAAAATGCGAAAATGCGAAAATACCTCTCTGGTCATGACGACTAGGGTGATGTTGGTCGCGGTTGTCTCGTAGAAGGCTCCGACATCCGTTACGTTTACTCCGCTGCCCGGCTTCCATTCTCCAACCTTGACCAATTCCTCCCTCTTCAATTTCAGTAGATCGAGTTTAAAGTTGTTCCGCTTACCCTCGTTGAATTCGACGTGACCGGTCAAGCCGTGGATCCCTGCCTGCAACTCGAAAATCCGATCTGTCGATGCGTGCGCTCTAAAATTTCCGACGGGAATTATTAATGCGACGAACCTGACGTCGAGCAAATATTTCACCGCTTCTTTATTTAATTGGCAATCAACCCCGAGACGTAATATTAATATAGTTTCCACTTCCTCCTCCAATATCATACCCTGTTTATCTTTCTTTGCCGCGATCGCTCGCTGAGGGAATTTTTCATAGCAAATAATATTTCACCGCTCGAGTATTATATACATGCATAACTGGCCGACTCAAGGAGTTGAAAAAGCGGAAAATTACTGAATTCATCGATCCGGTGTATTTGGTTTGTACGTAGGAACTTGTTACATTAATTTCCCGCAGCTGCTGGGCAAAGACTCGAGGTTTAATTGAAAATCGTCTCTTCCTCTTTACCCGGCGAATCGGTTTGTACTTGTTTATTCATTTCTTGATCTAGACGCGGGAGAAAATAACGAAAAAGTCGAATCGAAATGTTGATAAAAAAGAAGATAGAGACGAGCCAAGTTGTTGCGAGTGAAAGCTCGGCACCAAATGGCCGCATGATACACGCGCGTCGCTTTCAAGTTCCGGATTTCGACGTTAATTGCACGCCAAGATTTATCCCCGATCCCCAGGGAAGGGTGACTTATGCTCATTGTCACTCAGTGTCGCCGCCATAAATTCACGCCCACGAATTTCGGTTACCGAGCGTGTCCTCGTCGCGAATTGCGATTTCGGAAAAATTCGTCGCCCAATCAGTTTTGTTTCCTCCGACGCGAGAAAGATCTTTGGTATTTATATTAATTTTCGGCAAAGCCATAGTTGAAATTCAATTTCAACGCATACGCCGAGATTAAAGCGCTAAGTCACAAGGGTTAATAATCTTCCAGGCAGGTTACGGAATAGCTCATCTTCACCGCTGTGCAAATCTTTGTTTAATTAAACCAAGACGACGGTGTTTACCGCGGTTCCCAAGTTACACTTGACCCGCGTACAACTTCCGCGGAGGTATATTTAACCTCTGGTTTATGCACCCGAGTCGGTATTTGCGCGGTTGAAATTCTCCCCAGTCAAAATTGCATCACACTGTTCAACGCGTATGACAGCCAGGAATTTTCCCGGCATTGTCAGCCGAATAAAGAAAAACTTAGTAAATTGAGATAGTTGATAAATAGCGATTACCTCACGTCGAATGAATCGGTAGAAAATATAAACTTGCGCATCGATTACATCGAAAACTTTTTCCGAATTCAAACTGAACGTAGCTTCTATTTTTTTAGTGAAAAAATGAAAGTGCGATAAACAGAGAGAATTCTTTTAATTAAAATGCTAATATCCGCATTTACATTCTCACGGCAATTGCCTTGTATGATAACAATAATTCAACGAGGCACCGAATAACCCGAGATAATTAATCAGCATCGCGATTTCTGCAAGCACCGCAAGGATTATTATCACATATCGCGCGTTCTAGCCATAAATTTAATAAAATAGCGAAGGAGACGTTATTTTCTGCCTTTCATATGCGGCGATTTACCATGAAGAGTAAAACGAATCTTTCTTCTTTATTCTATTTTCTCTTTTCTTTCACCTCGTCGAAATCCGAAACCAATTATAACTTTATGAAAACTCCTGACGGCTTTCTAGTTCGTCCACGCGTTTCAATCCACTCCCGCATTTTTCGTTTTCTTTTTTTGCTATGAATTTTTACGCCCAGTCGTATGGATTCAGTTTCCTCCGGATGATTTACCCAAAATACATTTCTTTTTTCTCGTATCTTCGATTCGTACGAATCCCGTTTTGTCGTGTCCCGAGTCTTAAATCTTTACGATTAAATTGTTTACTCACAGAAAACAACCTTACACGTACACGTATGATAAACTTTTTGTACCTAGGATTTTTCCTATCCGTCATGCTTTCGTCTCAAGTACATGCGAGTCAGGGAAAACTTTTCTTTCGCAAAGACTCGCGTTTCGCTCATTTATATTCATCAACGATAACTGCGCGTATATTATTTTTACCTCGGTTTACACTCTCGGGGGAAAATTTGTTCGCAAAATAAAGAAACAAATGAAAAACAGTCAGCTTTTATATCACTGCGATCGGTTCGCCATTCAGGGATAATCCGCTCGTTACGATTCGCTTGCAAATTTTATCTTTTACGTATTTTTGCATCAATTTTATCGTATCATAATACATCATTTCTTTAAACAAAAAAGGGCATGGTGAATCTTTTACCGCTTTATACGACGAGGGGAAAGGATGGAGAAGGATTTAGGAATCCGGGTGGAAATTTCCGTCTTCGAGATTCTCGCATTTGGGAAACTGCGAGGGATTCGATCCCGTTTCCATCGGGAATCCCGCCGGCTTCCCGTCTTTGACAATCAGGATCGCGCCCGTCTCTCGACATTTGACCCATCGCCCGATCCTCTCGAAGGACCAACTGCCCTGCAGAATGTAAACGGATGAGGAGCCGCGGCGATGCCAGGATCTCGAGTGAGAGAGGATGCTGGAATACCGTAACGACCTTCAATTTGCGTATTAATTATTATCGCAAGCATCCACCGTCGCTTCAGGGAGAATCCGTAGCCTCTTCTCGCTCGCTTCGCTTTATTAGATTACCCAAAACCCCGTTCGCGTCATCCAAACAGCGTGGAATAATTGATTCCCTCGATTACGGATCATACAACCTTATCTCTCGATCGATACACAAATTCGGAATTACGTATTCCAACTGAATTTTCGAGCCATGAAAGGAATTTACTCGACATGGAATATTGTGTACAAAAAACGAACATAAAATTTTTTGAAATGTGAATAAAAAAAAAAATGAATAAAAAAATGTATCCAGTTCGAATATGAAGTCTCGAATAATATGACACACATATGTATACCTGTGAATACGTATACATATATATGGCGGTGTGTAAATTTATACAAAATAATTGAATAATTCGGGGAGAATTTCGTTGAGTACTTCGGTGCTTTTCAGGAATTACGTATGTTGTTGAAGAGTGCGGAGGTTACTAGGGGGGAAATTTTTATACGGTGAAATGTCATTACGAAACTTTGAAAGGTATTGCGAGCGAGCAAACGACCAACTCGACGTCACGTCTCCGTCAGTTGAGCGAGTGTGTCGACGTAAAGTGAGTACAGAGCACGGAAAGAGAAAACAAAACAAAACAAAAATAAAAAAAAAAAAGAAGAAAAAAAAACAGAAAAAAGTAAGCTATGAGGAAAAAAGGGAAAGAGAAAAAAAGAAGAAAACGTTGCCGAATGAAGCGAAATAAACCAAGTAGAGAAGAAGAGGAAAATGCCGTCTCTCGAGGACGCCGAAGTTGAGGACGAAAAAGGCTGCTGATCTCAAGAGGCTGTTAAATAGGCCTTGAAAAAGTAGGAAACAAACTTTTCCCGGTGAACAAGAAAGTAAAATAACTCCACGGAGCTGGACGAATCGAGTGAGTGAAAGAGACGCGGGGGAACGAGACGAAGCTGAGAAAGATAGTGGGGCAAATGAGGAGTAGAGAGAAAACGAAAAATAAGCATCATCGAGTGACTCGCGAAGCGATTCCGGATCCCCGCAAAAGACTTTCTTGTTATATGTTTTCTTCGGTGTTCTTGATTTTACTTTTGTCCTTTCTCCCTTTGACGGCAAAGATCGAAAAAAGGTGAAAAAAAAAAAAGAAAAAGAAAGACAGTTAGTGCTTCAAACTTCCGATTCTTGAATTTCTAAGGCAAACAACAAGAGCCCGGTGACTAATTGGCAAAAGGTACGCGAAATTCGTTCGAATCCGCTTTTCACGTCTGTCTATATAATATAATTATTAAACCTACGCAAATCCGTTGATTAAATCAGAGAGTAAGATAAATAGGCTTGAAAAGCTGAGCTTTGGTAAGATTGTTATAACGGCGAGAAAGGATTTCCCAGGCTGGCACAGTTCTCGCGTAAATCTCGGCCCGATTAAGGCTCCTCGTTTCTCGGCTTGCGGGGCGCTGATATAGGCAGATGTAAATAAGAGAAACCTTTCAGACGGCTGTGGAATAAAGGTTACAGGTACGGAGAAGAGCTGAGGAACGAAGGAAGGAAATGAGTAAAGGAATAAGGGAAGAAAAAAACGGGTCGACCCGTTCCTCGAGCGATTCTCACGAGGAGTTATACGCCATATTTTCAACTCCCGTACACGCATACATTTTTCTCCGTTTCTCACTCCCAACATCCCGGTTTAAATATGCGGCATATATTTTCACGCCCGTTCTTTCTCCGGGTATTTATTCTTCCTCTTCTCCGTCAAGTTCCGTCCTACAGGACGCCCAAATTTGCATCTCGGAAGAGAACGTTGCAAAATCGTAAACATTTTGAGGCGTTATTACGTTATATATACGTACGGCGTTTATGTAGTTGTACAGTGAGAGGCCATCGTCCCAGGGTTCTTCCTTGTCGCAGGACAAATTCGCCGGCCTGAGAACGTGGCTTCGGTCCAAGGATGCCAGACCGTGGGCAAAAACCTGAACGCTGTCGTACATGAGCGCTGGTTCTGCCTGAAACACATGGTAACCACTGGTTAGATTTACCGAAAACAAAGTAAAACGGGTTTCAGAAAAATCTCGAGGATTCATCGTCCTGCGAGAATAACGCCCCGAGCTTGCGAACGCGAACGAAATATGCGAGAAGTTCAGATCCGGACGATACTTTTCATCCCGAGGCAAGAAGAACGACCATTCACCGCTTCTTGTTTCGTATTCCCTCGGTGTGAATTCCCGCTGATTTAAGCGGCTGCAACGAAGCATTGTCACCGGGCAGGTCGGGATGCTTTATGGTTTGAACGGGTTCGGAATGGAAGCGTGGAACCGTGGTGGAAACCGAGTTAATTGTTGAGGTCCGTAGGACGAGTCGAGGGTGTTTAGTAGCTGCAGTGATTATCGAGGCGAGTCCTTCTCTCGATTCCCGATTCCGTTCGGAGCTTGCGAGCCGTTGTCCGGGCAGAGAAGTCCCGGACTATGCAAGTTGGTTGGCTGGTTTGGTTGGTTGGAAACGTGATGCGAATGCAGAGGGTTGCGGGCTTCGGAACGAGAATAGGAAATCGGGGCTACGGTTCAAAATCCGGCTCAAAATCCCCGCTGCGGTCATCGACGCTTGCACCGGGATCTGGCACCTCCGGCACTCCAGCTTGCAGCTTAAGCGGGACTCGCGAGCTTTCCGCCTGAAGAGCCGCGCGCTCCGGGACTCCAGACTTAATTACAGCGAGGCGAACAAAGGAGACGTCGCCGCGAAGTTCCACCCCGTGAAACCTCTGCGTAATCCACCCCTCACGGCTCTTCCTTCTCCCCTCGACTAGCCGAAAAATTATCTTTGCAGCAGCAAGGACGAATCGGCAACGGGATATGTTGATCTCAATAGACGATGGGGACATTTTTCTACAAATTTTTCTACATCGAGGCGTCAGATTTTAAGAACTGACCTGAATGACTCCGGTTTTGTTTAAAATCGCATGACCAACCGGCTGGAACCTCTCCATTTGTCTAAGGACCTCGGCTACTCTGGGTTCCTCGACATCTACGAGACGGAAGGCAGTCATGTTGACACTGTTGTACTTGAAGTCCTCAAGATCGAAGGTTTCTATATCCTGAGAAGTGGGAAGAAGATATAAAGATAGAGAAAATGAATAATAATACAGAACAAAGCTTCGTGAGATGTCGGCAAATTCCGACGTCAGTTTCCAAACAGATTTAAAGGAGAGGGAAAGGGATATAATAAAATTCGTCCGGCGAGAGCTTTACGACCCGTAAAGAAGAAAAAAAAACGAAAAGAAGAAAAATCCGAAAAAAGAAATGCATTATTCAATATTCAGAGACGAAGGGGAAATCTGGATGGAAAAATCTCTGTGGTATAACCGTGTATAAGAATCTTCGAAGAGGACGTCTCGCCGAGTATTTCAAGGAGGATTCCGACTAGCCTGCAACGCGCCCTGAACTAAATAAATAAGCTGTGGCAAGTTGGCGTGAAATATTTTGCGGCGAACCGATTCCAATAAGATAGCTAGCTAGCCGTTCTCTCAGCTCGTGCAGAGCTCGTATCCCTCCAGCATCTACCGAGCTTTTCGACCACTGCACAATCCGCTTCCTCCCCTCACCTCGATTCCCAATTTCTCCCATCTATTCGTTTCATCGATCTGCAGATGTATCGGGTCAAATTTTCCCTCCCTTTTCCCCTCTCTGAATAACCCAGAAAAAAATATACGACCGTATTAATTGGTTGATCGATTTTATCGGACCAGACGTGGTATCTCAGGTTTCGAATCGGATTACATACCCAGCTAAATTTATCTCACAACGGAAAATGTCTGACACGATATTTCCGCGATATTCTCGAGCATCCGTCATGCAGTGGATTTTTTTTTTTCTCTCGTACTTCCCCGATAGATGTCCGCAGTGTAGCTGCGCTCGAACGAACCAACGTACAACGTCGTTACAGGTTCCGTTATTTTCCAGCCAGACGGTCTGGCCGCGTTAAAGTTTCGCGACTCGTGGATTTCGCTTGTTTCCAAATGCAATAAGCTCGCGGTTAACTCCGAGAAACCAATAACGATAATTACAATTAATCCAGGATGCGAAAGTGACGTGGAAGCCACCCTTGGCCTCGTGCCCACGCCGCAAGCAGACCCTCTGAGCTTGCACGCGCGGTATGCAATTTCAGCGTCGCATCAAAGATATTCAGAGTTCGATCGTAGGTAGGTACCTACTGCATAGATCAAGCACAACGGATAACGCTTCGCGGATAATCAGACTTTGCAGAGGCAATGCCGCGGGTGAAATAACTTGACAATCGCGATACTAAACGAGGCTCGAATCAGTCGGTCAAGTATTTTACATTCTTTCTTTCAACCTCTTTCTAACCCATTTTACTACTTACGGCTATCAAGACTAGATAAAGGGAAACCGAGCTTGTCTCTGAGGAGCCACTGCAGTCGAGAGGGAGTGAATTTCATCTGATATCCTTCGGCAGGAGTGATAATTATAACCAACCAAGCTTATGTATTAAATATTCCTGCTGGCGCTGCTTCTGCAGAGAAATTAAAACCGGGTTTTTACTTCGTTGGTATAAAAGAGGGGAAATAATATTCTGAAAACGGTGTTCAATTCCAGATTGTCCCTTTTGTTCGCGGAGGGATGTGAAGTAAGAAATAATAATATAAAAAAAAATAAATAAAAATTTTGCAAGGGAAAAAATCCGCGGGCTGGTATCTTGAGCGATACGGAAATTCAAGCACGCGAGGAAAGTGAATTCGACAAATTGGGAGAAGAATTTTTTTTCTAATTAAAATTGGTTCGGTGTATACATGTATATATACTTACAAAGGTTGTGAACATGTAGTGGTATCTGTAGTCGTTCATTTGCAGCTGAAGTATCTGAAGCAGAGAAGAAAACGGAAAAAAGAATACGTGAGCGTGAAAAATGAGAGAAAAAAAAATTCATACTTATATATATATATATGTATATATATGCACATAGAAAGAAATTGCCCGCCGCCCCCCTCCCTCGCCTCCAGTAATTAATTAGTATGCGAAATGGAATATCATCATCGTTTTCAGCGCGCTGCCGATCAAGAAGAATCGAGATGAGGGGGAAAATGTTGACTGCAGGGCGAGGGTAAGTAAGTAAATCGAGTGGATGAAGTTAAATTAATGCTAGGTAAAAATAACACCGGGATGATAATAATAACAAGGAGAAAGGCGATGGGGGGTGAGGGTTGGATGGAGAGAAAAGAAGGGAAAGAGGCTGGAAGCATTTTCGTCGGGGATCGAATTATCACCGAATTGTAAACGGGGCGTTGCGCGATCTCTTCATCAATCTCCAGCAGCATTCGCTAACCGTCCTGGCAGCCAGCATCCGAAGGACCTTGAAGAGGGGCGGCGATCCTTGGAGGATAACGAAGATGGGGATGAAGCGAGAGCGAAAGTACCGAGAGCCTCCGGTCAAAAAGCATCCCTCGAAAATGGCGGGCGGTTTATTTTCCCATCTATTCACAAGGTCGCTCCGTCGTATTATCCAAAAGCGAATTTGCCGGCGCGCTCTTTGAATCTCGAGTTGAGCTGGCGAACAAGCTCAAGTAGGGATTTCGTCGCGTGGGCGGGAAAAAAATTTGGTGTACAAAGAACGGGGAGGATATTTTTTTCCTAGGTAAAAAAAGGCGTAGGTTCTTACCGCTCTGAAGAATTGCTGCATGTGCGCCGGATCCGTGTCGACGATAAGCTTGTAAATCTCCTTGTGACGAACCTCCCTGAGAACTTGTCTGTACGAGGATGGTCCCGCCTGTCGGATGTACATCTCCGCCCTCGTCGACGGCGGCGACTTGACAAGGTCCTGGAGCTTGAACAGACCTGTAAAAGCGAAAAGGAAGAAGAAGAAGAAGAAGAAGAAGAAAATGAGAAAAGAGGCTCCCCGCAGTTTGGACGTCTACCAGAAAATAGCTACCCTGAGAAAAGCCACTTTGCCGTTGTCATATCTCGATTAGTTTTCCACATCCTCTCCCGGATCCGGGGGATATAATCTAGACGTACGTATCCATAAACCGGAGGCCAATGCCTGAAAGCTCTTGGTGCCGTCATTGCAGCATTCCGACTTGATCGATGCTTTTTTAATCAAACCGGAAGCCGGTGTTCAAGCCTTAGACTCGTGGTCGAGGAAGCAGGGCGGACAGTCACGTAGTTTGAAATCCCCTCACGTTCTCCCCAGATTTTTCTGTCACGTCTTATTCGTCCGGGTTTAGTGCCGCTAGTTACGAGCCGCTTCGTACTCTTCCTGTTTCATTTTCAAGACGGCGTAACTTGCCGCCCGCCTTCGGCAATTCGGGCTCCAATAATATAAGGAATAATAATTGTCACAGTCGCGCGTAGTTGGCGGAAGTCGGAAATTGGAACGTGCTGCCGGACCTGATACTGCGGTGTAAGAAACTGGAGAAAGGATACCGGTTGAAGAGATATCGCCGGAGAAGAAGGCAACAAATTTCACACTGGAGGAACTCGAAGAAGAAGAGGCGCCCCTCGGGGCTGTTAAAAGAGTACCGAGATTGAAAAATAATAACCATTCGCTTCGGTCTCCGACCGACCCCGTCCAATATTTCTCTGGTTGCTCTCCGGCGCGATAACTGGGATGAACAACTGTGTGTCCCGCTGAGCAAAGACGAGGAACGAGGTAGATGAAGGGGACGAAGAAGACGGAAGGGGGGGGGGGGGGGGGAGGATGAGGAACGAGACTCCCCCACGTGGGAGATTTCGAGTTAGTGTCTTGTTGCGGCGAGATTTATGACGGCGACCTCATCCTTCCAGCTCCCTTCATGACTCTCCGAACCTTGAGAGCCCGGGAAACCGCTTCGCTGGTTCCATTTTCGTGCAAATTCTCCCTCTCTGCAAATAGTTGGTGAAAACCCCGAGGACGCTGCAGGATCAGGCATGGGGAACTTGGGCACTCCGTCTTTGGCTCAGTTGCATCGGTTTTTGACCAGTTGATAGAGAACTCAGAACTCGGTTGATTGACATGGAAAAAGTTTTCGCGGTTTTTTGACCCGATATAGCGTGGACTTTACGAAGCATCGATCATTCGGTTTCTCGAGATATTCGATGCGGTCGATTCGGGATCAGGATCGACTTACCGTAATCTTCCTCGTATATAATCGCCACTCTCGTCCAGTTCAGGAAGGACATCAGGTCCTTGAACGCCCTGTTCAGATGATCCTGGGCCGGATAGAGGTTTATACTGAACTCTTTGAACGTCGGCTCGAAGTCAACTCTCGCCTCCAGGTGCGGCACGTCCAACGCCTCGCAGATACTCTGAATGTGAGCCCCCAGCAGAGGGTCGGATGGCCCGAAGATACCCTGCACCGACCTTGAAAGCTGCTTGCAAGCTGCAAAGGAAAGAGAAAAAGCTGAGTAAATAGAGTAAAAATCGTCGTCTTTGTCAATTTTCGTTTCTTATTTATCCAATAGGGACAGCAGGAAGTCATAAAACGATATTTCACGGATCAAATCATTCACAAATACGATACTTCGATTCCTTCGAGAAAACTGAATTATTTTGCAGAAACAGAGAATCTCGGTGAACGAATTTCACTTCCAGATCGTCGACGTTCACGCTTCCGTTTCGTCGAAGCGACGATCCTTCTTTTCCGGCATCACGCGCCCGGCACTCGTTTCCACGTGTTCGGTCCATTCGCGGTATCGCGATTCGCCGAGCAGATAGGCGAATCGCAGTTGGTGAAAATCGATGATAGTTACGCGGGTTCATCGTAGATAAGGTCGGCCGAATTCCGGTCGCCGGTTCTCCTCAGCCGGACGTGAACCAACGACCCGGCGCGAAGACGATAAATATTTTATCATCCCGCAGGAGGAGCGGCCGGATTGACGGTGGTTTTATGCGGCTACTTCCGGTCTATTCGTGACCTTCGCTCCCCGGCAACGGAGGAATCCCTTCGGTTCTTTCTTCGGATAATCAATTCAGACCGTCGTTGCGATACGACCCTCGAGAATGAAGCTTCGGGCCATTTCAAGGAGGGTAAATATTCCCGGCAGACAAACGGAGCACCGCCGCTGCTTTTCGTCGGCAGTCTCTGTTTTCCGCAGGTGCCCAAAAAGCGCTGTTAAATACGCCATCAGGGTCGCTCAAACCGGCGTCGAAAGCCGACCGCTTTTCTCCCGACCGCAGGGATTTATCCCGTCAAACTTCTCCCTTTACCTCAAGAAAATCCGGATGCGTATCCAATTTTAATACCCGTTGTTGGCGAATTTTGCGGCTCGCGGTTCTTCGAGAGAATGGCGGAGTTTCGCGTGGCTGAGATGCTCGACGTTTTTGAATTCCGAGAAAAAGAGAAAGGGAACTGTTCGCTCTCCTCTCCCTTTTCCTCATCTTCTTATTCTCCATAATCATATTTTCCATCTAGTTTTTGAACCCGCGCCGCTCGGGTCGAGGAATCCGAGTGTGGATATTTTATTTGGGGAAAGTTTTAGACTCTTTCTTTTTCTCTTACATAAAAACCACGTATCATTGAATTTCTTTATCCCATTTCGCGAAATGAATGGGATAGAAATATTCCAACGACCTTCCCTGTCTGCCAAATAAAACGTGCCTAAAAATTCTCACGCTATTCTAGAAATCGATCAAACGCGTTGGCATTGCTGACAAAGTTCTTAGCAACCGAAATTTGCGTAGGTTCATTTAATCGGAAGCGATTGCTTGATATTCCCTCATCGACAAAATTTTACTCACGATTCGAAATTTTGCAGGAAGTTAGTGCAGGCTGCCCCTTTACTACATGGTAATAATCTTAACCCGTCCTTCGTTGTGCAGACCCGGAAAGTTTTCAACTTGTAATAACAGTAAACACAAACTAGGAGAGCAGATAGCAGAGAAACGCCGGAGAAATAACAGGATTTGGGCTTGTCGTCTGAAACATGGGGGTGAGTATGAAAAGGGAAGGAATAAAGGATGTTGCGACGTCATCTAATCCTTGAGCTGTATCGTCAACAACACGAGAAGCCTGAAAAGTTGTTCCACAAAAAAGGACCTTTTCAATTCTCCGAGATCTGAGGCGAGCAAAAGTCGGTTCATGTGAGAATTGAAAGGAGAAATCCTTCGAAGGAGGAAGAAGTAGGCGATTCGCTTTTAGCGAGGACTCGTCGGGAATAATGTATAAAATAATTTCCATATCTCACTTGGAATAAGGATGCAAATATATACATATACATATATATATATATATATATGTATTATAGATATAAGGGCCGTAGGCTGAATGCTCAAAACTCGAGAAAAACTTGCGTATTTCTTATCTTTTTTATCCCTTCTTTCCCGAGGCGTTTAGAGCCGGTCTTTCGTCTTGAAATCGCTTCGAATAATATGCGAAATACATTCAATGTGAAATGGAATTTTAACTTTTTCTTTCAATTCTTATAATCCAGAGGAACAGTAGCTAACTCGACTGTGGATGAACGAAGGATCAACGGCTGCACACTCTTCAGGATTCATCAAAAACTGTCGCCAATTAACCGGAAGTATATAACAACAAGTTTGATATTCACAAGTTCAGTTGGAGAACAACTTTTTTTTCCAATTGCGAAACGTGTCTCCGTATAAAAATGTGTCAAGTATGTCAGATTAGAAAAATTAGAAATTCGATTTTTAGTAACCTGAACATATCAACTTCTCAATGAATTTCCGGTATCAAAATTTTGGCAAAGATTATTAAACGTTTAAAAATGATTATATATTATATGTAAATGACGTAAATTGTGTTAAAAATCGTATTGAAGGATGGAAAACATCGCATTCGTTTGTCATACAACGATAAACATTATTTCAATCATGGTAATTTTTTCTTCCATCTATCCTGAGAATGTTACCAAATCACGTAATCCTCACAACCAAGTTTCTCAAAACTTGTACGTTGAACCTTTCTAATAATTTTTTTATCGAAGTGAATTCATTTCCTATACCTACGTGTCTAAATCTGTGCACAACGTTGAAGAAAAGTGTAGCCAAAAGTTCGCGAATATTGAAATTCGGCGTCCGGTTTTTTCCTAAGAGAGAAATAGCTGATAGCGAACGGGTTTCCTACCTAGAGTACATTTTTATTTACCCAAGCTGCCGTGTTTCAGGGGTTGGGGGTGGAGGGTCGTTACACGAGGCGAAAGAGCCGTCAGAGGATAGCTTGCGATCCGCCCTAAACATACGCGAAACGCAGGGCAAACACCGCAGGGCTGGATAACTCGAGTCCCAGGATCGCGAACCTCGGAGATTTCTGCAACAAGAAGCCTCCCGAGACTTGTCGCGTATTTTCGTCCCTGAAACCGGCCCGCGGAGCTCTTGACTTATGCAAACGACACATCGCACGTAGAGTAGAGAGTAAAAGCGTCGCCCCGCAACAACCCGGAAAGCAAGCGCACGCCGTTTTGCAAATTTCATCTCTGCTCAGCCTCCGCGAATTCCTCGCGATATTTCAAGGAGCAAAAGGCGTTATAATTAATCGCAGCGACACTCTCGTGTGGAAAAGGTGACGTGATCAGTCGAATGAAACCGTATTGTCACGATATATCCACACGAAAATCCGTCGTCCAGAGATAATTGCATCGGGTAATTCTATCATTGCATTTCTTCTATTTCTTATCCCCCTTTTATTTGACCAGTAAAAATTTTCCCCCTTTACACCATAATTTGGTGGCCATGAAAAACTTTGAATTTTACGATGTTCTTTTTTTAACGCAACTTTCTCTGTAAGGGTGTGAGATTCTTTTTTTATTTTTATATTTCCCTGTATCTCCACTTGTGTGCTTTCGGCTAAGATGTTGCGAAAATTCTTCTCCCCTTTGTATATTCATCCCTTTTATATTTCTACATCGCTTTCGTCCCGGACTCGTGTATTTACATCTGGGTTTAGAATTTCGGCTGCATCGATACTTTGCATCCAGCTTATACATACCTCGAGTATACGTATATAATGTATATTTGGTTATCACGCGTTCCCTTTGCTCGGTGGTTCTGAAAATAAGCTCAAGTTGAATTTTCGGTTACATCGCGACTCGACGCGGCGTGCAGAGAAAATAAAAATTATTATTATTGAAAACAAGGCTCGTTCCCGAAGGACGAACCGAACCTGGTTATTCAGAGCTAAAGGGAGATTGCGGCGAAGAGAGAAGAAGAAGGACAGGGAAATGGAATTTACTCTCGGCGCTTCGCGCTCACTTAGCCTCTTCGAACGCGCTGCAAGCTCCGAGCTTTTACCCCCTAGGTTTCTGGGCGATATTGACTAATTTACAACGCCTTTAAAGAAGGGCCCAGCGTCTTCTGCATCGAATAATATATCTCACCTGGGATAAGCCCGTCCATTTTCCACCCGACGTCGAAGGAGCACTTTCGGTTAGGCCTCTCTCTCTCTCTCTCTCTGCAACACCATGAAATTCGTCGGCGTATCTACGACGGGCGCAAATGAGACTCCGAGCACTCAGCGTATTAACTAAAGTCACGCACAATTAGCCACCAAGCACTAGATTCTGCAGTAACGGCTGCCTCGCGGACGAAACGTGTATATAGCTATGCATAATTTTGCGACCCCGGAAATTCCCGGTATCGCGTCTCCGACAATCTTGGAACTCTGATCGTTCCGGTTCTTTCAGCCGACGACCTAACAACCCGGCGGTATTATTATTTTGCTTTGCTCCCCACGATTACAGCGTGCTTTATTTTTTTTTTTTTTGGTTCCTCATTTTAAACAGTACTCCGAAAGCTGCAAAAACGTCAAGTAGTCAAAGATTGTTTTTATAATTCGATGAAGTGCGCTTTCGACGCGTAAAAATAAAGTCTCTTAAACGTGAAAATATAGCCGTCGTTATTTTTTCTCAACTACTCTTCGTCGTATCTTTATTTTTTTATTTCGCTTCGGCTCAAGTTGAAAGCTTGGATTCGAAGGAATAGTAATCCTACGATTTCTTTGTGCATGCAATATTAATACGCGCAAGCTTCGCATTCGCATAATACAGGTATGTATAAGTATGCGAAAGCTCTCTCCGTCCAGCTGTTGACGGAATCAGAATCCACAAAGCTTTTCCGTGAGGTTGAATGTAGGTAAAAGTGAAACCCCCGATGGCGGCTTAAAAGAATCCTGCAGTTCCGCACGCTACCCTTCGTTATATTTCGACCCGATACTTATATTATCTCCGCCTATCCGACACACCGAGTTATTGCTCGAATTTCATACGAATCAATAAGGGAATTTCGGTTACGACTAGGGCATAAAAAAAAAAAAAAAGTACTTTCGTCCCGCCTCTTGTCAAGCTTGTCGTACGTATACTTAGTCAGGAAACACCATAAAATCGGCGATAAATTCGGAGATAGTAAATAAAGAACTAAAAAAACAATTATACGGTGAAATGGCAAAAAATCGCCGAGGTCTAGACTTCTACAAATAACGAATCGTAAAAATTCTAATCAGGTCTGTAATAAATAGCAAAGGTATATTTGTTAAAAAAATATCGCTGCTAATCAAACGTCAGGGCTGAAATTTGACGAGTCGATTTCGGTTGTTCGTAAAAAATATACATACATGTATATTATCTTTACAGATATATTGAGTAGATTTAAACCATAGGTGCGGTGAAACTTGGCACTCAACTTGGAACAACAACGACGTTACGGTCGTATAGCTGTACCGACTCGTATGCTGCTGGGGTTCGCGCCACGCGCTCGTATTACACCGAAGTACCGAGTTGATTAAACGATAATTATGCATCGTCTATATAATAATGATAGAATAATTACTGCCCCGTACGTACAGGGGTTGAAGGTTGGTGGATATTGCGTTCCCCGCACGATATACGTTGAATTGCGCACATTTTTCAAGAAAGAATCGACTCTCTCGAACGATAGAGTAGAAGTAGTTTTCACTTGGAATCATCGAAATATCCAACCTGTGTACAGTTTTTGACGAGAAAAGAAGTAAGCGAGGATGGACAGAATAAGGAAGTGAATGGTAAAAAAAATGGTAATAAAATATTGAAGGCATGAATAAAATCAGGACTTCTCTGAGACGCGTCAGGTCCGCTCAAATCTTACTTACGTATTTCCCTCTGCAGGCGGGTTTTTGCACATTTTAAAGAAGAAATCGAGCTGCTATTATTTAATTCTTTTTATTTCGTTCTACTTTTTACCATCTCAAAATACGCGCGAATATTCCAGGCGAAACAGCGGATATTTGGGATTGGGAATAAATCTGCTGTTATCCATGTTTTTACTCCTGCTGCAGGTTTACTCCTCGATATCAGGTGCTCGGCTATATCATCCTTCTGTTTATCGTTTCTTTGAGCTGCAATAAAATTAGCCCAAGCCGGCAATTTCGAATCGGTTGTAAAACTTTGAGTCAAAAGGAAGCGGACAACACCGCGCGTTAACGGGAAACCAGCGGAGAAAAGTCTTTAGTCCGAAACTCGGCGAGATAAAAAAAAAAAAAACGAAAAATAAGCGATCCGTTTATAACGTGGTAATTAATTTTTTAAACGAAATGATAATTCATTTTTTCTGGCTTATTCTTACCCGCCTCGTCTTAGGAAAATTCACTTTTCATTCTACGTGAGATAATAAAAAAACGGTTCGACACTTTTATTCTTTTTTAATTTTATTCAAATCTTTTTGACTCTTCGACTCGATCCTTTTCGTCCTACGAAATTCCCTCTCCACACCGTTGAACTTCTCCCGTTTAATGATATTCACCGGAAAAGCGGTGAGAGCATTTATTATTCTTTATAATAACCGCGATCGCTGTTGTTAACCGAGGACATCCCACAAGCCCAGACTTACGGCTTTTTATCGCCGTTATTCCTGCCCGTTATTGCCGGAGGGTCCGTTTTATACATTCCCTTATTGCGAATATGGGGCAGCGGTGCGGTTTGCTACGTTTTAGCTTATTATTATGCCCTCACATACGCAAACATTCGTAGTTCCGAGCCCTGAATAGGCTCGACAGCCCGTCGCCCCGAAGTGGAGAACGTCATCAACCTTTCTTCATCCCCTTTTCAAGCACCTATAATTATCTTCGAATAACGTCAAATGCAGAGACGAGCCCGAGCGAATTTTTCCACCTCGTAAGGCTTCGTTGTATATACCTGAAGAAGTCGTTCGCAATTAGCTTGATAAATATTTCGCGATTTATTCTAACGCCGGGAAAATAGCTGTCCGCAATTTAGCTCACCCTGCAACCGTCCGACCTGTAATTGACCGTTACTACTGCGCTCCTCGCTTCCCGCGGTTCGTCCTGATGTTCCTCAATTTTTAACTCAGTCAAAGATTATGCGTTCTCGTAATTCTTACTTCCGCAACAATTTGTTCGACCACCCCTCCGTCTTTATTCCCTTATTTTATATAACACAAAAACAGTCCCTACAGCGGTATATAATTTAGGTGAAAAATACGTCAGCTTGCGCAGTTTTGACGGTAGAAAATTAAGGCTGAATTGTTTCTTCGTGTCTTGTTGTTTGTTCATTATTATTATTGTTATTGTTATTATTATTATTATTTTCTTGTACTCGTCATCCTGCCGAGTTTCTCTAACCACACAACTATTTTTAATTTCCCCATTTCTCTCGCGAAATTTATAAGTCTGTTCTAAGTAGGTATGCACAATTTTCATACCTAGAGATTATAGTTAATAAAAGTGAAGAGAGAAAAATAACTTTGCTCCCAGGAGCGAAACTTTCTCAACATCGTCGGGGGTTTGAACAGCAGTTTGACTAGCTTGTGGAGTAATTAGTAGCCGAGCTTAGCGATTGACGAACAACCGTCTTTCAACCCCGTGGCTTTGGGATTTCAAGATCCTGACGGTTTTGGGTCTGACCCTCTTATAATTACTCAGTTAACGATTTTTATAAAGTCTTAGCGATCACACGACCGACTTTTGTCGATAAATCGATTCGAGAAAGGACTCACCCTTTTTGCTGGTACGAAATGAGTCGTCCTTCGGGACGTACTGGATGTCGTAAACCAGCGTCGTGTTCGGCAGGACGCTCTTGTCCTTGTTGATCCTGTAGACAGCGTACTTGAACGCCAGCTCCGACGGGCTGTCCTTTTGGTCCTCGGTGAAAATCGCACCTGTAACAGCGATAGTCGAATTAATATGGCAAAAAATCTCTTTGCGAAAAAACACCCCGCTGTGAAATTGGATTCGCCAAGGGGAACGATAACTCATCGTGGTCCGATCTCGAGCTGTAAGGCGGGGCCAAGACTTTCACGGAGAGAGTTTTAATTGAATAAAATTAGTAATTAACGATGAATATATTCCAACAATTTCCGGCCCGCTGGTGCTGCTGCTCATGCCCCTTGTTACGTATCTACCCTGCGACCACTAGACTGTGAATTGATAATTGATTTCGACCCCTCGAGTCGCTCCTTTGTTTTAAGATGAAGAGGAGGAAATGAAAATGTGAGAAAAATTTGTACGAACTTTGGTCGGGATAGGTGGAAAAGAAATGAGAAATTGCGAGACTTTGTTCGAGAATTTCAACCCCTACGGGTTATCGTGCCTTACCGGAAATGAGAGAGGAAACGTGTAAGGAGCAGGATAATCGGGGAACGAGCTAAGAGTGAGACTATTTTTGCGAGGAAATAGCGATTGTATTGATGCAGGGTTGAATTCCTAGGGTATTTCCACAGCCCTTGGAAGGAGCCGAAATCGATTTGTCTAAATTCCCGTTTCCCTCGAGCTGCGGATAGTCCAAGAAAGTGAAAGGGTGAGTAAGAAAAACAACATAATTCTCTGCCCTCGAGCAATTACTTTATCGTTATGCGAGTGGTTCACTACACCGCGGCCATTGTTCTAATTTATTTATCGCATTTTTGTTTACTCCATGTGCTTCGCTAGTTTTCTATCTCTCGGGAATTCTGTCCGCTCGTTATTTTCCTCGCGACATCTCGGCCATTTGTTTTTCCCGTCACCTCCGAGATGATTTTTTTTCCCGAGAAAATTGCAGCAACCTCGTTATCACCTCTAAACTAGTTCCGAGCACTTAGAAATTTCATTTCCTACGGGAGCGACGTGTCCGAGAGAAAACAGGAGTCGTTATAATGATGAACTTTTACACAGCTTGTCGGGAATTTCGAAATTGGATATACGGCGCAGGGAGGCAAAATATGGCGGTTGGTTGGTTCGCGAACTGAACAGCGAGTCAAATAGACGTTTCCACGGGTAATTCGATGTTATAATGGTCGGTAATTCTCTACGGTGAATTCCCATCTCGGCTTTCATGGAAGTAAAATGCAAATACACCTTAATGGAAAATGTGGTAGTGAAAATAGTTTCAGAGTTATACCGAACATAAATATATAAATATGTATTTATGTAGAGAAATTCGCGAGCTTGCGCAGCAGGTTCCAAAATAAAAAAATAAAAAAAAATAAAAATAACGAATCACGTATCTTTCCTGGAAAAAAAAATTATACAAAATGTAACCTTCCTCACGTCTTTAACTCAAAGCTGTGACAGCTGTAAGTGTGTGTGTAAAAGCATTTGACTCATCACCAATTGAAGTAAAAATTGTGAGCACTTCGCGAGCCTCGAGTGTAAAAAAATATGCAAAAAGCGGTATAACCGCTGTAGGTTGGCGAGCTTGTAAATCTGCGACGTTAATGATCCCAGAGAGGGAGAGAAAAAGTGGCATCGATCTATCCATCGTTAAGGGAAAGTGACCTCGTGTGCCTGGAGAAGCGGGACTGCCCGCAGTTACTTAATAATTACACTCTCTGCAAAGCTAACGCGGTAATTGAATTTGCATGAAAACTGGCTTTCCTCTCGGCTCTCGAGGTTCACCGAGGCCGTGCTGCAGGTCGAAAACGACGCCCGGAAAATTCCACCGTATATTTGTCTCTTTCTCTCTTCCCCGTCGATAAGATTCTTAATTGGGTTTAATGAAAACGAGTCACGTTCTCGACCGATAATCGCCTCTTCTCTGCCATTTGTACGTTCGCCTAGGCTCCTGTTTACCGCTGTTATTCGTATATTCGAGCAGCCGAAATACCACGGATCAATGCCTCGTACAACCTAATGCTGAACCGACTTGATAACAGTTCGAGTTTTTCTCTCTTCCGGAAAGTTATCCAAACGATCACGTGGAAAAACGTTACATTTTTTTAATTTATCTTTTTGTCCACTCGATGCGCAGCACAAGAATCCAACTCTGAATATAAGAACACAGTCGAGTTCGAAGTAATGTTCGTGAATAATAATTCGTAAAACTTTCAGCCATTACAACGTGTGTAACTGATTTTCTTGTAATTAAAAAATTTCTCTTTCAGATTTCAAGCTCTTACAGGTATGTACGCGAAATGCTGTCTGTATTAAACGACACAGTTTCTAAGACTCGCTGTAACAAACCGTAAGCAACTTCTGAGGTAGAGGCGTTTTTTCCCCCAAGCTTTTTTAACAACCCCATAACTTAAAGCTGCGTCTCTCTTATACACGCCCTTGTATATCGTAAGTATGTATACTCTCGAGTCGTAAAATTTATATGTGATGCAGCAGGCACACGTATAACAAAAAGCTCGGTTCAAAATAAGTAGGTAGATGCTGAGAGCGATACTGCAGTAAAATTCCTCGCTTGGATCGCTCTTTGGTAAGGTAAATGGGAAAAAGAAGAAAAAATATAATAATAATAATAAATGAGGATTGGGAGACTTTTTTGTTCGATAGCTTGCGCCGTCGTTATAGTTATATAAAGGCGTCCGGGTGATCAGGGAACAAAAAAGAAAAAAAAAAAAAAAAAATCATTCGATGTATGAAAAAAATAACCGTAGGAAGAAGACGCGGAAGAAGCAAAGAATAAAGATCCAACGTTTTCTACGGTTGAATTTCCACCGTCGTTTTCCGTCTAACGGTCCACGTCGGATTGCCTCGTTCTAGAAAACAATCTGGGGATAATGGTCAGTGGATTTCGCGGTGTCGTAGGCGTATCTTCGTGTACGTACACACACTCCGATACACGCACTTCATCGCGGCTGCACTTCGTTCCGAGAACGTTTCCTGGGATTACAATTCGGCGATTGATGCGAGCGCGTGCGTAAAAAACGAAGCAATCGGGGATAGAATGTAGTTTTCAGAGAAAATAGTACCTACAACCCTCAAGCTTCACGGTCTTCCTTCGGTTTATTTATTCAGAATAATAATCACCCAGTCAAGCTTCCGAGCAATGAATAAATGGATATCGGTACACGCTGAAAGACGTAAACAATTTTCACCCCCTATAATTCATGAGTCGGTGAAAACGGAGCAATACGTGAGTTCGAGTGCGAGTAATTAATTTGTCGATTAATTTCTGTCAATCGTTGGGAATGGAATTAAATTTTTTTTTCGGAATCCTGCGTCGTGGCCTCGTTTATATTACCTAAACAATCGGCCGGTTTTGTCTGTACAATACAGATACAGCGTAGCGATAAGAGTCAGGGATTCTTTTTACCTTTCACGTGGTGATAAACCGGATGCAAATGTCGCTCCTTTCGTTTGGACAAATTTTTTTTCTCCCCGTTCCAACATTCGCGAGAAGAGAAGAGAAAGCGAGAGTTTATACGATCGGCGGGTCGCAGCCGGAAGTGATACATGCAACTCGGGGAGTTACTTTTCTCCTCCTCCCCCCCCCCCCCCCTTGCTTACGTCGTATCTCACTTTTATTGCCCGCGAGAAAGGGGTGAAAGGGTGGCGTCGCAAACCGGGATGATAAGAGCCGCCGGAGCATCTCGATCCGCATGGCTGCAAGCGTCTTGAGGAAAGTGAAAAGGGAAAAGAAAGAAGGGACGGGTGGAGGGACGAGACCTCGAAAGATTAGGAAAGCACCGGTGGTAAGTCGAGCTTATACGATTCGAAGAGTGCTTTTCTTTTCGCGTTTTACCTACATCCACTCGACTCTCCATTGGCATTACCGAATCGTTCGATCCCACCCTCCGAACCGACTGAAAAACGCTCGCGATCATCTCTCGGTCCATTTCGTTCACATAAATCAGGAAAGCGGTCAGGTGTTCACCGCATTTTGTCCGTCGCGATAAAACTGGCACGAAATCACCGCTAATGAGCATCGCACGCCTCTGCGAAATGACAGAAACACGGGGGTGAGGAAATAAAAATTTACGCAAATTTTTTTGAGCCTACTATATTCAAGGGGTGTGTTCCGGTTTAATGTAGTTAAAAACAAAAAAAAAAAAAAATTATATCGTGATTATACGAACGGAAGTTTTATTCTTCCGTAATCGTGCAGCTGTGTAATTATTATTGACGTTCTCATATTGATCTCGAGGATTCCGGATCGGATCCGTGAACTGGGAAAAAACCTTTTCATCCGTTTGAATGGCGGATAAAATACAGGATAATTCAGATTAGTACGCGTATAATATGTGAGCGTGGAAGAGGCGAATATACGATTAATAATACGCGTCAGTGGCTGCCTAAGCGACTGTGACGTAATCGTTTCGCTGGCCGATTAAGCATAAATTTGCGTTAGCCAAATCGATCGGCAAAATCTAATAGGTGCAGGTTGAGGAACGAGCCCAGTCCCAAAATTCTGGCTATAATCTAGTATGTATCGCGGGCCAAGCAACACGGTGCGTAAAAATGATGCGTGTAAAAAAATTTCACGTACGGCAACATTTTTCCATATATTCCATGTATATATAAGACGCAAATTATTTACCTCCGAAAAACCCAGCAACGCGTGAAATTTCTCCGCTCGAGATTCAAAGCGCTTTATGGGTTAGCGGCTGTTTTAACCTGCACAGCTCGTCGAGGGCCCGCATTTTCCGCTTTCTCTTTTTCACCCCGCCTCGATTAGGGACGATTAGGGTAGATTAGGGTCGACTTGAGCGTAACGAGGCATCGCATTCGTCGCGCGGAATTCTGACGGGAATTCAGGTGCTTCGTCCACGCCGAAAATTTTACAACCGACGTTCAGAGCTCGAGATTTTAGCCTGGTGAAAAAATTTATGAAGAAAAAATTGCCTGACCGAAATTAATTAAAAAAAAAAAAGTTGACGTTGAACAAAGTTTTCGAAAAGATTCCACCAAAGTAAATAGGCAATAAAATGTTCAATAATCTTCTGTTCCATTTCTTAATCCTTGCAGCTTATAGTTGTCGTAGTTTATTTATGAAAAAGAAAAAGAAAAATTAAAAAAACAACGACGTTATCGTTTATTTGTTGTTCGACAAGTATCCATGCACCGGCAAATAATTGTTCGAGCTGTCACGGATGGATTCAGCGCGAATTATGTGTCTGGATATATCGATGAACTGCGTAAGCGTTCGATCTCTTGTCAGGGAGCCGAGTTTTGCAGCTCCGTCCTAATCCCTTCAAACAGTAGATAATTGCTGCGGTACATCGGTAAACTTTCAAAGTGTGTATAATACATAGGGTTGAAGTTCTCGGGGCGGTTTGGTAAGCTTGGGCAACGTAAGCAGCGTAAGCCGCGTGCGGAGGTTGAATTTTCGCCGAAGTATCGACGCGTGACGAGCGGGCGAAACTTTTGAGACGACGTTGCAGAGAAACCGAGAAAAAAAAAAAAAACAACAAACAGAGAAAAGAAATTTTAAGCAACAAAATCAAAGCGACTTTCTCCAAGGGGTGAAAACGCTCTGATTACTTAATCAGTTTGCTTCTCTCCTTCTCTCTCTGACTTTCCGGCAAGTTTCTTATCACACCTGGAGGCGGAAGGAGGGTGTGGGAGGTGGATGGGGGGGGGGGGGGGGCGATGTTTGGAGATACTTTGGGCTATTAGCTTCCGGTTAATTACTCGGTTTCCTAATTTTAAGTTTCATCTAATTAGCCGCTCCCTGTCTGGGGTTTTCAAACCGCAACGGCTAATGTCAACAGGCCGGTCATTTCTGGGGAACTGGTTCTCGTAATTAACCCTGATAAACCGCGTCTCTTCCTCTGACGGTTAATGTAACGGGAAACCGTGATTGAAACATCCCAGGCCCGAGATGAACTCCTTTGTGCGTCGCCCTGTTTCCTCCGGGAATTCCGCCCAGCCTCTCGGCTCGTCATCAGCTCGTCTGCCGGTGGTTGTGCATATTTTGATATTTCGGTACGAAAAGCCAACATTTCCTCCTTTCATTCTCTGTACCCGAGTACCCACATCCTGGCCTTCGACGCGGAAAATTGCCGCTAATTAATAACAAGAAGGCAGGATAATCATCGAGATTCGTATCAATTTTCAACGTACCTAAAATCAATGAAAATTTCCTTCGTTCTGCCCGTGCAGAACATCTTTGCTATTTTCACATTTTATAAACCTTGGCGTTTAAACTGGTGCAAAATATCTTTGCTATTTTTAAATCTTATAAACCCTGTTGTTGAAACGTCGAAGATGTCAACCGTCCAGGTTCGCCGAACGAACGTAAGTTATATCCGTCGAATCGTAGGTCGACTCGCTTTCCTATATCTTTTTTTTTTTTTTTTTTTTCTTACTCACGTTTCAGTGTCTTTTTGGCTTTTTACTTTATCCGGAAACCCCGAACTGCCAATAACACGGGTACCGCAAACGCGGGGCTTCGGAAAAGATTAATGGTGGTATAAAAAAAAAAAAAAAGAACAAATAATAAAAAGGAAACGACAAAAAAATCAGTAAAAATCGGGGGAAAAGAACCGCACGTTCAGTCACTCTCGCACCGGAAAAAGTATTGTTTTTTGGTCGCACAATCATGGACGGGGTAGTGCATACATTATTATATACGCGCGTGCTTTCTCGTTTCGAGCATTTTGCTCGTATTATAGGTACTACATTGGGATAATCTGTGAGAGCTGGGAGGGAACAGGAATAAAAAAAAAGAAAGAAAAAAAAAACAACAACAACCAACAACGAGACAGTAAATAATAAAGTTTTTTTGTTTCAATTTTATACCGTGTACGCGGATGAATAAAAAAAAAAAAAAAAATTAGTCCAATCCAGTGTATGCCTATAAAATATGTATACTCACATATATCAACAGCGCATATATCAGCGCAGTCACGTATATCATAGCCTAGAATTCTATACGCAATACAAATATATAACGTACAATTAGTCGGTCCGCGTAAAATTTCATTTATATTCAATTTAGGTGGATATATGCTACCACAATTGTGATTTCGTTCTCGTCTTATTGTACAGGTATGTATACATAATGTATAACCTCACCGTCGTTTGTATAGTTAGCTCGTATTAAATACGAAGTGCAATTTATGACGGAATTACATTCATAACTGGCAAAGCGTCCCATTACTTCGGATTATGCTCGGATTTCCCGTCTGAGGAACGACGTCTCAATTATTTCCCGTAAATTCGTTACTCCCCCCCTACCACGTATCTCTCTTTCATCCATCTCGAAAAAATGAACGAAACGAAAAAGAAGTAACAGGGCCTGAGGAAAATCTCCCCCTTCTTTTCTACGCTGAAAAGAACGTACGCGATACACGATTCGCCCTGTGCCGCGGAACTTTCAGGCATATCCCGTTACGTATATCCGCGTGTAAACGTGTTATAGACGTGAAATGAAATTCGGGACGTACGTGGTTTCTCGCCGATCGTTCGCTTTGCGAATTCGGTTTGATCCGAAGCCGGGTTAAACGCGGCGAAAGGGTGCAGCGGTGCGACTACCTCCAGGCAACGCGACTGCAGACGGTTGGATCGCGATTTTGATAACGTGCGTGCGTGGTGTTGGCATATAGCTATGCAAATAGCGGTACATAGACAAGTCTATGTGCCGGAGTGAGCGATATATCAATTAGGACGGTTCGGACAATGAGCGCGCATCCATCTCTGGTCCCGGGGAACGGGGAAAACAATAAAGAACAATAAAGGGATCGCGTCTCGTAACTTTAACTCCCCAAAGCTCCATCCCTCGCACGTCCAATATCGTTTGATCGAGTCGATCCGAGTTCAACTCGCTCCCGGCTTTCGATCGAACCAAATAAATTAGAGCCTGACTCTCGGTGTCCACGTGTCACCCAATTTCGCTTCGACGATCTCCGTAAGGGATTGGAGCTTTCTGCTTTTTCCAAAACAACATAAAAACAAAAGGGAAAAACAATTGTTGGACAAATTTACGCGGATAACAACTTTTCCGACTTGTACAATGTATAAACCTTGCCAAATTTTACCCCTCGGAGTACAGAAGTCGTATACAGCTTGACGATGGCGAGTTTAAGGGTGGTTTCCAGCTTCTGGCCAAGGAAACGAATTTACGACGGTGACCGTTCTCGGTTTCTTCCACTTCTTCCCAGAAAGAAGCGTTTATCTTTTCTTTTTTTTTTTTCGGAGAGGAGAGCATGCTGAGTTACGGCCACGATTCGCAAAGGGTCATCTTTGGCCCATGAAACCTGCTAGCGGATTGTAATCATCGCGGTTGTTCCCGCCAGGCATGGAATCGTTTCACGTTTTTCCGAAAGAGAAGTTTTTGTTTTCAAGAGTAATTTGGAGACACGTGTAAAGTTTGGGGTAGAAAATTTCATGCATACGTATTTGTCGTTGCTACGTCAAGTGTCGAGCAGGCAATCATCGAGTTTGACAGCCCGGATTTCCACAGCTTTATTCCATCGCATTGAGGTGTACGTTATATCCTGGGGGGAAAAAATGAGCAAAAAGCAACGTTTCGTTCCCCTTGCGTGAAAAGAAAATACTTATATTTTGTCATATCGTTTGAATTTTATTATACGATCGACTGCCGATCTGAACGATTTTTAATTCATTCGTTATAGATGGCTTATAGATGTTCCAAGTTTTTATCGAAATTCGCTGAGTTAAGATTGTCGAGAAATTGAGACTAGATATTCACGGAGATATTGAAAAACTAATTATACCAATGTCGAGTTAATTAATCGACCAACTTTTCCGTTTCTGTAGACTAAACTTCAATTCTTCTTCCGCATTTATAGAGAAGGTTCCAACTTTATGATTAATTCGGATCAGCCATTCAACGAATAAACCCGAAGATTCGGCGGTTTTAGAAAATTCAATCGCACTAAAAACAAACGCGTCGAAAATCTAACATTTCGTAATTCGCGCAGGACTGGATTGCGTTTTTATTTCTTTTGATTTTGTAAGAATTAGCGGCTCGGTTAATTGTAAAAAAAATTAAAAACCCGGACCAAACGAGCAGCTGTTCATACACACAAGCGTAATGCGGATTGTAGGATTTGCAAAACGTAGCCGGTATTCGCGAGGTAAAAAATCTGTGAGGTCGGGTCGCATTGTGGGATGTTGTATTGTGTACCGCAAGAAAACAAGCTCTGAGCCGAACGGATTTTCCGGCTCAAGTCTATCTAGCGTGTTTTT
This sequence comes from Neodiprion fabricii, assembly GCF_021155785.1. Taxonomy (NCBI): domain Eukaryota; kingdom Metazoa; phylum Arthropoda; class Insecta; order Hymenoptera; family Diprionidae; genus Neodiprion; species Neodiprion fabricii. The sequence goes on from NC_060239.1 coordinate 3,912,975, forward strand.
GCATAAACGGAGAGGGAGCGAGGAAAGAGGAGATCCGTAAAGAGACGTGTAGCAACTTGTATTCGTGAAAAATCGTTGGCGTAATCGGAGTCGGAAAATTGTAGACGAACTCCCGCGGAATGAATGAGCTTCCGAACGATTCGTCGTTCCGATTTGCAATTAGTTACCGGCTGTTTGACAAATATAGAACAGTGGCCACCAATAATCACGTTAGATCCAATGGCTGTGCAAGGCAGAAAGTGTATATAAGAAGTTATGAATAGTCATTGCAGGAAGGA